>NC_086448.1:260631764-260955839 GCF_028390025.1 Pseudophryne corroboree | reverse complement strand
GCGTGGCACCTGACACATACACGCGTGTACGTACACACATGCACAGCACCTGACATACACACATGTAGGTACGCGCCACCTGACACACACACACGTACACGCACGACACCTGACACACACGTACATACTAGTGATGAGTGGGTTCGGTTCGTCGGAATCCGGACCCTCCGGACTTGACCCATTTTACATGGGTCCGAGGCAGGTTCGAACCTTCCCGCCTTGCTCGGCTAACCCGAGCGCGCCCGAACGTCATCATCCCGCTGATTCCCGCGAGATTCGGATGTCTGCATTCGTGGAAAGGGGTCCCATGTGTAAACATGGGACCCCTTTCAGTCCGTCTGGTCTGGGTGTTCGGTTTGTTGTTTTGCCAAGTACGTGGATTTAATCTGGAACCTGGATCAGGTGAGTATAATTATCTTTTATTTTCAGGTACCCGTGGATTCTACTTGGAGAAGAGGACCGACTGCTTCGTGTCAACATAGGTAAGTATGTGTGTGTCGGCAGGTGTGAAATAAAGTTATACTTTCACGGTGTCTGTGTCCTGTTTTTATTTGGGTATTTTTTTCCCAGTAGAACTACAGGTACCAGCGGGCCCGTTTTTCTCCCGCATGCTGGTACTTGTGGTTCTCAAAGTACCAGCTTGCGGGGGAGGCTTGCTGGGACTTGTAGTGCTACTGGAAAAAACAATATTCTTTCAATTTTCTCAAGGCTATCAGCCTCCCATCCGCAGCCCTTGGATGGGGGGGACAGCCTCGGGCTTCACCCCTGGCCCTTGGGTGGCTGGGGGGGGGGACCCCTTGATTGAAGGGGTCCCCACTCCCCCAGGGTACCCCGGCCAGGGGTGACTAGTTGGATATTTAATGGCACGGCCGCAGGGCACTGTATAAAAGTGACCCCCGGCTGTGGCATTATCTGTCCAGCTAGTGGAGCCCGATGCTGGTGTAAAAAATATGGGGGACCCTACTCTTTTTGTCCCCCGTATTTTTTGCACCAGGCGCAGAGCCCGGTGCTGGTTTTAAAAATACGGGGGATCCCCTGTCCGTTTTTTCCCCGGATTTTTAGAACCAGGATCGGCTCGAAGAGCCCGAGGCTGGTTATGCTTTGGAGGGGGGACCCCACGCAAATTTTTTTTCCGGGTTTTTCACATTCCATTTAAAAATAACAAACAAATAATAATCTTTTAAAAAATATATAAATAATACTTGTGCCTCCAAAAAAGACAAACCAAGTACCTAATCCCTTCTAATATAAATAGATATGCTATTACCCCCCAAAAAAACAGAAAAAAAAACATGTTTTAATTTTTTTATTAGATTCCGCCTGCAAAGTGTGGTGGATTGAAAATTACGAATTTACTGTTTAAAAGCACTGTTGTCGAATTTACAAACTTCAATTGAATATCCTTTTGTCGAACTGCTGCATTTGTACCATTGCAGAAAAGTCGAATTTGTCAAATGTCGAATTTTAAAAAGTCGAATTTTGAGAGCCTGTAAGAATAGGCCCCTCCCCCTTCTTCACATCAGCCGTCCTCTTCTACCCCTGTACCTTGCTCTCTCCTGTCTGTGCTCTCTCCCGTCTGTAGGACTAGGCCCCGCCCCCTTCTTACCCTCCAGTGACTGCTCTCTCCTGACAAGTGGACCAGGCCTGCCCCCTACACGCTGCTGGTGTCTTCATTGTTACTTGGTCTGGAGCTCCGTTGGGGAGAGAACTCACGTGAGCTTATTAAGAATGAGGAACTGGGATGTTTTAATTTTATTGTGAGTAGTGTAGTGTGGTGATGTAGTATGTTGTATGGGGGGTATAGTGTAACTATGAAGTGCAGCATATGGGAGGGCTATAGCATAGTGATGTAGTGTGGCATATGGGGGGTGGTAGCGCATAGGCGTGTGTACAGGGGGTGCCTGGTGCGCACAGGCACTCCCTAATGTCCAGCACCGCTGCACGCCACGCTTGCTGTAGCACAGTGATCGCTGAGTGTGTGATCAGTGGAGCCTAGCCTGCAGCTCATTTCTGTACCTCCCACCACCGCTGCTGGGAGGGCAGGAGTGTGTGGGTAACTAATTCACAATACTTCCGCTCAACGTGGCACTGCTGGTCCTTCATCTCCCATGTCTCTTCACCAGGTGGCGGGCGGCCCAGAAATTAAGTGATGTGTTGTGCAGCAGTCAGTGTGAAGTGACTGTGAGTAACACTGGTGGTGGTGCTGATGATGCTGCTGCAGAATCGGGAAGCAATTAATTCATAAATATAATGTACTCTATCAGTGTATTATACATACATAAACATGTACATACGTGTATTTGTGTATACATGTATATGCATGTATATACATGAGTGTGTGTGCATATATATATATACAGCCAGTTCCCAGGAACAAGAGTCCTCCCCCGCTTCCGCTAAGTCCACAGCATGACGCTGGGGTCCACTGGTGGAGCCAGGTGCGGTGGGGGCCCGTCTCAAGTGCTTCAGCGGTCAGTGGGCTTGCTCACAGGTGGATCCCTGGATTCTACAAGTAGTGTCTCAGGGATACAAGCTGGAATTCGAGACGTCTCCCCCTCGCCGTTTCCTAAAATCTGCCTTGCCAACATCTCCCTTGGACAGGGAGGCTGTGATAGAGGCAAATTCACAAGCTGTATTCGCAGCAGGTGATAGTCAAGGTACCCCTCCTTCAACAAGGAAAGGGTTACTATTCCACAATGTTTGTGGTACCGAAACCGGACGGTTCGGTGAGACCCATTTTAAATTTAAAATCTTTGAACACGTATATAAAACGGTTCAAGTTCAAGATGGAATCAGGGCGGTTATCTCAAGCCTGGAGGAAGGAGATTACATGGTATCACTGGACATCAAGGATGCTTACCTGCATGTCCCCATTTACACTCCTCACCAGGTGTACCTAAGATTTGTGGTACAGGACTGTCATTACCAATTCCAGGCGCTGCCGTTTGGTCTGTCCACGGCACTGAGGGTGTTTACCAAGTTAATGATGATACTCCTGCGAAAAAAGGAAGTTATAATTATCCCGTACTTGGACGATCTCCTGATAAAGGCGAGGTCCAAGAAACAGTTGTTGATCCGAGTAGCACTTGCTCTAGGCTGGTGCTACAACAGCACGGCTGGATCCTGAATATTCCAAAGTCGCAGCTGGTTCCTGCAACACGTCTATTGTTCCTGGGGATGGTTCTGGACACAGAACAGAAAAGGGTGTTTCTCCCGGAGGAGAAGGCCAAGGAGTTGTCATCGCTAGTCAGAGACCTCTTAAGACCAAAACAGGTGTCGGTGCACCACTGCACGCGAGTCCTGGGAAAGATGGTAGCTTCTTACGAAGCAATTCCGTTCGGAAGGTTCCATGCACGGATCTTTCAGTGGGATCTGTTGGACAAGTGGTCCGGATCGCATCTTCAGATGCATCAGAGGATAACCCTGTCTGCAAGGACCAGGGTGTCTCTACTGTGGTGGCTGCAGAGTGCTCATCTTCTGGAGGGCTGCAGATTCGGCATACAGGACTGGGTCCTGGTAACCACGGACGCCAGCCTTCGAAGCTGGGGAGCAGTCACACAGGGAAGAAATTTCCAGGGACTATGGTCAAGCCAGGAAATGTCCCTACACATAAATATTCTGGAACTAAGAGCCATTTACAATGCCCTAAGTCAGGCAAGACCCCTGCTTCAAAGTCAGCTAGTACTGATTCACCCAGACAACATCACGGCGGTCGCCCATGTAAACCGACAGGGCGGCACGAGAAGCAGGATGGCGATGGCAGAAGCCATGAAGATTCTCCGATGGGCGGAAAATCACGTGTTATTCCGGGAGTGGACAACTGGGAAGCAGACTTCCTCAGCAGACACGACCTCCACCCGGGAGAGTGGGGACTTCATCCAGAAGTCTTCCGGCTGATTACAAACCTCAACAAAAAGCTAGAAAACTATTGCGCCAGGTCAAGGGACCCTCAGGTGATATCGGTGGATGCTCTAGTGACACCGTGGGTGTACCGGTCGGTTTATGTGTTTCCTCCTCTTCCCCTCATACCAAGGGTGCTGAGGATAATAAGAAGGAGAAGAGTAAGAACTATACTCATTGTTCCGGATTGGCCAAGAAGAGCTTGGTACCCAGAACTTCAAGAAATGATCTCAGAGGACCCATGGCCTCTACTGCTCAGACAAGACCTGCTGCAGCAGGGGCCTTGTCTGTTCCAAGACTTACCGCGGCTGCGTTTGACGGCATGGCGGTTGAACACCGGATCCTGAAGGAAAAGGTCATTCCGGAGGAAGTCATTCCTACGCTGAACAAAGCCAGGAAGGACGTGACCGCAAAACATTATCACCGCATATGGCGAAAATATGTTGCTTGGTGTGAGGACAGGAAGGCCCCAATGGAGGAATTTCAACTGGGTTGATTCCTGCACTTCCTACAGTCAGGGGTGACTATGGGCCTCAAATTGGGGTCCATTAAGGTCCAGATTTCGGCTCTGTCGATTTTCTTCCAAAAAGAACTGGCTTCCCTGCCGGAAGTTCAGACTTTTTTTTAAAGGAGTGCTGCATATTCAGCCTCCTTTTGTGCCTCCAGTGGCACCTTGGGATCTCAACGTGGTGTTGGATTTCCTTAAATCACATTGGTTTGAGCCACTTTAAACCGTGGAGTTAAAATATCTCACGTGGAAAGTGGTCATGCTATTGGCCCTGGCTTCGGCCAGGCATGTGTCAGAGTTGGCGGCTTTGTCATGTAAAAGCCCTTATGTGATTTTCCATATGGATAGGGCGGAATTGAGGACTCGTCCCCAATTTCTGCCTAAGGTGGTTTCAGCGTTTCATTTGAACCAACTTATTGTGGTGCCTGCGGCTACTCGGAACTTGGAGGATTCCAAGTTGCTGGATGTAGTCAGGGCCCTGAAAATTTGTTTCCAGAATGGCTGGAGTCAGGAAAACTGACTCGCTGTTTATCCTCTACGCACCAAACAAGATGGGTGCTCCTGCTTCAAAGCAGACTATTGCTCGCTGGATATGTAGCACAATTCAGCTTGCACATTCTGCGGCGGGACTTCCGCATTCTAGAATAGTAAAAGCCCATTCCACGCGGAAGGTGGGCTCTTCTTGGGCGGCTGCCCGAGGGGTCTCTGCTTTACAACTTTGCCGAGCTGCTACTCGGTCGGGGTCAAACACATTTGCAAGATTTTACAAGTTTGATACCCTGACTGAGGAGGACCTGGAGTTCGCTCATTCGGTGCTGCAGAGTCATCCGCACTCTCCTGCCTGTTTGGGAGCTTTGATATAATCCCCATGGTCCTTACGGAGTCCCAGCATCCACTTAGGACGTCAGAGAAAATAAGATTTTACTCACCGGTAAATCTATTTCTCGTAGTCCGTAGTGGATGCTGGGCGCCCATCCCAAGTGCGGATTGTCTGCAATACTTGTACATAGTTATTGTTAACAATAGGGTTATTGTTGAGAGCCATCTGTGCAGAGGCTCCGTTGTTGTCATACTGTTAACTGGGTATAATATCACGAGTTGTACGGTGTGGCTGGTATGAGTCTTACCCGGGATTCAAAATCCTTCCATAGTGTCAGCTCTTCCGGGCACAGTATCCTAACTGAGGTCTGGAGGAGGGTCATAGGGGGAGGAGCCAGTGCACACCAGGTAGTCCTAAAGCTCTCTTTAGTTGTGCCCAATCTCCTGCGGAGCCGCTATTCCCCATGGTCCTTACGGAGTCCCAGCATCCACTACGGACTCTGAGAAATAGATTTATATATATATATATAATAAGATTTTACTTATTATATATATATATATATATATATATATGACTTGGGGTTTGTTTTATTAGATAGAGCATGTCCCTGTGAAGTGCCTTTTGGGGTTGTGGTTTTTCAGAAAGTTACAGGTTTTTTTTAATTAAGAGAAATATGCCCCATTATAGAGATCGGGCATTTCAATTTGTTGCGCCTGCGCAGTGGCCGCCAGCAGGGGGTGTACTAGAGTGCCTTCTCTTGAGAGCCGCAATATGGCCGCCTTCTCCCCGGTTATTCTGTAAATAGGAAAATAACCTCACAGGTTCACATAGGGCAGAGTTGCCACTACTAGTGCAGGGCTGTAACGTACAGTACTAAGGAAAAGCCATATACTAAAGCGGCACGGTGACCTCACCCCTCTCAGAGACACCAGGGCGCAGCACACTGTACGGGGTACACTGGTACACTCACCTGTTAGCTCAGGGCAGCACTATAGGACCCTCCTGTAATGCTGTGCTGGTGGCGTGTAGTGATCAGGGCACTGGGAGACAGGCAGGCTGGTCTCCGTCTCTGCTGCCTATAGAACTTCCACCTCTGTTATATATCAGGGCTGCTCTCCTGTTGTTATGATTCCAATACTCTGGTCTGGGGATATCTTATAGCAAGGACCTGAGTACTGGAACGTAATGCTGGGAAAGGGAGTGGGAACGGGAATAGCCCCTGGCGCCCTATCTCCGTTGTCTCGCCCGTGCTGTCAGAAATCTCTTGCGAGACTATGGTTGCTTGGACCCATGGCAGCCGCGTTTGAAGGGCGGATTACGTCTGCCCAACTCCGATGGCCCCTCAGGTCTTAATGGGAGACAAAGAGAAATCCGAGACAGGGTGATAACAAGGGGCCCTCTACTAAACAACAAAGCCAGGGGCTCAAAACTAACTTTAAACAAGAGTATGTGCGGAAAACCGCCAGGGAAAAGGACAACTAAAATACCCACTTGTCCACTCTCCTACCCGGCACCGGCGAGTTCCGGAGAGGACTGTGGGAGCGGAAACCTCCGCAAATGCACCAACACAAAATACAAAATAAAGCGGCCTAGGCCGCAGCACGCGGCAGAGCTGCCACTCACGAAAACCACACGAGATCCTCTAGCGACTGTTGCGGGTAAATGAGGACTGGAAGTCTCCTTGGGAAGAGATGACAACACCAAGATTCAGGAACTCTGAGGACAGGAATGACCGGACACAGCAGAACTGGAACAGATGTCAGCAAACCAAAGCAGCATGCAGGAAGCTATAACCGGCGCCTGTGTGAGGCACTGAGAAGGTATTTAGCAGGGAGTCCTCCAATCAGAAGTTCAGAGCCTGATTAGCACAATGCCGTGCAGCTGCCTTGCTGCACGACCAGAAGACAAGTGTGTGTGTAGTTCACTTGATTGACCCTGCAACGGGGAGCGCAGTCCGTCCGTGGCGTCCCCATTGCTAGGGTCCAGGCGGCTCAGCGCGCCCGGCGTCCTAGCGTTGCTAGGGAGCCGGCGGCTAGCACGCTCGGCGTTGCTAGGCGCCGGGCCGCGAGGACATCGCGGACCACGGCGCCTAACACCTGTGTGTTCTCTTCCTCTCCTACCTCACACTGGAACTGGCTGCCCAGAGAACGAGAGGGCAGCGGCTGACATCAGAGAGGGTGCAGCAATCTGTGTGGGCAGAGCCCCTCACAGCAAGGTGTCCTTATGCTGTGCCCCGTGTAATCACTGTGATCCATACAGACTCTCACCCTGGTATGCTCTCTATTTATTATTGATTTTTTTACACTGCGGCATGCTCAAGGGAAGGGAGCAGGCACCCCCCCACCCCACCGCCACTACTCCTCTGCCAGCATCACTGCCGAGCCGGTCAGTGTTCCGGCGGCAATGAGCAGTAGGCAGCCACCAGCAACAACAGTCAGAAAGCTGTTACTCCCGGCAGCAGTAGCGTCAAGCTGCAATTCAGCCAGCGGCACGATGATCCTTGAGACAGTGGCAGCACAGGGAAGCAGTACCCCCTCCAATCGCAGCACCAACCAGGAGACTGAGGCAGCAACCTGCCCCCAACAGCAGCACCACCCTGATGATATGTAAGATGCATTTTGGTGTCACAAGAAGGTGGCCGGAGTAGTGGCTGGCTGTGGTCACACCCCGGGGAAAAGTGATAGTGATTTCAGTGTTCCCTTGCGCGGGGATTTGATGTGTAGATGTATGGAGGCTATGTATGCATAGATGTGAGCGGCAGTGTGCGGATATATGAGAGCGGCAGTGTGCGGATGTATGAGAGCGGCAATGTACGGCTGTATAACTGCATCGGTATGCGGCTGTATGAGTGTGATGGTGTGCGTCTGTAAGAGTGCGGCAGTGTGCGTCTGTAAGAGTGCGGAGTTGTACGGATGTATAAGAGCGGGGTTGTACGGATGTATGAGAGCGGCAGTGTATGGATATATGAGAGCAACAGTGTACAGTTGTGTATGAGAGTGGCGGTGTACGGATATATGAGAATGGCAGTGTATGGATGGCAGCGTCATAGGGAGGGATGTCGGAATGTTGTTATAGGGTTCCTAATACAGAATGGAATCCGTATAGTGGGTGGGGCTGGCACCATGGCACCACGTTGGGCTTGATGGGCAGGTAGTGCGGCAAGCACACCCAAATTGGCATATGACGTCGCCCGCAGTCCACACTGTTGTGAGGAGTCAGAGTAAATTTTGACTGTGTACTGCACTCACAGAGGACCTACCGCCCGTCCCCTCCTCGCATCTGAGCAGCAGGTCAGGCTCTTATTTTCTTTTTAATCAGGAGAGGCCAAGTGAACTGTGAGCAGGGGGGCAGAGCTACATGGGACCCAGAGGGGCTGCTGTGCTGTCAGAGAGGGAGAGGAAGAGAGAGATGAAGCTACTGCAGATCCCCAGCTGATTGTGAGGTGCCGGGTTGAAGGGTGATGTGATCACCCTTCTCCCTCGCTGCAGCTGGGGACCGCATCTAGGCTTCCTCCATCGAGGGCATGCGGCGCAGCAGTGGGCAGCGTGTAATGAGTTTGTCTGACTCATTATACTGCTGCCTGTTGTGGACACCTCCGTCTGTACGGACTGGTGTACATGCCCAGCACAGAGGTGACAGTGTTGGTGGAAGTGCTGCCCAGCTCTGACCCTGCAGGCCTCCCTGATCTGGCTTCGGCCCCGAAACCCCTGCCGGTCCCCTCCATAGACTTCTGCCTGGCCAGCGATGAGGTACTAGGGGTAGCCCAGCTGCGGGAAGGGTATGTCTCTGGCTTTCTCTCCGGCAGGGGAAGGTGACAGCGGCGGAGGAAGTGCTGCCCACCTCAGACACTGCAGGCCTCCCCGATCCAGCTGCGGCCACAGCTGATGCTGCCAGAACCCCCTGCTGGTCTCCTTTGTTGACTGGCGCATGGCCAGTGCTGAAGTACTGGGGGTAGGCCAGCTACGGGAAGAGTGTCTCTGCCTCGGACTCTCTCTCACTGGCAGGGGAAGGAAGGGCTGATTCTCTGGCACAACAGGGAGGGCTGGGCTGCAGGAACACAGCACTGGAAGAAACAGGAGGCCGAACTCATGACCAAAAAGTGAGCAGTGCAGTGATCAGCCCCCTGGTCTTTCCCTCTCTCTGGGTGCAGAGCTGTATTCTATAGAGAGAGCTGGGATGGGAAGAAGGGGAACGGCACTTGACATACACATACACGCGCAACACCTGACACACACACACACACATACACGTGCGGCACCTGACACACACACGTAGCATCAGACACAATAAAATATACATGCAGCACCTGACACACACATACACGCGCAACACCTGACACACACACATATACACATGCGGCACCTGACACACACACGTAGCATCAGACACAATAAAATAAACATGCAGCACCTGACACATGCATATACACGCAGCACCTGACACATGCATATACACGCAGCACCTGACACATACATATACACGGAGCACCTGACACATTCATATACACGCACACCATCAGACACACTAATATACACATGCAGCACCTGACACACACATAGACACGTGCAGCACCTGACGCACACACATGTACACGCGCAGCACCTAATGCACACTCATGTACACACGCAGCACCTGACGCACACTCATGTACATGCACAGCACCTAATACACACTCATGTACACGCGCAGCACCTGACGCACACTAATGTACACGCGCAGCACCTGACACAGACATAAGTATTCATGCGCAGCACCAGACATACACTTGTACACACGCGGAGCACATGATACTCGCACACATATACACCCGCAACACCTGACACACACACACGTGCGGCAGCTGACGCATACACACGCTTCATCAGACACACTCATATATACACGCAGCACCTGACACACACACACACACACACACACAGGACCTGACACACATACACAGGCAGCACCTGACACACACACATATACATGCGCAGCACCTGACACCACGCACTCACACGTACAAGCAATGCATTTCACGCCTACCTCCAGCCTCAGTTACATGCTGCTGCCGCCTACCCCCCTCCCTGCATCAGCTGCAAAATATTTTGACCAAAGTCTAAAGGCCCATACACATTAAACGATGTCGCTCTGTGAGCGACATTGTCTAATGTTTCCCCCTCCCGGGCCGGCGGCCGGCTGTACACACTGAGCGGTATGACCGCTCATATCGCTCAGTGACGTCACGCCCCCGCCAGCCCTGTATGAAGGTCGTGGACGACAGTCCACATCCTTCATGCATGCCCTACCGACAGCGACGATTGTTGCCGACCCGCGGGGCCGCGTATTGTTTCTTCGCTGGCGGCATATACACTTAACGATAAAACGAGCGACGTCGCTCAAGGAGGGGGAAAATGAGCGACGTCGCTCATTAAATCGTTAAGTGTGTACGGACCTTAAACAATTCGGTTTGGTAAATAAAATTATTTTGCACAGAACAGTGATGTTATACGAACATTTTCATTAAACATTTAAAAAATCAAATGTTTATTCTTACAGTGAAATTTTACATTTCTGAATAAAAAAAATAAATTTAAAAAAAGCGATGAAATTCCATAGACAAAAAACCTTACGGTTTCACATGTCCCATTAAGGCTTCTTAGACATGATCGAAATTTCAGAAACCTGTTGTAACTCTTCCACTCAAACTCCAAAAAGCAATGAAATTCCGATCATTAAGGCTGACGCCTTAATGGACGTGTTCCTTGCGCAATACAGATATGGTATGCCATCACAGCCTGTGGGTAAGTGCAGATTCAGCACTCTCACAGAGTGAGATTGCTGTCACTCACACAATGGTGGAGCTGCTAATTCACAGATTTGTGTGCTCATTGGAATACACACATGCAGTCTATGCAACTGAAGGTCTGTGCAGTTTTGTGGTGCTCCCATCCCACACAGTGCCCACAACCATCCCATTCAGTCACCACAACAATGCCACCTTGTTACAACATCCTTCTCACTCCATACATCCATCTCACTTAGTATACACATTTAGCTCCCTCAAACATCTTGGTTATTTGCTAAACTATAATACCCCATCTACGGACTATGCATCTACACTTACTTCCCCTATACACCCCCATGCTGCCCTGTCTTCCCCAATCCCTACTGCTGTGTTCTCCCATCTGTGCTAGTCTGTACCATCTTTCCCCACCTGTGCCTTGTCTGTACCACCGTTTCCTTTTCTCTGTGCTGCTCAGTGTTTCCTTCTTCAACGTCACTCTGCCTCCTCCAATACATAGCACACTGTCTTCTCTCCCATCTGCACCAGTTTTCTACCCATCCATGCCAGTGTTTTCAACCCATCTGCACCATTTCCCCCATCTACACCGCTCTGTCTCCCTTCCCATACTTGCTGCTTAATCTACCCCCTATCCACACCACTCTTACCCCATTCATGTAGCTGACATCCTGAAGGTAAATTTAGTGGATCCTGCGCTCTTGGCAGGGGGATAACCGCCACAGCCCACCCCCCAGTGGTCCGGAAACGCCTCCGTTGTGCAGACCATGCCCTGCCAATGGCATTCTAACGCTGTTTGCTCGCCCCCTTCCTTCCCCGCAACCACCTCTGCCTATCAATCAGGCAGGGTGATAGCATCTCACTGGGCTCCTGGGGTACGCACGCGCAGTGCGGCCATTGCACGTGCGCACCTCACAAACTAATTCAGACTGCAATCGCTGCTGCTGCGGTCTGAATTACCCCGTGTTTCTTTGTCCCCCCCATTAGTGCTGCTTAGTGTTCCCTCTATCCACACACTTCTGTTCCCCCATCCACACCGATTTCCTCCCTCCAATCAACAACACTCTTACCTCATCTTAGCAGCTTTGTCTTCCGCTCAGACCTTCAGTTGCATAGACTGCATGTGTGTATTCCAATGAGCACACAAATCTGTGAATTAGCAGCTCCACCATTGTGTGAGTGACAGCAATCTCACTCTGTGAGAGTGCTGAATCTGCACTTACCCACAGGCTGTGATGGCATACCATATCTGTATTGCGCAAGGAACACGTCCATTAAGGCGTCAGCCTTAATGATCGGAATTTCATTGCTTTTTGGAGTTTGAGTGGAAGAGTTACAACAGGTTTCTGAAATTTCGATCATGTCTAAGAAGCCTTAATGGGACATGTGAAACCGTAAGGTTTTTTGTCTATGGAATATATAAATAGGGGAGCCATACCAACTGCCAGTGAGTCCTGACTGATGATGTTTGGAAGCATTTGGGGGGCAGTTGTGATGCTCCTCTATTTTAATTTTGGGCTGTACTGCAGCACCCAATGGGGCAGATGTAGTAACCTGGAGAAGGCATAAGGAAGTGATAAACCAGCGATAAGTGCAAGGTGATAAACGCACCAGCCAATCAGCTCCCATATGTAAATTAACAGTTAGGAGCTGACTGGCTGGTGCATTATCACCTTTCACTTAACACTGCTTTATCACTGGTTTATCACTTCCTTATGCCTTCTGCAGGTTGATACATCTACCCCATCGATTGTAACTGATGTGCTCCACATTTACTACAAATGCATAAATAGCATAATTACATCCAAATGATATACTTGCTTACTTTTGAAAAGCATTTCATGGAGATTGTGAAAGTAACCTTTATGAGTACAGCATTAAAGTGGACACGTACATCTGAACATCATTGCAGCTGTTTCTCAGTAAGATCTACAGCACTAATTGATGAAAACACAGTGATACTTGTCACGGCTTGTTCATGTATCATCTTTTACGCACATGTGTTCTGTATTAAGTGACAACATGAAAATGCATGTGGCCATAGACATCATTAGGGCAGATGTATTAAGCCTGGAGAAGTGATAAAGCAGTGATAAGTGGAAGGTGATAACGCACCAGCCAATCAGCTCTAATATGTAAATTTACATATTGGAGCCAATTAGCTGGTGCATCATCACCTTGCACTTATCACTGCTTTATCACTTCTCCATGTTTAATACATCTGCCCCATTATGCCTTACAAAACAATGCAGGCAAATGGAATTGTTAATCCCTATTTAGTGTATACTGTAGATCTCTGATTTATTTTTCCATGTATATAATAGCTATGTAACCCCTGTTTTACCCTATATTGGTGAACTAATGTATATCCCAATACCAATTCTATAAGTTCCCTCTGTGTACTTCTTGTGGGGTTAGCTAAATTAGTTTAAGTGCCTCCACACAAACTTATTGACTATAATATATATATATATATATATATATATATATAAAATATTTGAGATAAGATTGGGAAAACCCATGAATCTAGTGTACTGGTAATTCTGCAACAATAATAGTTTACCTGGATTCCCTGGATCCCCTTCGCTCTTCTGAACTTCAAGGTAAGTGAAACACAATACCACAATACTGGTATGTTTTAACTTCTTTTACTGTGACATAAGGTTCTCAGTCGCATCAAATTACACAGTACTAACAATTTCTTTATGACACTACCTAAAAGAAACATTACATTGCTTTACTCCTGACAATAAAGTATATTAAACATATATCCCTTATATTATTATTGACTAGGTATTACACCACTATTGTTGTACTCATTGCGTTGGTAAGAATCTATATAACAGTAATGGTAGCACATTTACACTACACACTCTAGCTAGTATTTAAATCATACACCCTCTCTGAATGAAACTAATTCATATTATCTCCATATTATTAGTCAAGAAATATATATATATAGATTACACATATATATATATATATATATACAGGTTGAGTCTTCCTTATCCAAAATGCTTGGGACCAGAGGTATTTTGGATATGGGATTTTTCCGTATTTTGGAATAATTGCATACCATAATGAGATATTATGGTGATGGGACCTAAATCTAAGCACAGAATGCATGTATGTTACATATACACCTTACACACACAGCCTGAAGGTAATTTTAGCCAATATTTTTTATAACTTTGTGCATTAAACAAAGTGTGTGTACATTCACACAATTCATTTATGTTTCATATACACCTTATACACACAGCCTGAAGGTCATTTAATACAATATTTTTAATAACTTTGTGTATTAAACAAAGTTTGTGTACACTGAGCCATCAGAAAACAAAGGTTTTACTATCTCACTTTCACTCAAAAAGGTCCGTATTTCGGAATATTCCGTATTTCGGAATATTTGGATATGGGATACTCACACAAACATTCCCCTTATCTATGTGTTGAAAGGCTGAAAATCCTCCAATGATGATGTAAATCCTTCCGGTAACTAGAAGTGACTCACAAATAGCAGTTCTCCTGACTACTGATGTTATTTGGACGATTTAGTTACTTGTATCAAGAACTTTTTCCTCATAACGATACATAAATATTATTGTATCCAGTGTTAAGCTCCTGTGGTGACTGAATACTAATAAGAACTGAGAGTTCCAAATCTATTCTCTAGATGTCACTAGATGTACATTATCCATGTGAATGTCATAGACGTAGTGACATATTATTTAATGTGGTGCAGACCCTATTATTTATCTGTAGGCTGTTCTCAAGTATCCATAAACACCCCGTTGCTGCTAATACCCCTCACTGTTCCTGGTAATTGTGCAGATTCTGGAGTTAATGCATATTGTATATAACGTCCTCACTATTAATAGTCAGTACCTGAGGAATAATCTCAGCAGCTTATAAACCTCTTGTTATATTTGAGGTATCAATATTATAAGGAGTGTAGGGATCCTGTGCGCTGCAGCTATATTAATGTTTATGAGTGCTGAAGTGTAGTGAGTGAGTGCAAGGTTGTCACAGACCTCTGATGACTTCTCAATAAGCTCCAGCCAATTGCGCAATGTTTTCCTGTGTAGCCACGCCCACAACACTCTCATTGACTGACCTTCAATCATAGAGTTCATCAGCTAGATGCTTCAGTTTCACTGCTATCCCCGTTGCTTTGCTGAAGGGGAAACAGCTGGTGCTGGTGAGTCTTTCCGCTGAGAGGATGGTCGGCTCTCCCTTACACCAGAAACATGCTGGGGCTGCTGCTCCGGCTCTTCACGGGCTCACTGGTTGCTTCAGCCAGGCACCTGTGCCGTGTCTCCGTCACACCCCCAGCCCGTCACTCCTCCTCCGGGACAGCCTCCTCAGCTGACAGCCCCATTCTCATAGGCTCAGCCCGCTGCTCCTTTGACAGTACACTACCGCCCGCTGTTGCCTTCCCCCTCCCATTCAGCGCCTGTTACGAGTCTACAGCTCCACTCCACGGTGCAGGAGAGGGGGAACCAGCTACAGAGGCTGAGCACTTGAAAAAGACCCCGTATCAGCGGAGGGCTCCTCTATTTATAATCCAAGATATAGTCGCGTGGCCCTGGTCCTTCCTGCCGATGCCTCGTGAGTCACCTGCATACACATGTGCCAAGTTTAATTCCAGGGCACCAGTCCTCCAATAAGGTGACAAGCACCTTTCAATCCACCTCAATGGGACATGGTTACCTCACGATTATACTGCATATGGAACAAGCCACACAATTCTCTGTAGTACATTAATGGGTCTACACCTCTATACTACCCCATGTACACTCCACAGCTGTATACCTATAATACATACTTATTCAGCTATACCCAGTTTTAATTATATATACATATATATATATATATATATACACTTGAATACTGATTTTAGCTAGCTATACACATAAATACATCTATCAGTAGATTCATATACCAAAGTCCCTAGCAATGAAACATATATATCTTAAATCACACAGGTTTGGTGGGTAAGCCTATAATGTTCATGCTACAGCTACATAATAAGGGTAAGTTACAATCAGAGAGATTGCTCTTCTGGAAGCCAGGGAGATTGCTGCTATTTCAGGGAGTTTACCTGACATTCAAGGAGAGCTGGAATAGTTGGCTAAGTATGCCATATGCAGAGCCCATGCATACAGTCAGAAAGTAGAATTTGCAATATATGCACTATGTGACCGGCAGGCATATTTATACTAGAGATGTGCGGCGGGCACTTTTCATGTTTTGGTTTTGGATCTGGATCCTCGCTTGTGTTTTGGATCTGGATTGGTTTTGCCAGAACCACCCTTTCGGGTTATGGTTTTGGTTTTGGATATGGATGATTTAAAAAAAAAAAAACTCAAAAACAGCTAAAATCATAGAATTTGGGGGTAATTTTGATCCTACGGTATTATTATCCTCAATAACATTTATTTCCACTCATTTCCAGTCTATTCTGAACACCTCACACTTCACAATATTGTTTTTAGGCCAAAAGTTGCACCAAGGTAGCTGTATGGCTAAGCTAAGCGACACAAGTGTGCAGCACAAACACCTGGCCCATCTAGGAGTGGCACTGCAGTATCAGACATGATGGCAGTTTCAAAAACTAGTCCCCAAACAGCACATCATGCAAAGAAGTAAAAGAGGTGCAATGAGGTAGCTGTATGATTAAGCTACATGACATAAGTGTGAGGCACAAATACATGGCCCATCTAGGAGTGGCACTGCAGTTGCAGACAGGATGGCACTTAAAAAAAACTAGGCCCCAAACAGCACAACATGCAAAGAAGTAAAAGAGGTGCAATGAGGTAGCTGTATGGCTAAGCTAAGCAACACAAGTGTGCGGCACAAACACCTGGCCCATCTAGGAGTGGCACTGCAGTGGAAGACAGGATGGCACTTAAAAAACTAGTCCCCAAACAGCACATGATGCAAAGAGAAAAAGAGGTGCATGAAGGCCGCTGGGTGGGTGACTAAGCTAAGCGACACAAGTGTGCAGCACAAACACCTGGCCCATCTAGATGGGGCACACAGTGGATGAATGACGAAAGTGTCCCACAATTTTTCGGGCCACTGACAGCATCTCCTGCACGCCCCTGTCATTTCTCAAAAAATTCTGCACCACCAAATTAATTGTACAGTATGTGCGAATATGGGACGTGCTGGAATTTGCCCAGATGTAATAAACGCACAATATTGGTGGCACAGGAGAGTGTACCCCTAAACACACATCGCAAAGCCTGTAAAAATAATTTGGATAATAATAACCCTTTTACTTGGATGGAGTTATATAACAATGGGGGTAATTCTGAGTTGATCGCAGTAGCAAATTTGTTAGCAATTGGGCAAAACCATGGTGGTCATTCCGAGTTGTTCGCTCGTTGACATTTTTCGCAAAGGAGCGATTAGGTGGAAAATGCGCATGCGTTTGGTACGCAGCGCGCATGCGCTAAGTTATTTATCACAAAACTTAGTAGATTTGCATAAGCTCGAGCAACGTTTTCTCATCGCTCGATTGATCATAGTGTGATTGACAGGAAGTGGGTGTTTCTAGGCAGAAAATGGCCGTTTTCAGGGAGTGTGCTAAAAAATGCAGGCATGCCAGGTAAAAACGCAGGAATGGCTGGGGAAACGGGGGAGTGGCTGGCCGAACGCAGGGCGCGTTTGTGACGTCAAACCAGGAACTAAACAGACCGAGGTGATCGCAATGTAGGAGTAGGTCTGGAGCTACTCAGAAACTGCAAGGAATTATTTAGTAGCAGATCTGATAATCTTTCATTTGCTATTCTGCTAGCTAAGATACACTCCCATAGGGCGGTGGCCTAGCGTTTGCAATGCTGCTAAAAGCACCTAGCGAGCGAACAACTCAGAATGAGGGTTCATGTGCACTGCAGGTGTTGCAGATATAACATTTGCAGAGACAGTTAGATTTGGGTGGGTTATTTTGTTTCCATGCAGGGTAAATACTGGCTGCTTTATTTTTACACTGCAGTTTAGATTTCAGTTTGAACACACCCCACCCAACTCTAACTCTCTCTGCGCATGTTATATCTGTCCCCCCTGCAGTGCACATGGTTTTGCCCAACTGCTAACAAATTTACCACTGCGATGAACTCTGAATTAGGCCCTGTATGCGGCACAGAAGAGCGTACTCCTAAACCACACAGGGCAAACCCTGTAAAAATGATTTGGATTAAATATTAATAACCACTTTATTTGGAGTAAATAATATACAGCACAGGACAGCACCACTGGACTTATACGGCAGTATCACTGAACTTATACGTCAGTATCACTGGACTTATACGGCATTACCACTGGACTTATACGGCATTACCACTGGACTTATATGGCAGTACCAATGGACTTTTACGGCAGTACCACTGGACTTATATAGCAGTAAACATTGGACTTATATGGCAGTACAACTGGACTGGACTTATTCGGCAGTACCACTGGACATATACAGCAGTACCACTGGACATATACGGCAGTATCACTGTACTTATACGGCAGTACCACTGGACTTATACGGCAGTATCAATGGACTTATATGGAAGTACCACTGGACTGGACTTATATGACAGTAACACTGGACTCGACTTATATGGCAGTACCACTGGACTTATATGGAAGTACCAGTGGACTTAACTTATATTGCAGTACCACTGGACTTATGCAGCAGTATCACTGGAATTATAGGGCAGTATCACTGGACATATACTGCAGTATCACTGGACTTATATGGCAGCACCACTGGACTGGACTTATATGGCAGTACCACTGGACTTATACGGCAGTACCACTGGACTGGACTTATATGGCAGTACCACTGTACTTATGCAGCAGTATCACTGGGCTTATATGGCAGTATCATTGGACTTATACAGCAGTAAACACTGTACTTATACGGCAGTACCACTGGACTGGACTTACACGGCAGTACCACTGGACTGGACTTATATGGCAGTACCACTGAACTTATACGGCAGTACCACTGGACATATACGGCAGTACCACTGGACATATACGTCAGTATCACTGTACTTATACGGTAGTATCACTGGAATTATACGGCAGTACCACTGGACTTATATGGCTGTACCACTGGACTGGACTTATAAGGCAGTATCACTGGACTTATATGGCAGTACCACTGGACTTATACGGCAGTATCGCTAAACTTATATGGCAGTACCACTGGACTTATATGGCAGTATCACTAAACTTATATGGCAGTACCACTGGACATATACAGCAGTGTAACTGGACTTATACTGCAGTATCACTGGACTGGACTTATATGGCATTACCACTGGACTTATATGGCAGTACCATATGGACCATATGGAGTACCATATGGACTTATATGGCAGCACCACTGGACTTATTCGGCAGTATCACTGGACTTATTTAGCATTACCACTGGACATATACGGCAGTACCTCTGGACTTATATGGCAGTATCACTGGACTTATTCAGCAGTACCACTGGACTTATTCGGCAGTACCACTGGACATATACTGTATTACCACTGGACATATACGGTATTACCACTGGACTTATTCGGCAGTACCACTGGACTTATTCGGCAGTACCACTCGACTTATTCGGCAGTACCACTGGACTTATTTGGCAGTACCACTGGACTTATATTGCAGTATCACTGGACTTATACAGCAGTACCACTGGACTTATACGGCAGTACCACTGTACTTATACGGCAGTACCACTGGACTTATACGGCAGTACCACTGGACTTATTTGGCAGTATCTCTGGACTTATTCGGCAGTACCACTGGACATATACGGTATTACCACTGGACATATATGGTATTACCACTGGACTTATTCGGCAGTACCACTGGACTTATACGGCAGTACCACTGGACTTATTCGGCAGTACCACTGGACTTATTCAGCAGTACCACTGGACTTATACGGCAGTACCACTGTACTTATACGGCAGTACCACTGGACTTATACGGCAGTACCACTGGACTTATTTGGCAGTATCTCTGGACTTATTCGGCAGTACCACTGGACATATACGGTATTACCACTGGACATATATGGTATTACCACTGGACTTATTCGGCAGTACCACTGGACTTATACGGCAGTACCACTGGACTTATTCGGCAGTACCACTGGACTTATTCGGCAGTACCACTGGACTTATACGGCAGTACCACTGGACATATACAGCAGTACCACTGGACTTATATGACAGTATCACTGGACTGGACTTACATAACATTACCACTGGACTTATACGGCATTACCACTGGACATATAAGGCAGTACCACTGGACATATAAGTCAGTATCACTGGACTTTTACGGCAGTATCACTGGACTTTTACGGCAGCACAGGGACGCCACCACTGGACTGATGCAGCACAAGACACCACCACTGGAATGATGCAGCACAAGACACCACCACCGGAATGACACAAAAGAGCAGGTCGCCACCCCATGCGCCACACCACTTTCCTGCACAAACACTGAGGAGAGAGACACGTCTTCTCGCTACACTCTCCAGGACTGGAGTGAAAATGGCGGCAACGCGTGGCTACTAACATGGAATCAAAAACCCACGAGAATCCAACAGCGCGATGATGACGTTTTGCCTCGTTCTGGTTTCCGAGTCTGGCAGGAAGTTTGGGGAAGGGGGGGGGGTGTTCAGTTCTCAGAGAACCTAACCCGCTCATCTCTAATTCTCTAACTTATTCTGCCGATGTAAATGATCAACAAAGTATGCCTCTGGTGCTAATTAGTTAAAGTACTGTATATCAGATGCAGCTGCAACCTCTGAGGAATGTGTAATTTATCTGATCAGAGAAGATCAAACAATTTGCACTTGGAAAAAGAATAGAGTTTTACTCTTATTAAACACAAAAGGCTGATATTTGAAAATAGTGCTTCATAATCTATCAAAATATGAAAGATAACATTTATTGTAAAAAATGTACAGTAGATCAAGGATACAATTAGCTGTCACATGTACAGTAACAGAATATAACATACACCAGCACTTTACTAACTGCCCTTTCAAATGGCATATAATTTGCTGAATAGTCCTGCATGCAATTGAGGAACATGTTTCAAGGATATTGTTACCAGGTATGGAGATTGAGCTTCAGTTGAATGAAGAACAAAGAATCCCAAATAGATTAGCACCAGAGACGGATTTGGGTAGAAAACCAGCCCGTGAAATTTCTGGATGCAACCCTGATGAAGGCGGAGTCTGTTGAGGAGGTGGAGGCTGTCAAGTGGGGCAGGATCCCTCCTCATAAGGCCTAATTCTGAGTTTGATGTACAGTAGTTGCAGCTCTCCTTGGGTATTTTGCAGCAATTATGACTACAACATTATGCTAATGCTGCTGCAGAGCCCTTAGCTGGTGTACATTCATGGGTCCAAATATGCTGGACTGAGAAAACCACTGTCAGTGTCTACAGATTCTGCAATTACACTTTGTATGTCGCTCGCACCACTGACACTTGCAGCAGCCCTATTCTAGTTGCAGCTCATCCGTCTGAGTATGGGCCCTCATTCCGAGTTGTTCGCTCGTTATTTTTTTTCCGCAACGGAGCGATTAGTCGCTAATGCGCATGCGCAATGTTCGCAGTGCGTCTGCGTCAAGTAAATTTGCTATTAAGTTTGGTATTTTACTCACGGCTTTATGAAGAAATTTCTTCGTTCTGGTGATCGGAGTGTGATTGACAGGAAGTGGGTGTTTCTGGGCGGAAACTGGCCATTTTATGGGTGTGTGCGAAAAAAAGCTGGCGTTTCTGTGAAAAACGCTGGAGTGGCTGGAGAAACGGAGGAATGTCTGGGCGAACGCTGGGTGTGTTTGTGACGTCAAACCAGGAACGAAACTGACTGAACTGATCGCAGTGACAGAGTAAGTCTCGAGCTACTCAGAAACTGCAAAGAAGTTTCTTTTCGAAATTCTGCGAATCGTTCGTTCGCAATTCTACTATGCTAAGATTCACTCCCAGTAGGCGGCGGCTTAGCGTGTGCAAAGCTGCTAAAAGCAGCTAGCGAGCGAACAACTCAGAATGAGGGCCATGGTCTCCAATGTGAGCAATTAAGTGCCTCTGTATGCATCTACTTTCAACAACATGCCCATGTCACTATATATACACAGTAATATCCTAATGGTACTTCTGTGTGAGCAGAAAGAACCAGACGACACTCCAGGACTTGTAGAAAACACTTACATTAATATAAACAATCCAACATTTCTGGGCTGCACAGAGCCCTGTCTTCAGTACCATCTGGTTATTAGTAGAGATGAGCAAGTTCGGTTCCCTGAGAACCGAATCCCCCAGAACGTTATGATCCGAGTTGGGCTTGGGTTTTCCCGCCAGACTCGGAAACCAGAATTAGTCAAAACATCATCATTCAGCTGTCGGATTCTCGTGGGTTTTGGATCCCATATAAGTAGACGTGCGTCGCCGTCGTATTCACTCCAGTCCTGGAGAGTGTAGCGAGAGGATGTGTCTCCTCAGCATCTATGCAGGAAAGTGGAGTAGCTCCAGGGTAGGGGACCTGCTCTTTTGTATCATTCCAGTGATAGTGTCTTGTTCTGCATCAGTCCAGTGGTGGTGTCTTGTGCTGCATCAGTCCAGTCACAGTGGTGGTGTCCTGTGCTGCCATAAGCCCAGTGCTGCTGTATAAGTCCAGTCCAGTGGTGCTGTCTTGTGCTGCATCAGTCCAGTGGTGGTGTCCCTGTACTGCCATAAGTCTAGTGGTGGTGTCCTGTACTGCCATAAGTCCAGTGGTGGTGTCCTGTACTGCTATAAGTCCAGTGGTGGTGTCCTGTGCTGCTATAAGTCCAGCGGTACTGCCGTATAAGTCCAGGGGTACGGTGTAAAAGTCCAGGGGTACTGCCGTATAAGTCCAGCGGTACTGCTGTATAAGTCATGGGGTACTGCCATATTTTTCCAGTCCAGTGTTGCTGCCATACAAGTCCAGTGGTACTGCTGTATAAGTCCAGGGATACTGCTGTAAAAGTCCAGGGGTGCTGCCGTATAAGTCCAGAGGTACTGCCGTATAAGTCGAGCCCAGTGGTGCTGCCATATAAGTCCAGTCCAGTAGTGCTGCCATATAAGTCCAGGGTTACTGCCATATAAGTTCAGGGGCACTGCCATATAAATCCAGTCCAGTGGTGCTGCTGAATAAGTCCAGTCCTGCGGTACTGCCGTATAAGTCCTGTGGTACTGACGTATAAGTCCTGCGGCACTGCCATATAAGTCCAGTGGTACTGCCGTATAAGTCCAGCGGTACTGCCGTATAAGTCCAGTAGGTACTGCCGTATAAGTCCAGTGGTGGTGTCCTGTGCTCTATATTATTTACTCCAAATAAAGGGATTATTAATTTTTAATCCAAATTATTTTTACAGGGTTTGCCCTGTGTGGTGTAGGGGTATGCTCTCCTGTGCCACATATTGTTAGATACCTCTAGAAAAATAATGGAGAACAAAAGTTTGGAGGATAAAAAAGGGAAAGATCAAGAACCACTTCCTCCTAGTGCTGAAGCTGCTGCCAATAGTCATGACATAGATGATGAAATGCCATCAACGTCGTCTGCCAAAGCCAATGCCCAAAGTCATAGTAGAGGGCATGTAATATCCAAAAAGCCAAAGTTCAGTAAAATTACCCAAAAAAAAAAATAATTTAAATTATCTGAGGAGAAACATAAACTTCCCAATATACCATTTACGACACAGAGTGGCTTGTAAACAGCTAAGGCCCTGGCTTATGTTCATGACTAGTGATTTAGCTTCACGTGATGATGGAAGCCCTCATCCTCCTGCTAGAAAAATGAGTAAAGCTGGCAAAAGCACAGTAAAGAACTGTGTGTTCTAAGATTGGTATCACAAATCCCCAAGTAGAGTCGAAGTGTGACGGTGCCGGTGGTTGCGATGCCTGACCTTCCCAACACTGGACGGGAGGAGGTAGCTCCTTCCACCATTTGCACACCCTCTGCAAGTGCTGAAAGGAGCACCCACAGTCCAGTTTCTGATATTCAAATTGAAGAATTCACTGTTGAAGTACACCAGGATGAGGATGTGGGTGTTGCTGGCACAGAGGAGGAAGTTGATGAGGAGGATTCTGATGGTGATGTGGTTTTTTTAAATCAGGCACCGGGGGAGAGAGTTATTGTCCATGGGATGAAGAAGCACATTGTGATGCCTGGACAAAATACCAAAAAAGCCACCTCCTAGGTGTGGAATTATTTATACACAAATCCGGACAACAGGTGTCAAGCTGTGTGTTGCCTTTGTCAACCTGTAATAAGTAGGGGTAAGGATGTTAACCACCTAGGGACATCCTCCCTTATATCTCACCTGCAGCACATTCATCAGAAGTCATTGTCAAGTTCAGAAACTTTGGGTAACAGCGTAAGCAGTCCATTGGCACCTAAATCCCTTCTTCCTCTTGTACCCAAGCTCCTGAAGCCACACCAACTCCCTCAATGTAATTTCCTCCACAGTCAGGAATGTCAGTAGTCCTGCAGGCCATGTCACTGGCATGACTGATGAGTCCTCTCCTAACCGGGATTCTTCCAGAGGATCCTTGAGTGGTATGCCTACTGCTGTTGCTGTTGTTGCTGTTGGGAGTCGATTGTCATCACCGAAGGGAAGTCGGAAGACCACTTGTACTGCTTCAACTAAGCAATTGACTTTCTAACAGTCCTTTGCGAGGAAGATGAAATATGACAGCAGTCATTCTGCTGCAAAGCTGATAACAGGCCTTGACAACTATGTTGGTGTTAGACATGTGTCCGGTGTCCGCCATTAGTGCAGTGGGATTTAGACTATTGATGGAGGTAGTGTGTCCCCAATACCAAATCCCATCTAGATTCCACTTCACTAGGAAAGTGATTCCTGGACTGTACAGGGACATTAAGAAAAGTGTCCTCAGTGTCCTGAAAAATGCTGTTGTACACAGTGTCCACTTAACCACGGATATGTGAACAAGTGAAGCAGGGCAAACTAAGGACTACATGACTGTGAAAGCCCACTGGCAAACGAAGGACTACATGACTGTGAAAGCCCACTGGATAGATGTACTGCCTCCCGCAGCTACAACAGCAGCAGTACCAGTAGCAGTATCTCACAAACCCCAGCTCGTTCCTAGGCAGGCTACGCCGTGTATCACCAGTTTCTATAAGAGGCACACCGCTGACGACCTTTTACAGAAACTGAGGGACATCATCGAACAATGGCTCACCCCATTTAGACTCTCCTGGGGATTTGTGATATCGGGCAACGCCACCAATAATATGCGTGCATAACACCTGGACAAATTCCAGCACGTCCCATGTTTTACACATACAATTAATTTGATGGTGCAGAATTTTTAGAAAAATTACAGGGGCGTGCAGGAGATGCTGTCGGTGGCCCGATAAATTGCGGGCCACTTTCAACATTCAGCCACTGCGTGCCGAAGACTGGAGCGCCATAAAAATCTCCTGAACCTGCCCTGCCGCCACCTGAAGCAAGAGGTGGTAACGAGTTTGAATTCAACACTGTATATGCTTCAGAGAATGGTGGAGCAGCAAAAGGCCATTCAAGCCTATACTTCCATCTACAATATTGGCAAATGAGGGGGAATGAACCTGGCTCAAGCGCAGAGGAGAATGATTTCCATGTTGTGCAAGGTTCTGCAACCCTTCGAGCTTGCCACACGTGAAGTCAGTTCAGACACTGCCAGCTTGAGTCAGGTCATTCCCCTCATCAGGCTTATGCAGCAGCAGCTGGAGAGATTGAAGGAGGAGCTAATATGGAGCGATTCCACAAAGTATGTGGGACTTGTGAATGGAGCCCTTCATTCGCTTTGCCAGGATTCAAGGGTGGTCAATCTGTTGAAATCAGAGCACTACATATTGGCCACCGTGCTAATACTCTTTGAGGAGGAGGATGTACACACTGAAAGGGGTGAGGAATCGGAGGATGAGGATGAGGACAACATCTTGTCTCTGTAGAGCCAGTTTGTGCTAGGAGAGATGAATTGTGACCTCATTGTCCTTCTTTTTCTTTTTAGCATTATGTGCTCTTTGGGGCCTAGTTTTTAAAAGTGCCATCCTGTCTGACACTGCAGTGCCACTCCTAGATGGGCCAGGTTTTTGTGTTGCCCACTTGGGTCACTTAGCTTAGTCATCCAGCTACCTTTGTGCAACCTTTTGGACTAAAATCAATATTGTGAGGTGTCCAGAATAGACTGGAAATGAGTGGAAATGAATGCTATTGAGGTTAATAATACCGTAGCATCAAAATTACCCCCAAATTCTGTGATTTTAGCTGTTTTTATGTTTTTTTCAAAAATCATCCAGATTCAAAACCAAAACCCGAAAGGGTGGTTTTGGCAAAACCAATCCAGATCCAAAACACGAGCGGAGATCCAGATCCTAAACCAAAACACGAAAAGTGTATGCCGCACATCTCTAGAGATATTAGTGGCACCCATGTGGTTGCTGTACTAGAACACAAGTGCTGATCTGTGAATTTGAGAGAGAGAGAAAGAGAGAGAGAGAGAGAGAGAGAAGCTTCTGCCATGCAGCATAAAAGTATCCTCTGCTCTGTTTCCATCCTATGAAGAAAAAAGATTCCGCCAAAGATACAATCCTTTAGGTTGACAATTCAATGCTAAACCAATACTTTCAACAGGGACAAGTTGATTACAGAGACCCACTCATCTGAAAACCGCTTGACATCATCAACACCTGGGAACAATGACATAGAAATTGAAGCCTGTTGCGTGTATTACAGGAAACTGGGACCTGGAAGAAACAGGGAAAGCCTGCTGGAGTGTACCACATGTCAGGCTAATCAAAAGGTGTCAGTAACCAAGGAACCAACCATATAAGGAAAAATATTACAAATTGACTATTCATAAAAAAGAAAACAATAATCAAGGTTTATGATGTACAAAAAAACATTATATTTATAGGCATGCCCAGCACATTTTATGAGAGATTTGTCTAGCTCCATTTAATGGCATTCGCACTCTCAGTGGGTCTTCTCTCACTTCTTTCATTTGCAGGCACTCTGGCATGCATGCAGCTTCTGGAAATAGAGCAGGTGACAACTGACGGATAAGTTTGATCTTGATGGGACCAAGTGGGGCCCTGTGTCCGTCCAGTTGTGCCTACTGTATGTGACATCATGTGGCGCTGAGGCAGACTGACACAATCTCTGCAGGACCACTGCACACCATTGATTTAATTTTATGTCTGGCTCAGGACTCGGAGTTCAGAAGGTTATTTCAGGCATAGGCAGTGTCTATGACTAGGCGGGGAGTGGTGATGGGAGTTTTGTTTTTCTGCTAGCACTATCATCATGTGCTATAGGCCTAATTTCTTAAGAGACTGCACCTCCAACCATCCATTTTTAACCCAGGCCTGAGCAGATACTGAGACCTTGCAGTGATTCCATATATGCAATACACTGCCTCATACACCTCACCAGGCCCAGCCTGTCTGCATAGGAGTCAGTCAAAACAGAAAGTTGCTCCCTTCACACACGCCAGTTCCATCTCTTCCGCAGCAACACTGGAACACAACAACCAAGTCGAGGACGTTCCTCCCTCAGCTGTTGTGATAGTGGGTGGCACACAATAACTTCATCACTGCGGCTCCGGCTTGAGCTGTGGTGGCCATAGTTATCTGGCACAGCCACTAAGGTAGCAATGGGGGCCGGTCCAGTAGCAATCTGTTCCGGCATCCCGGCATACCAATCCGCACCTGAGTAGCACTCTTTAAATAATTTTGTTGTGTAAATCCGGAGGAGAGTTTTCATCAGATGGTTATGTAGGAAGGGAAGGTCTACTTGAGTAGAACATACAATTGTACTGTCCCATTAAAAGATAACAATTAGATAGGCTTACCATACTAACCCCTTTTTCTCATATTTTGAATGTAATTAAGTCACTGTATGAGAAACGGATTTTCTTCCCTTAATATAAATACAAATGGTTGGTATAAAATTATCTTCTCCATCATATTATAAATTGACCCCTGATGAAGTTTATGTGATGAAATGCACTGGGTGGCCTCTAATGTTTATGTTGTAGTGGTGTTTGGTGAGGAAAATGTTTGGAGAACATGTTATCCAGACAAGCTATCCAAATATCTTAATGGTCTACTATGCAACTGTGATAAGTATTTGATGATATGCTGATATACTGATATTTTCCTATAATCAATGTACATTGTATACCTTGGGAAAGGGGTTGAATTCAATTGACTACAGTATGCTACACTATGTGCACTCTCTTGTCATATATATAATAAGAGAGAGAGAGAGAGAGCGCAAGAGAGATTGAGAGAGAGAGAGAGAGAGAGAAAGAGAGAGAGAGAGAGAGAGAGAGAATGATAAGCAAATCTCAAAGGTGCTTTATTGAATTTGATCTTTTATTAGTATGGTGCCGCAAGGGTTCCATAGCACCATAAATTTCCATAATGATTTTCATGTACAAAGAAAACTTTGCTATTTGTATGTATACTGTAGTTGCAGACAGAATACATAATTATGCAATTTCCAGTCTGTTATTAGGTATAGAGCATGTGGGTTGTTGTTTTTTGTTGTTGGTATAAATGAAATTGCCATGCATGTTGTTTCAAGTGGGTTCTAGGCTCAGGAAAATAATGATAAAATGGAGACCACACAGTACATAAGTAAAAAGAATAAATGTTTAAAAGTACCTGTAGTTCCAAATGATGAATCAGCATGGATGCAGCAATCACAGCAGTTTAATCATTGTCCAGGAGCCCATTTTTGTATCAAAAGCTGAACATGGTCAGATCAGTCCTGGCACATCTGCAGTCAGTGTGGATCCAGGGGTAAGGCTCTCCAGCAGAGGCGTAACTAGGGTTTTTGGAGCCCAGGGCAAGATCAATAATGGCGCCCCCCCCCCCCCCCCCCAAAAAAAAAATAAATAAATAATTTTTTCTTAATAAAATAAATTAATAAAATGATAATGAAAAAAAAAATACAAAAGGAAAGTATGTGCAGACGCCACCGGTGTCACTGCATATAAAGATGTCAGGGTGTGTATGTATGTGTATGTAGGTGCAGTGGTCGAAGTTGAATTTTTGAAGGTGGAATGAAAGAGTGCAGATAGCAATTATGCGCGCGCCGAAGGCGCGCGCGCTCCGGAAAAGGGGCGTGGTCACTCAAAAGGGGCGTGTCCTTCAGTATAGTAGGACCCCTTATACTATCTAGTACTGTGCCCCTTTCACATTATAGCACACGGTATGAGCCAAAATTCACATTATAGCACACAGTATGAGCCGAAATTCACATTGCCCCACACGGCATGAGCCGAAATTCACATTATAGCACACAGTATGAGCCGAAATTCACATTACCCCACATGGTATGAGCCAAAATTCACATTATAGCACACGGTATGAGCCGAAATTCACATTATAGCACACGGTATGAGCCAAAATTCACATTACTCCACATGGTATGAGCCAAAATTCACATTTCCCCACATGGTATGAGCAGAAATTCACATTTCCCCACATGGTATGAGCAGAAATTCACATTACAGCACACGGTATGAGCCGAAATTCACATTACAGCACACGGAATGAGCCAAAATTCACATTACCCCACATAGTATGAGCCGAAATTCACATTATAGCACACGGTATTAGCCAAAATTCACGTTACAGCACATGATATGAGCCAAAATTCCCATTATAGAGTTAGGGGATCCTACCCCCAGAATTAACATGGCCTGTGGGGCACTATGATGAGGGGAGCCCACCCCCTTAATAGACTAATTGCAGAGTTTAGCAGCGGAAGGGCTGCAGCGGTTTCTCACCCCAAGCTGCGGCGCTTCTGCCACCTCCGACACTCCACATCTTCGGCACCACCCGGGATGCAGAGCACCGCACCGGGTATGCACCCTTTTCAGTGTGGCCTGCTGCTCTCCGAAGGGGTTCTTGTTTCATGCTGCAGGATCCCGATGTGCGCCTTCCTCCCCGCTGTTACTGTCACGGTAAGCATTAGTATCGTTTACCGCAGAGGCCATTTTCTGAGGCATATGTGTTAAACCTCAGGAACTGAGATGCCCTTCTCACCATACAGCTGTGTGGCCGAGCCGGGCGGGGGGACAGCCAGCAGCAGCATGCCGGATATCAGCTGCAGAGGGTGCGGGCTGTACATACTTGGGGCAGCTGGATATTCAACAGTGCTGAAAGCCTCCGGAGCCCGCACCCCCGGAGCTGCAGTACACCGGCAGAGGACACCCATCCCCCGAACCCTGCGTAGCCCAAAGCCGGAGATCAGCAGCATGTTGAACGCGGAAGCAGAAGCTGCTTATTGCCGGTCAGCATGCTGCTGATCTCCGGCTTTGGGCTCCGCATGTGCATTACAGCCCCCACCCTCGGCTGCTGATATCTGGCATGCTGCCCCTGCTGCTGGCTTTCCACCCGCCCGGCTCGCCCACCCAGCTGGATGGTGAGTAAGAAGGGCATCTCAGTGCCCGTGGTTTAATACATATCTCTCTTCGGTAAATGGCCATTAGTACATCCCACACACACTGATTACACACACACAGACTGGTCACCCCCAAATCCTACACACACCCACTCAGACTACACACACACACATTCTCATACTTTCCTCTCCCCCACACACACACTGGACTGCAAAAATTTACACACACTGACACTGTTCCACACACACACAATTAACACACACTCACACTGTCCCACACACACAATTAACACACACGCACACTGTCCCACACACCAGTGGCGTGCGGTGAGGTCAGTGGCGTGCGGTGAGGCACTACAGCCATAATGTCCGCCGAATCCTGTCGATGAACCTTACCGCCACCAAGCCAATGCCCGCCACTGCCTCTGAGCCGATGCCACCACCAATGGCTTACAAACTCGCCCACCATCAACTGACCCAGCCCTCCGCCACTAATTTGCAACTCAGTCCAAAGTTGCCAATGCCCGCTGCATGCCTGCTCATCATACTTGTGATGTTGTATTGTACATTTTTATAGAAAAAAATAATAATCAGTGTTTGGGACTGGGAAGGGAGTGGGAGGAGGACATGAATGCAATTTTGTTGTCCAGGGTTTCCATTAACTTAATGGAGAAGGGTCTGAATGGGTTAAAAATGTAAAAAAAAACTGCATGAGGTCCCCCTCCTAAGTATAACCAGCCTCGGGCTCTTTGAGCCGGTCCTGGTTGTTTAAATACTGGGAAAAAATTGGACAGGGGTTCCCCGTATTTAGACAACCAGCATCGGGCTCTTAGTCCGGTCCTGGTTCCAAAAATACGGGGGACAAAAGATGTAGGGGTCCCCCGTATTTTTAAAACCAGCACCGGGCTCCACTAGCCAGGGACATAATGCCACAGCCGGGGGACACATTTATGTAGGTCCCTGCGGCCGTGGCATTACCCCCCCAACTAGTCACCACTGGCCGGGGTTCCCTGGAGGAGTGGGGACCCCTTAAATCAAGGGGTCACCCCCCCTCCAGGCACCCAAGGACCAGGGGTGAAGCCCGAGGCTGTCCCCCCCATCCGTGGGCTGTGGATGGGAGGCTGATAGCCATGTAAGTAAAAAAAGAATATTGTTTTTTGTTGTGGAACTACAAGGCCCAGAAAGCCTCCCCCGCTTGCTGGTACTTGGAGAACCTCAAGTACCAACATGCAGGGAAATAACGGGCCCGCCGGTACCTGTAGTTCTACAACAGAAAAAATACCCAAATAAAAACACAACTCACACACCGTGACAGTAAAAATTTATTAAAGCACACTGACACACTCACACATACTTACCTATATCCCACGCCGGTCACGTCCACTTGTCCAGTAGAATCCAATAGGGGTAGCTGTAAAAATGAGAGACACATTACTTACCTACATCCCACGCCGGTCACGTCCACTTGTCCAGTAGAATCCAGTAGGGGAATCTGTAAAAATGAGAGACAGATTACTTACCTACATCCCACGCCAGTCACGTCCACTTGTCCAGTAGAATCCAATAGGGGTACCTGTAAAAATGAGAGACAGATTACTTACCTACATCCCACGCCGGTCACGTCCACTTGTCCAGTAGAATTCAATAGGGGTACCTGTAAAAATGAGAGACAGATTACTTACCTACATCCCACGCTGGTCACGTCCACTTGTCCAGTAGAATCCAGTAGGGGAATCTGTAAAAATGAGAGACAGATTACTTACCTACATCCCACGCTGGTCACGTCCACTTGTCCAGTAGAATCCAGTAGGGGAATCTGTAAAAATGAGAGACAGATTACTTACCTACATCCCACGCCGGTCACGTCCACTTGTCCAGTAGAATCCAATAGGGGTACCTGTAAAAATGAGAGACAGATTACTTACCTACATCCCACGCCGATCACGTCCACTTGTCCAGTAGAATCCAATAGGGGTACCTGTAAAAATGAGAGACAGATTACTTACCTACATCCCACGCTGGTCACGTCCACTTGTCCAGTAGAATTCAATAGGGGTACCTGTAAAAATGAGAGACAGATTACTTACCTACATCCCACGCTGGTCACGTCCACTTGTCCAGTAGAATCCAGTAGGGGAATCTGTAAAAATGAGAGACAGATTGCTTACCTACATCCCACGCTGGTCACGTCCACTTGTCCAGTAGAATCCAGTAGGGGAATCTGTAAAAATGAGAGACAGATTAATTACCTACATCCCACGCCGGTCACGTCCACTTGTCCAGTAGAATTCAATAGGGGTACCTGTGAAAATGAGAGAGAGATTACTTACCTACATCCCACGCCGATCACGTCCACTTGTCCAGTAGAATCCAATAGGGGTACCTGTAAAAATGAGAGACAGATTACTTACCTACATCCCACGCTGGTCACGTCCACTTGTCCAGTAGAATTCAATAGGGGTACCTGTAAAAATGAGAGACAGATTACTTACCTACATCCCACGCTGGTCACGTCCACTTGTCCAGTAGAACCCAGTAGGGGAATCTGTAAAAATGAGAGAGAGATTACTTACCTACATCCCACGCCGATCACGTCCACTTGTCCAGTAGAATCCAATAGCGTTACCTGTAAAAATGAGAGACAGATTACTTACCTACATCCCACGCTGGTCACGTCCACTTGTCCAGTAGAACCCAGTAGGGGAATCTGTAAAAATGAGAGAGAGATTACTTACCTACATCCCACGCCGATCACGTCCACTTGTCCAGTAGAATCCAATAGGGCAGGGGTTCTCAAACTCGGTCCTCAGGACCCCACACAGTGCATGTTTTGCAGGTAACCCAGCAGGTGCACAGGTGTATTAATTACTCACTGACACATTTTAAAAGGTCCACAGGTAGAGCTAATTATTTAACTTGTGATTCTGTGAGGAGACCTGCAAAACATGCACTGTGTGGGGTCCTGAGGACCGAGTTTGAGAACCTGTGCAATAGGGGAATCTGTAAAATGAGAGACAGATTACTTACCTACATCCCACGCCGGTCACGTCCACTTGTCCAGTAGAATCCAATAGCGTTACCTGTAAAAATGAGAGACAGATTACTTACCTACATCCCACGCTGGTCACGTCCACTTGTCCAGTAGAATCCAATAGGGGAATCTGTAAAAATGAGAGACAGATTACTTACCTACATCCCACGCTGGTCACGTCCACTTGTCCAGTAGAACCCAATAGGGGAATCTGTAAAAATGAGAGACAGATTACTTACCTACATCCCACGCCGGTCACGTCCACTTGTCCAGTAGAATCCAATAGGGGTACCTGTGAAAATGAGAGAGAGATTACTTACCTACATCCCACGCCGATCACGTCCACTTGTCCAGTAGAATCCAATAGGGGTACCTGTAAAAATGAGAGACAGATTACTTACCTACATCCCACGCTGGTCACGTCCACTTGTCCAGTAGAACCCAATAGGGGAATTTGTAAAAATGAGAGACAGATTACTTACCTACATCCCACGCCGGTCACGTCCACTTGTCCAGTAGAATCCAATAGGGGTACCTGTGAAAATGAGAGAGAGATTACTTACCTACATCCCACGCCGATCACGTCCACTTGTCCAGTAGAATCCAATAGGGGTACCTGTAAAAATGAGAGACAGATTACTTACCTACATCCCACGCCGGTCACGTCCACTTGTCCAGTAGAATCCAATAGGGGTACCTGTAAAAATGAGAGACAGATTACTTACCTACATCCCACGCCGGTCACGTCCACTTGTCCAGTAGAATTCAATAGGGGTACCTGTAAAAATTAAAATGATACTTACAAACTGCAATCCACAGGAGGAGAGAGAGAGAGAGAGAGAGAGATAGAGGGGGGGGGGAAGAGACTAACCTGCTGCTGCTGCCGGGGAGACCGGCACACACTGCAGGGCCACAACGGGAGGACGGAGCCGGCGGAGGAGGGGGAGAGCCGCACACCGCCGCTCCTGTCAGCGGCAGCGGAGGAGGATGGGGCGCACACTACAGACGCCAATAACCGCCGGGACAATTAACACACACACACAATTAACCCACGCACACTGTCCCACACACAATTAACACACACGCATGCACACTGTCCCACACACACAAATATCACACACGCACACTGTCCCACACACAATTAACAAACACGCACTGTCCCACACACACACAATTAACACACTCACACTGTCCCACACACACACACACACACTTAACACACGCACACTGTCCCACACACACACAATTAACACACACGCACACTGTCCCACACACACACAATTGATACACACGCACACTGTCCCACACACACACAATTAACACACACGCACACTGTCCCACACACACACAATTAACACACACTCAAACTGTCCCACACACACACAATTAACACACTCACACTGTCCCACACACACACACAATTAACACACTCACACTGTCCCACACATACACAATTAACACACGCACACTGTCCCACACATACACAATTAACACACGCACACTGTCCCACACACACACAATTAACACGCACTCAAAACTGTCCCACACACACAATTAACACACTCACACTGTCACACACACACACAATTAACAAACACGCACTGTCCCACACACACAATTAACACACTCACACACACACACACACAATTAACACACACACACTGTCCCACACACACACAATTAACACACGCACACTGTCCCACACACACACACAGTCACACACACACAATTTACACACACTCAAACTGTCGCACACACACAATTAACACACTCACACTGTCCCACACACAATGTCACACGCACACTGTCCGACACACACACACTTAACACACACACACACACACACAAAATGTCCCGCACCCCCTTCCCGCTCACCTGCACTTACTGCTGTTCAGGGCAGGGGCCGCACGCCCCCCCCCCTCCCCCCCGAGGTCGCGCACGCGCATGCGCGCACCTCCGCGGTCGCGATCGCGATCGCGTACACACAGACACTTTTGCAGGGGGGAGTAGGGGGAGGCTCCTGGCTGCCGCTGCCTGTCTATTGTGACAGGCACAGCAGCCGGGGAGACAGGGAAAGCGCCGCGGGTAGCGCCGGCGGAATCCCTGAAGCATGGGGCGAGTGGGCCGTGCAGGTGCCGGTGGCGCCCCCTCTGTTGGGGCTGCCATGGCGCCCAGGGCACGTGCCCTGCTCGCCCCGTGCTAGATACGCCTCTGCTCTCCAGTCATACCTGCTCACAATATTTATATGAAAACACATAAAGAACCCCCAAAATGTGCTGATGTGATACAAAACAGAGATATGAGCAGTACACAACAGAATGAATAACAGCCACAATCTTAATACATTTGTATTCCTCCAGTTACGTCTGTCACTAAAGAAACCTTGTGGTACCATATAAATAAAAAAAATACCAATTAAGCATTTTTTTCAACATTGAGGTGAAAGTCCATCTAGACTATATTTTTAAAAAGTAAACAACCTGAACAAAACCCTACATTAAAGGAGGGACTTAATTATTTTCTTTAAAAAAATATGTCTGTTTCTCAACATACAGTACATACATGTAGGAGTTATTCTTGGACACAAAGCAAGTATCATTTTAAGAAATACAAATAGTCAAGTCCTCGGTGCATGTTCCAAGTGACCTTGCTTTGATAAAAAAAGCTTGAAACCCATTTGGTTACTATGTGCTACTCCACTTTGAAGTAACTATTTGGGATTTCCTTTCTACTGGGTATCATCCTTTGATTTTTGAGCATCATAACAAGTAATTTTGAATTATTACAATACCGAAGGGGGTTCTAATGAGAATATAATATGTTAGCCCCCCAATTGATGAGGTGAGGTTCTTATTTTAGTTTGATATTGTGTTTCATTTTTGTGTGTTAACTTTATTATTGTGTTTTTTGCCATGAACATTCTGAATTAAGTTTCTTTTTGCCATTTATTAACGGAAGTATCATTCCATTTAACTTTAATATTTTTTTTCATGTTTATATGTTTGTTAGTGTGTTTTCTGTATCTCCTATTAGTGCCAAGTTTTGTTGATTGGTGTTCTTTAGTGATTGACAGCATCTGTGCTCATCTCTACTTTTATACAGTGCACTTCATCTTAATACAAGACTTCCTCGAAGATAGATATGTTTACTTCTATCTCACATATATATATCTAATTCAGAAGCTATTAATTACTTTATTAATTAATTCACATTAATAAATCCAATACAATATATATTGTTATACAAAAGATCCTATTTTGAGGCCTCTATTGGATGTTAAGTAGAAATAAAATGTCCACAAATTCTGAAAGCCCAAGTCCTCAGGTTGCTATGGGTGCAATAAACCTGTATGTATGTCAGTTTATTTGTAATAATGGATATTGGCTGTGCAATTTCATAGACGCATACAACTGAACATATAGGCATTTCAGGGATGTGCAGTGAGGTAAATTACTTAGGAGGCACTGGTTAGTACCAAAGCCAGATTTACACACAATACATGCTCTCGAGGGTTTGTGTGGGCATTATACACAGGTACAGCAGTATATACATGTGGGCATTATACACAGGTACAGCAGTATATACATGTGGGCATTATACACAGGTACAGCAGTATATACTGCTGGAAATTTGTTGAGTTTTGGTCAGAGATGTGCAGAACAGACAGGCTAGGGAGGCTCTGCATCACCTGTCATAGACTTTTTACTCCAGAGTTTTGACTATAAAAATGATTAGAATTATAAAAAGAAGATATCTGTAGTGTATTCTTTGTATTTTTCACATACTTTATATAGTCAAAACTCTAAAAATCAGCCCTTTATGTCTTGCAAGCAATATATGGAGTTTAATCACAGAGCATAAACACATCTCTCACACAAACGGTCATTTTAACCTGTGGGGGCAAATTTACTAAGATGGGAGTTCTATTTTAGATGGGATGTTACCTATAACAATCAATCAGATTCTACTTTCATTTATCTAGCACCTTCTAGAAGATAATTCCTGGAATCTGATTGGTTGCTATGGGCAATATCCCATCTTAAATAGAACTCCCATCTTGGTACATTTAACCCGTAGTGTCCAAATGATTTCTCAATTGCTCATTTGTTGATCACTGGTTAAGTAAGTTATACAAGCTGACGGGATCCCGACAGTGGCATCCCGACAGCTGCAATACCTTTTGGGCTCGCTGCACTTGCCATGCTTCAGGCCTGGTGGCGAACTTTGCGAGCCACGGGTTCTATTCTCCTTTGGGTGGTGGCATGGACTCACCACCTGAGTGGGAATACCGGGGAATGGTCGGTATTCCAACCGCTGGCATTTTACCGGCTGTCAGGATTTTGGCATAGGGATCCTGAGCTTCGGGTTCCTGACAGCTGGTATATTAACTACATGCAATCGATCACAGTTGCACTGATCAAAGGAAGCTGCTTTCATTTTTCTAATGTTGAAACAATTTCTCTTTTAGCATTGATAGAAAACATGTATGGTACAGTGACAACTGGGAAACAAGTTGTAATAATACAGTATTAAGCATTAATGACACTATATTTAACAGACATTGACCTGAAACTCATTGCAGCAGTATAAAATGACTTATTGTCCCAACTTAACACTATTTTATTGCCATGGTAGTTGAGCAAAAAATATCCACAGAGATAAAGATGACTTGCTTCTCTCTAGTTCCTGCTCTGCTCTAAAATGTGTGTCAGGGGATTTGGTGCATGCATGGAACTGGAAGCTCAGCTTGAGCATCCAGTTCTATAATTGGAATACAAATAAAAAATATATAACACTTTTATTTTGCTGTTTAATGCATTACCATGGAGGATATGAAGCTGAGAGCTTTGATCTAATCATGTTAGCCAATCCCGACTGACAATAGTGTATGTGATTATACACCTTATTAAAAGAAGTAGGCTGGAATATGTTGATTTTTGCTTTTTAAGTTATATTGACAATATCATGCTGGTGAATAGAAAATGTTTATTTTATGATTATAGACACTTATAGCACTATGAGTATTTCCATGAACTACATTGCTATGAGCGTCTGTAGATAAGTATCAGTGAAATCACAGGAGCTTCATGGCAGAACAGGTCATATCGTAGATGCCTGAAGTTCCAGCGATACAATCTCCGTACATTTGCTTGGTTCCCCATTCCATGGCATTTCATTCAATATTGTATTTAGTAATTTGCATTTCACTGAATAAATAGAGCTTGGACAATAAAGGTCAACTAACTCTCCTGAGTGAAAGAACAAAACAACATGATAGAAGCAATACTTTAAATATTTTAGGGGCAAATGTATTAAGCCTGGAGAAGTGATAAAGCAGTGATAAGTGGAAGGTGATAACGCACCAGCCAATCAGCTCCTAACTGTTAATTTACATATTGGAGCTGATTGGCTGGTGCGTTATCACCTTGCACTTATCACTGCATTATAACTGCTTTATCACTTCTCCAGGCTTAATACATCTGTCCCTAAGTGACTGTAATCAATGAGATAGGACATGAGATACAATAGAATATAGCCTTTCATTAATGCTAACTCTTATAAACATACACATACTGTATTTGGCAAATGTAAGAGACAATGGGGGAAATTCCAAGTTGATCGCAGCAGGACATTTTTTAGCAGTTGGGCAAAACCATGTGCACTGCAGGGGGGGCAGATATAACATTTGCAGAGAGAGTTAGATTTGGGTGGGGGGTGTTCAATCTGCAATCTAATTTGCAGTGTAAAAATAAAGCAGCCAGTATTTACCCTGCACAGAAACAAAATAACCCACCCAAATCTAACTCTTTCTGCACATTTATAGACAACAAACAAAATTGGGCGCCAGTGATTGTATTGGATGGTAGCCGCACGCTCCTAGGGCCCGGTTTTTCTGACCCCAATTAAATATATCGAAAGAAAGAAAAAAATGGAACTGCGCATATCATCCAAAAATTAGACATTTATTCAATAGTATAATAAAACATAAAAAAATGTTTAAAGGAAAAAATTCCCCCAATTACCGGCCGCTAAACACAATAAAATTACTATTCAGTATTCCTATCATACAATAGGCCCATATATCACAATATTATACTCTCAACCACCTAGAAACAATGGTCTAATTCTTGCATCCGTTCACAGGTGACTACTATAACACAGCAGGCGTCCCTGCAATGTTACATATTTAATAAATTGTCCATGGGACTGTATCAATAAGCAGCAGAAATGTATTTATCCTTCAGTTGTTCTACCTCTGCACAACCGGGGTTTATTTATGCATAAATATCTGATTATGTGTAGTCAGGGATAAATGCTGGTAATAATGTGATGGACATGAGAGATTTTTTGTACTGGGAAGTCTTATCGATGGTGTTCTGGTTACATAAATCAATATGAATTAAATAAGGTCGGAGATAAATAATACTGATGATAATGACACAAACTGATGAATTTTATGCCCAGTCTGGTCAATGGTGATCTAGGATCAAATACCAATACTGACTGTACGGTCCTTGGATTGATATTAAACAAGGCAGATATACTCCCAATCAGCCAAAGAAAAATGAGGGCTAGATAATGCCCTCTCTGATTGCTCAGAACAGTAAAAAATGTGTCTATAGTATAGTAATTGTCAGTGATAATCAATTAAAGCATATGATAATAGAAAAATTCATTGTCCATTATAAGAGGGTTACTCCTCCTCCACTCCCTCATCCAGTAATAGGGTACAAATGGGAAAAGAGGAAATTAAGTATGATAATCATAGCTATATAATAGAATAGATGTATGTATCACAAATTGATCTTGCCACTTTTCCCTATTAAAACGAGAAATATATGCTGGACCCTGTGCAGAAGGGAAATTAGGAGGAACCACGGTTTTGGACAAGGAGAGCCCGTTTTCGGCTTAAAGCCGAGGGCTGTCTTACCCTGACCACTATAGGAGACCCTCAGATCAGTGGGCATGCAGGAATCGAGCGTGGAGGCGCCGGCGGCCGCGGTCCGTGAGTAACCCTCTTATAATGGACAATGAATTTTTCTATTATCATATGCTTTAATTGATTATCACTGACAATTACTATACTATAGACACATTTTTTACTGTTCTGAGCAATCAGAGAGGGCATTATCTAGCCCTCATTTTTCTTAGGCTGATTGGGAGTATATCTGCCTTGTTTAATATCAATCCAAGGACCGTACAGTCAGTATTGGTATTTGATCCTAGATCACCATTGACCAGACTGGGCATAAAATTCATCAGTTTGTGTCATTATCATCAGTATTATTTATCTCCGACCTTATTTAATTCATATTGATTTATGTAACCAGAACACCATCGATAAGACTTCCCAGTACAAAAAATCTCTCATGTCCATCACATTATTACCAGCATTTATCCCTGACTACACATAATCAGATATTTACTCAATTTGTGATTGATCTTGGGTCCCAACACAGTTGGAAAACAGTGCGCCTAGGAGACCAAAATTTACCTACGGTCAGACCGCACTGAGTATGCCCAAACTCGTCTGATCTTGGAAGCCAAGCACTGCAGGGCCTGGTCAGTACCTGGATAGGGAACCACCAGGGAATACTAGGTACCGTAGGTATTTTACTCTCCAACAGCCTAAGCTATTTGGGACTCATTACATCAATTTGATCTTAGGTCCATAGTATTTGTCAGATTATATTAGAATCGAGGCAGTGGCCTCAATCATCCAAATTCCTTTCCATGGAGGATATGTATGAATAATTCTCTTTATGGTTGAGGGTTTGTTTATTTATTTTCGCTCACTAATAACACAATTTTGCCTAAAATAGGTACATTGGTACTGGCAACATCCATATTCTTTAAACATTGATGCCAGCTCTCATTTTTTTCTTAAGTATATACTAATAAAAATTTAATTTTAATAATTTCATCATTTCAATTTTTCTCAAGTGTGCCCAGGAAAAGGCATATAGTTTTCCTTTTTTTGGTCCTTTGTTCTCTCCAAAGGCCCATACTTGTTGTTTCATATCTGCCTCCCCTGCAGTGCACATGGTTTTGCCCAATTGCTGTCAAAAATCCTGCTGCGATCAACTTGGAATTACCCCCCATGATTTTCAGAAGCTAGTGTTAATCCAGTCGATATACAGTAGTCACTAGATTTAAAGCAGCAATGAATTTAAAGGCACAACCAACCTTTGTCCCATAGACTGCTTCATCTATAGACACAGAAGAGAGATAAGTTGAAAGAGAGTCAAAAGCAATAAGGTACAGTATGTAAGAGTTAGGAACAGTAATCATTGTGCAATGAATCACATTTAGCAATGATAAATCCTGATAAGTAAAAATGCATTATGCTACTGCAATCATAGTAGATCAACTACAATAAAATAATCTACAGTATACAAATGCACTTGTAACGGGATCTACATTATACTGTACAAAGAGGCAACATTAGTATAATTGGCTGCACACTGGCAGCAAAATATAACATCTCATCCTGGTGTTAATCGATACAGTAGAAGTATTATAAAGTCAGAATCAGTAATGTCCACTATTTAGTCAGCTGCTCTACAGACTGGACCTTTAGTTGTTTTGAGTATGAACAGGAGACCAAGGGGGTCATTCCGAGTTGATCGCAGCAGGAATTTTGTTAGCAGTTGGGCAAAACCATGTGCACTGCAGGGGAGGCAGCTATAACATGTGCAGAGAGAGTTAGATTTGGGTGTGTTATATTGTTTCTGTGCAGGGTAAATACTGGCTGCTTTATTTTTACACTGCAATTTAGATTGCAGATTGAACACACCGCACCCAAATCTAATTCTCTCTGCACATGTTATATCTGCCCCACCTGCAGTGCACATGGGTTTGCCCAACTGCTAACAAAGTTCCTGCTGCGATCAACTCAGAATTACCCCCCAAGAAACATGTTGCTATTTTGTGCTGAGGAGACTAAGGGGCAAATTTACTAAGATGGGAGTTCTATTTAAGATAGGATGTTGCCCTTAGCAACCAATCAGATTCTACTTCTCATTTATCTAGCACCTTCTAGAAGGTAAAACCTGGAATCTGATTGGTTGCTATGGGCAACATCCCATCTTAAAGAGAACTCCCATTTTTGTAAATTTACCCCTAAGTATATCTTCTAGAATAAGATTCTCATTTCCTTAACCCTCCCCCCCCTTTAAATATGTATATGTTTTACTCTAATATTTTTTTGTTGAACCATTTTGCCTAGGCTTGCCTAGGCTTACCTGGTTCATTAGAATTTAATTATATTGAATAAATAACCTTGTTTGTACTGGCAAAAATGTATAGTCTTTATTTTCCATAATAAAGCTTTATTTTAATTTATTTAACAAAAACATCATTTATTTATTTATTTATTTATTTATTGGGAGTTATTACGCTTCCAGATTTAGAGGCTGTTTAAAGTAAATATTACTTATCACACCAACGGACAACAGGGTAGATAATACCCTATTCACACTAAAATCCCTGGTCTAACCTGGGTTATTGAACACAGTTTCACAATTGCATTATCCCACAATACAACAAGAATACTGTATATATTGGTTTAAACAAAGCAAAGCTAACTACAGTAACCAAGCAACTGAAAAGATGTCTGAAATCAGACTAAGAATGTTTGACTGACATATCCTCCACTGGTTTGAACTCTGTGTGAACCAATCACGATAAACACCCGCCCCAAGATGGTGGAATAACCGTTATATACCTGGCACAAACAACCACAATAACCTAAATTTCCCAGAAGAAGGACCAGGAGGTCCGAAACATGTTGGAGAGAACCACAAGTACCACAGTACCCACCACAAGTGCAACTACTGCAAGCACTGCCACTGAAATGGATATCCATCGCCGGGATCGAGATCGCGATCACGTGAATGGCAACAATCCTTGTGACCAGAAGGAAGTTGCAAGCTCCCAGAGACAGAAGGAGAGAGTAGCTGCATAGCGGGAGGGAGGAGGTGAGTACTTGGTGAATGGAGGGGGTGCCCAGCGGAAGGTTTCACAAGAGCTAAAACAAGGACATCCCCTCCCCAGGCTGGTCCCCGCTGCATAGGTGCTAGAGGCCTCAGGGTATGTCTTGCAAGACAAACACCTGAGAGTCATCACTATTGCAGCTCAGAACAAGTCTGGGGCCACAACTAACCCCAGGACAAAGATACATAGCTGGAGAAGCAGGCCGCCACACTCCAGCATTTTCACAAACCAAATGGATTATTCCAAATCCTCTAACACCAAGGAATAATAACTTTCTCTATATTCATGGACTGAAACTGCTGCACCATAACTGGATTAAGTATGGTCAAGTATATTTCAAGTACATTTACTACAATACCGCAAATTCTGCAATACTATCAATTAGAGATGTGCACCGGAAATTTTTCAGGTTTTATGTTTTGGTTTTGGATTCAGATCCGCAGCCGTGTTTTGGATTCGGACGCATTTTGGCAAAACCTCCCTGAAATTTTTTTGTCAGATTCGGGTGTGTTTTGTATTCTGGTGTTTTTATTAAAAAACCCCTCAAAAACAGCTTAAATCATAGAATTTGGGGGTAATTTTGATCCTATAATATTATTAACCTCAATAACCACAATTTCCACTCATTTCCAGTCTATTCTGAACACCTCACAATACTATTTTTAGTCCTAAAATTTGCACCGAGGTTGCTGGATTACTAAACAAAGTGACCCAAGAGGGTGGCACAAACACCTGGCCCATCTAGGAGTGGCACTGCAGTGTCAGACAGGATGGCACTTCAAAAAAATAGTCCCCAAACAGCACATGATGCAAAGAAAAGAGAAAAACAGGTGCACTGTGGTCGCTGGACGGCTAAGCTAAGTGACACAAACACCTCAATATCACAGGAATTATTCGTTCTAATCAATGGTATTATTGGTCTAAATCACTGGAAGAAAATGATAAAATCACTGGACTTATTCGTTCTAATCAATGGTATTATTGGTCCAAATCACTGGAAGAAAATGACAAAATCACTGGAATTATTCGTTCTAATCAATGGTATTATTGGTCCAAATCACTGGAAGAAAATTACAAAATCACTGGAATTATTCGTTCTAATCAATGGTATTATTGGTCCAAATCACTGGAAGAAAATGACAAAATCACTGGAATTATTAGTTCTAATCAATGGTATTATTGGTCCAAATCACTGGAAGAAAATGACAAAATCACTGGAATTATTCGTAAACATTTGTAGAAAGTCGCTGCTTTCTGATTACAGAAATGCTCAGATATTCCTGCGAATCCACAATCCCTTCCCAGAAGAAAAAGAAATTGAGAAACCGTTGTTTGAGAACGTTTGTTCTCTTTCCCTTACAAAGGAACAAACCACTTTCCAAGAAGACTGACGTTTTTGGGATTATGGAGACATAATGTTTTTGAATATAAATCCTAAAGCAGGTGGGTGGTGTATTAGAGCAAAAGAGTGCAAGAGACCAGCCATGCAGTTTCTGAAATATTATGACAAAATGTTACTCTATTTCATAAGCACTCATTCCTAACTCTGCTAAGTACTGTTTGGTATACTGTATCTGGCTTCCATGAGGTAGTTGTCCATTATTTCAGCTTCCATTTACCTTTTTGAAAGCTGTAGAAGTTATCGATTCTTTTTTTTTATTTTTATTTTCCCCTATTTTTAATTTTCTCCTCCATAGCCCAGTAAAATGTTGCAATGTTAAGTATTGACTTGTGCCTTCTGGGGGTCCACTTTTTCACCAAACCCAGCCAAATCTCATCCTAACCCTCTGTTCCACGTTCTCTATATACCCCATCTGTGTCACCCATGTCTGTCTACCCCTCCCCTTTAGATTGTAAGCTCTCACGAGCAGGGCCCTCTTCCCTCATGTGCTTATCCTTTGTCTTACTTTAATAATCTTCAACTGTACCACATCCAGCAGTCTTCTGCCACCTGATACTTATTCCAGTGTCATCTGCTGATGTAACTATGTTTATTTACCATGTACTTGTCCAATATTGTCATCAACTGTAAATTGCTTTTTTCCTGTTTTTATTATTTGTGTACTCTGTAATTGGGCGCTGCGGAACCCTTGTGGCACCATATAAATAAAGGATAATAATAATAATAATATAGGGTGTATAATCACCAGGTATATCTCAGACATCGCTCAGTACAGTATACAGGGTGTATAATCCCCAGGTGTATCATCGCTCAGTACAGATTACAGGATGTATAATCACCAGGTGTATAACACACATCGCACAGTACAGTATATAGGGTGTATAATCCCCAGATGTATCTCACACATCGCTCAGTACAGATTACAGGATGTATAATTACCAGGTGTATAACACACATCGCACAGTACGGTATATAGGGTGTATAATCCCCAGGTGTATCTCACACATAACTCAGTACATATTACAGGATATATAATCACCAGGTGTATCTCACACATCACACAGTACAGTATATAGGGTGTATAATCCCCAGGTGTATCTCACACATCGCTCAGTACAGATTACAGGATGTATAATCACCAGGTGTATCTCACACATCACACAGTACAGTATATAGGGTGTATAATCCCCAGGTGTATCTCACACATCGCTCAGTACAGTATACAGGGTGTATAATCCCCAGGTGTATCATCGCTCAGTACATATTACAGGATGTATAATCACCAGGTGTATAACACACATCGCACAGTACAGTATATAGGGTGTATAATCCCCAGGTGTATCTCACACATCACTCAGTACAGATTACAGGATGTATAATCACCAGGTGTATAACACACATCGCACAGTACGGTATATAGGGTGTATAATCCCCAGGTGTATCTCACACATCGCTCAGTACAGATTACAGGATGTATAATCACCAGGTGTATCTCACACATCACACAGTACAGTATATAGGGTGTATAATCCCCAGGTGTATCTCACACATCGCTCAGTACAGATTACAGGATGTATAATCACCAGGTGTATCTCACACATCACACAGTACAGTATATAGGGTGTATAATCCCCAGGTGTATAACACACATCACACAGTCAGTAGCGGATCATGGTATGGGCACACAGTACTTTTGCCCGGGGCACCGCTTTCCAGAAGGCGCCGCCGCCATCCGGAGGGCGCTGCCACAAGATCCACTACTAGTTGTGCCCCCCCTCCACCCGTGCCGGTACTGCTGTGCGGTGCACGATGCACCGCACAGCATTGTGTGAGTGGCACTTAGACACTAGGCGTCATGATTGACCTCTAGTGTCTATGCGTTTCTATGGGAGAGACGTCATGACGTCTCTCCCATAGATCAGAGGAGCGGCGCCAGCAGCCAGAGACGGAGACAAAGAGCAGCGGGCAGCAGCGGTTGGGAATCTGGAACGGGGATGGTAAGTATTATTTTTTTTTATTTTTAAAAGCCACACAAACGGGGGAAATACTACTGGGGGCACGCCCCTATTTTCGCCCAGGGCGCCACAAGGGCTAGAACCGGCCCTGCGCACAGTACAGTATATAGGGTGTATAATCCCCAGGTGTATCTCACACATCGCTCAGTACAGATTACAGGATGTATAATCACCAGGTGTATAACACACATCGCACAGTATATAGGGTGTATAATCCCCAGGTGTATCTCACACATCACTCAGTACAGATTACAGGATGTATAATCACCAGGTGTATAACACACGTCGCACAGTACAGTATGCATACTGGTCACAACAATGCAGCAGATATTGAGCACTGATCAGGATACTAGAAGTGACATAGAGCTGCAAGATACAGAAATGGCCTACTGTACTGTACTATATATTAGAGATGAGCGCCTGAAATTTTTCGGGTTTTGTGTTTTGGTTTTGGGTTCGGTTCCGCGGCCGTGTTTTGGGTTCGACCGCGTTTTGGCAAAACCTCACCGAATTTTTTTTGTCGGATTCGGGTGTGTTTTGGATACGGGTGGTTTTTTAAAAAAACCCTAAAAAACATCTTAAAACATTGAATTTGGGGGTCATTTTGATCCCATAGTATTATTAACCTCAATAACCATAATTAACACTCATTTTCAGTCTATTCTGAACACCTTACACCTCACAATATTATTTTTAGTCCTAAAATTTGCACCGAGGTCGCTGGATGACTAAGCTCAGCGACCCTAGTGGCCGACACAAACACCGGGCCCATCTAGGAGTGGCACTGCAGTGTCACGCAGGATGTCCCTTCCAAAAAACCCTCCCCAAACAGCACATGACGCAAAGAAAAAAAGAGGCGCAATGAGGTAGCTGTGTGAGTAAGATTAGCGACCCTAGTGGCCGACACAAACACCGGGCCCATCTAGGAGTGGCACTGCAGTGTCACGCAGGATGTCCCTTCCAAAAAACCCTCCCCAAACAGCACATGACGCAAAGAAAAAAAGAGGCGCAATGAGGTAGCTGACTGTGTGAGAAAGATAAGCGACCCTAGTGGCCGACACAAACACCGGGCCCATCTAGGAGTGGCACTGCAGTGTCACGCAGGATGTCCCTTCCAAAAAACCCTCCCCAAACAGCACATGACGCAAAGAAAAAAAGAGGCGCAATGAGGTAGCTGTGTGAGTAAGATTAGCGACCCTAGTGGCCGACACAAACACCTGGCCCATCTAGGAGTGGCACTGCAGTGTCACGCAGGATGTCCCTTCCAAAAAACCCTCCCCAAACAGCACATGACGCAAAGAAAAAAAGAGGCGCAATGAGGTAGCTGACTGTGTGAGAAAGATAAGCGACCCTAGTGGCCGACACAAACACCGGGCCCATCTAGGAGTGGCACTGCAGTGTCACGCAGGATGTCCCTTCCAAAAAACCCTCCCCAAACAGCACATGACGCAAAGAAAAAAAGAGGCGCAATGAGGTAGCTGACTGTGTGAGAAAGATAAGCGACCCTAGTGGCCGACACAAACACCGGGCCCATCTAGGAGTGGCACTGCAGTGTCACGCAGGATGTCCCTTCCAAAAAACCCTCCCCAAACAGCACATGACTCAAAGAAAAATAAAAGAAAAAAGAGGTGCAAGATGGAATTGTCCTTGGGCCCTTCCCACCCACCCTTATGTTGTATAAACAAAACAGGACATGCACACTTTAACCAACCCATCATTTCAGTGACAGGGTCTGCCACACGACTGTGACTGAAATGACGGGTTGGTTTGGACCCCCACCAAAAAAGAAGCAATTAATCTCTCCTTGCACAAACTGGCTCTACAGAGGCAAGATGTCCACCTCATCATCATCCTCCGATATATCACCGTGTACATCCCCCTCCTCACAGATTATCAATTCGTCCCCACTGGAATCCACCATGTCAGCTCCCTGTGTACTTTGTGGAGGCAATTGCTGCTGGTCAATGTCTCCGCGGAGGAATTGATTATAATTCATTTTAATGAACATCATCTTCTCCACATTTTCTGGATGTAACCTCGTACGCCGATTGCTGACAAGGTGAGCGGCGGCACTAAACACTCTTTCGGAGTACACACTTGTGGGAGGGCAACTTAGGTAGAATAAAGCCAGTTTGTGCAAGGGCCTCCAAATTGCCTCTTTTTCCTGCCAGTATAAGTACGGACTGTGTGACGTGCCTACTTGGATGCGGTCACTCATATAATCCTCCACCATTCTATCAATGGTGAGAGAATCATATGCAGTGACAGTAGACGACATGTCCGTAATGGTTGTCAGGTCCTTCAGTCCGGACCAGATGTCAGCATCAGCAGTCGCTCCAGACTGCCCTGCATCACCGCCAGCGGGTGGGCTCGGAATTCGGATTTGGGATTTCGAAGAATGCACAGTTCTTTGCTGTGCTGCTTTTGCCAGCTTGAGTCTTTTCATTTTTCTAGCGAGAGGCTGAGTGCTTCCATCCTCATGTGAAGCTGAACCACTAGCCATGAACATAGGCCAGGGCCTCAGCCGTTCCTTGCCACTCCGTGTGGTAAATGGCATATTGGCAAGTTTACGCTTCTCCTCCGACAATTTTATTTTAGGTTTTGGAGTCCTTTTTTTTCTGATATTTGGTGTTTTGGATTTGACATGCTCTGTACTATGACATTGGGCATCGGCCTTGGCAGACGACGTTGCTGGCATTTCATCGTCTCGGCCATGACTAGTGGCAGCAGCTTCAGCACGAGGTGGAAGTGGATCTTGATCTTTCCCTAATTTTGGAACCTCAACTTTTTTGTTCTCCATATTTTATAGGCAGAACTAAAAGGCACCTCAGGTAAACAATGGAGATGGATGGATTGGATACTAGTATACAATTATGGACGGACTGCCACGGTTAGGTGGTATAAAAAAACCTCGGTTAGGTGGTATATAATACAATTATGGATGGACGGACTGCCTGCCGAGTTCCGACACAGAGGTAGCCACAGCCGTGAACTACCGCACTGTACACTGGTTGATAAAGAGATAGTAGTATACTCGTAACAACTAGTATGACACTATGACGACGGTATAAAGAATGAAAAAAAAAACCACGGTTAGGTGGTATATATTATAATAATAATACAATTATGGATGGACGGACTGCCTGCCGACTGCCGACACAGAGGTAGCCACAGCCGTGAACTACCGCACTGTACACTGGTTGATAAAGAGATAGTAGTATACTCGTAACAACTAGTATGACACTATGACGACGGTATAAAGAATGAAAAAAAAACCACGGTTAGGTGGTATATATTATAATAATAATACAATTATGGATGGACGGACTGCCTGCCGACTGCCGACACAGAGGTAGCCACAGCCGTGAACTACCGCACTGTACACTGGTTGATAAAGAGATAGTAGTATACTCGTAACAACTAGTATGACACTATGACGACGGTATAAAGAATGAAAAAAAAACCACGGTTAGGTGGTATATATTATAATAATAATACAATTATGGATGGACGGACTGCCTGCCGACTGCCGACACAGAGGTAGCCACAGCCGTGAACTACCGCACTGTACACTGGTTGATAAAGAGATAGTAGTATACTCGTAACAACTAGTATGACACTATGACGACGGTATAAAGAATGAAAAAAAAACCACGGTTAGGTGGTATATATTATAATAATAATACAATTATGGATGGACGGACTGCCTGCCGACTGCCGACACAGAGGTAGCCACAGCCGTGAACTACCGCACTGTACACTGGTTGATAAAGAGATAGTAGTATACTCGTAACAACTAGTATGACACTATGACGACGGTATAAAGAATGAAAAAAAAAACCACGGTTAGGTGGTATATATTATAATAATAATACAATTATGGATGGACGGACTGCCTGCCGACTGCCGACACAGAGGTAGCCACAGCCGTGAACTACCGCACTGTACACTGGTTGATAAAGAGATAGTAGTATACTCGTAACAACTAGTATGACACTATGACGACGGTATAAAGAATGAAAAAAAAAACCACGGTTAGGTGGTATATATTATAATAATAATACAATTATGGATGGACGGACTGCCTGCCGACTGCCGACACAGAGGTAGCCACAGCCGTGAACTACCGCACTGTACACTGGTTGATAAAGAGATAGTAGTATACTCGTAACAACTAGTATGACACTATGACGACGGTATAAAGAATGAAAAAAAAACCACGGTTAGGTGGTATATATTATAATAATAATACAATTATGGATGGACGGACTGCCTGCCGACTGCCGACACAGAGGTAGCCACAGCCGTGAACTACCGCACTGTACACTGGTTGATAAAGAGATAGTAGTATACTCGTAACAACTAGTATGACACTATGACGACGGTATAAAGAATGAAAAAAAAACCACGGTTAGGTGGTATATATTATAATAATAATACAATTATGGATGGACGGACTGCCTGCCGACTGCCGACACAGAGGTAGCCACAGCCGTGAACTACCGCACTGTACACTGGTTGATAAAGAGATAGTAGTATACTCGTAACAACTAGTATGACACTATGACGGTATAAAGAATGAAAAAAAAACCACGGTTAGGTGGTATATATTATAATAATAATACAATTATGGATGGACGGACTGCCTGCCGACTGCCGACACAGAGGTAGCCACAGCCGTGAACTACCGCACTGTACACTGGTTGATAAAGAGATAGTAGTATACTCGTAACAACTAGTATGACACTATGACGACGGTATAAAGAAAGAAAAAAAAATACCACGGTTAGGTGGTATATATTGTAATACAATTATGGATGGACGGACTGCCTGCCGAGTTCCGACTGCCGACACAGAGGTAGCCACAGCCGTGAACTACCGCACTGTACTGTGTCTGCTGCTAATATAGACTGGTTGATAAAGAGATAGTATACAATACATACAACAATATACTACTATACTGGTGGTCAGGCACTGGTCACCACTAGTCACACTGGCAGTGGCACTCCTGCAGCAAAAGTGTGCACTGTTTAATTTTAAATTAATATAATATTATGTACTCCTGGGGGCTCCTGCTATAACAACCTGCAGTGCTCCCCAGTCTCCCCCACAATTATTATAAGCTTTGCCTTTTATACATTGATGTGCAGCACACTGGGCTGAGCTGAGTGCACACAGACTGAGTCACACTGTGTGACTGGCTGCTGCTGTGTATCGTTTTTTTTCAGGCAGAGAACGGATATAGCAGAGAACGGATATATTATATTAAAATAAATAAAAGTTAACTAACAACAACTGCACTGGTCACTGTGGTAAACTCTGTCTGACTCTGCACAATCTCTCTCTCTCTTCTAATCTAATTTCTAATGGAGAGGACGCCAGCCACGTCCTCTCCCTATCAATCTCAATGCACGTGTGAAAATGGCGGCGACGCGCGGCTCCTTATATAGAATCCGAGTCTCGCGAGAATCTGACAGCGTCATGATGACGTTCGGGCGCGCTCGGGTTAACCGAGCAAGGCGGGAGGATCCGAGTCTGCTCGGACCCGTGAAAAAAACATGAAGTTCGTGCGGGTTCGGTTTCAGAGAAACCGAACCCGCTCATCTCTACTATATATGTATACTGCTGGTCACCAAAATGCTGCACTGTCCTACTATATACTGCTCACAATAATGCAGCACAGATATGGAATAGATACTTGAAGTGACACAGAGCTGCAAGATACAGCAATGCCCTACTGTTCAACTATATACTGTTGGTCACCAAAATGCTGCACTGTAATACTATATATACTGCTCACAAAAATGCAGCACAGATATGGAATGGATACTTGCAGTGACATGGAGCTGCAAGATACAGCAATGGCCTACTGTACAACTATATACTGTTGGTCACCAAAATGCTGCACTGTAATACTATATATACTGCTCACAAAAATGCAGCACAGATATGGAATGGATACTTGCAGTGACACAGAGCTGCAAGATACAGCAATGGCCTACTGTACAACTATATACTGTTGGTCACCAAAATGCTGCACTGTAATACTATATATACTGCTCACAATACTGCAGCACAGATATGGAATGGATACTTGAAGTGACATGGAGCTGCAAGATACAGCAATGGCCTACTGTACTGTACTACTATAATTAATTATATACTGGAGGTCCCCAGTCCCCACAATAAAGCACACTGAGCACAGATATTTGCAGCACCCTGAGCACAGATATGGAGCGTTTTCAGGCAGAGAACGTAGATATTTTCAGCACACTGAGCACAGATATTTTCAGCACACTGAGCACAGATATTTGCAGCACACTGAGCACAGATATGGAGCATTTTCAGGCAGAGAACATAGATATTTTCAGCACACTGAGCACAGATATTTTCAGCACACTGAGCACAGATATTTGCAGCACACTGTGCACAGATTACGGAGCTTTTCAGGGAGAGAACGCAGCCACATCCTCTCCATTCAATCTCCAATGCACGAGTGAAAATGGAGGCGATGCACGGCTCTTTATATAGAATACGAATCTCGCAAGAATCCGACAGCGGGATGATGACGTTCTGGCGCGTTTGGGTTAACCGAGCAAGGCGGGAAGAGCCGAGGCTGCCTCTGAACCGTGTAAAATAGGTGAAGTTCGGGGGGTTCGGATCTCAACGAACCGAACCCGCTCATCTCTACTATCAATAATGCTGTTATTGCCATTACCACCAGTAATATTACTTTGTATTTACTTTCATGCTTCATGCACCATATCTGTTATTGTACTTTGCCAATTCTACTTGTGCTTATATACATACAGTGGTGCCAGAACGTGTTGTGGTTGGGGGAGCGTAGCTGTAAATACATTTTGACGCCCCCCACCCCCCCCCCCCCACGATTACCCCACCCCGTGCAGGGAGCGCTTACCCCAAGATCACCGCGGAGAATCTGACTTCAAAACTCTGGTGCCGCAGCGTTCTGCCTCGTGTCCTGTCCTAGCTGGCTCTCACAGAGGCATTACTGAGAGGAGGCGTGGCCATGCTGAGCCTGCTGGGACATCCCCGCCTCCTCCCTGTGTTGCCTCTGAGTCTGAACATGAAGAGATGGCTGCTCAGGACACGGGGCATCACGCTGCGGTGGCAGAGTTTTGAAGTCAGAGTGTCCGTGGTGATCTGAGGGTAATCGCTCCCCCTCCCCACTCCTGCGCCTCTGACATGTTCGGGGGGGCATGCTTCCCCATTGCCCCCCCCCCATTCCAACGCCTCTGTATACGTATGCACCATTCTGACACCAAGTTTGTAACAAAATCACAACATTTGCCAACATACCAGCATATTAGGTCGAGTGCAGCTTTTCATCTAAATATACTGAATATCTATGCCTTTGCAACAAAACAAAAAATGAACTGTTTAATTTCTTTAGATGCTAGAAATGTAAATTTATTTGGGCAAATTAAACTGATCTTTATTCTGAATTTGCTAGCAAGAAACTATTAGAGATGAGCGGGTTCGGTTTCTTTGAATCCGAACCCGCACGAACTTCACTTTTTTTTTCACGGGTCCGAGCGACTCGGATCTTCCCGCCTTGCTCGGTTAACCCGAGCGCGCCCGAACGTCATCATGACGCTGTCGGATTCTCGCGAGACTCGGATTCTATATAAGGAGCCGCGCGTCGCCGCCATTTTCACACGTGCATTGAGATTGATAGGGAGAGGACGTGGCTGGCGTCCTCTCCATTTAGATTAGATTTAGAAGAGAGAGAGAGAGAGAGAGATTGCTGTGATACTGTAGATTAGAAGAGAGTGCAGAGTGCAGACAGAGTTTAGTGACTGACGACCACAGTGACCAGTGACCACCAGAGACAGTGCAGTTGTTTGTTTTATTTAATATATCCGTTCTCTGCCTGAAAAAAACGATACACAGTCACACAGTGACTCAGTCTGTGTGCACTGCTCAGCCCAGTGTGCTGCACATCAATGTATTGTATATAAAGCTTATAATTGTGGGGGAGACTGGGGAGCACTGCAGGTTGTTATAGCAGGAGCCAGGAGTACATGATAAATAATATTATATTAAAATTAAACAGTGCACACTTTTGCTGCAGGAGTGCCACTGCCAGTGTGACTAGTGGTGACCAGTGCCTGACCACCAGTATATTAGTAGTATTGTATACTATCTCTTTATCAACCAGTCTATATTAGCAGCAGACACAGTACAGTGCGGTAGTTCACGGCTGTGGCTACCTCTGTGTCGGCACTCGGCAGGCAGTCCGTCCATCCATAATTGTATTATAATATATACCACCTAACCGTGGTTTTTTTTTCGTTCTTTATACCGTCGTCATACTAGTTGTTACGAGTATACTACTATCTCTTTATCAACCAGTGTACAGTGCGGTAGTTCACGGCTGTGGCTACCTCTGTGTCGGAACTCGGCAGGCAGTCCGTCCATCCATAATTGTATTATAATATATACCACCTAACCGTGGTTTTTTTTTCGTTCTTTATACCGTCGTCATACTAGTTGTTACGAGTATACTACTATCTCTTTATCAACCAGTGTACAGTGCGGTAGTTCACGGCTGTGGCTACCTCTGTGTCGGCACTCGGCAGGCAGTCCGTCCAACCATAATTGTATTATATACCACCTAACCGTGGTTTTTTTTTCATTCTTTATACCGTCGTCATACTAGTTGTTACGAGTATACTACTATCTCTTTATCAACCAGTGTACAGTGCGGTAGTTCACGGCTGTGGCTACCTCTGTGTCGGCACTCGGCAGGCAGTCCGTCCAACCATAATTGTATTATATACCACCTAACCGTGGTTTTTTTTTCATTCTTTATACCGTCGTCATACTAGTTGTTACGAGTATACTACTATCTCTTTATCAACCAGTGTACAGTGCGGTAGTTCACGGCTGTGGCTACCTCTGTGTCGGCACTCGGCAGCCCGTCCATAATTGTATATACCAGTGACCTAACCGTGGTTTTTTTTTCTTTCTTTATACATACATACTAGTTACGAGTATACTATCTCTTTATCAACCAGTCTATATATTAGCAGCAGACACAGTACAGTGCGGTAGTTCACGGCTGTGGCTACCTCTGTGTCGGCACTCGGCAGCCCGTCCATAATTGTATATACCAGTGACCTAACCGTGGTTTTTTTTTCTTTCTTTATACATACATACTAGTTACGAGTATACTATCTCTTTATCAACCAGTCTATATATTAGCAGCAGACACAGTACAGTGCGGTAGTTCACGGCAGTGGCTACCTCTGTGTCGGCACTCGGCAGCCCGTCCATAATTGTATATACCACCTAACCGTGGTTTTTTTTTCTTTCTTTATACATACATACTAGTTACGAGTATACTATCTCTTTATCAACCAGTCTATATATTAGCAGCAGACACAGTACAGTGCGGTAGTTCACGGCTGTGGCTACCTCTGTGTCGGCACTCGGCAGCCCGTCCATAATTGTATATACCAGTGACCTAACCGTGGTTTTTTTTTCTTTCTTTATACATACATACTAGTTACGAGTATACTATCTCTTTATCAACCAGTCTATATATTAGCAGCAGACACAGTACAGTGCGGTAGTTCACGGCTGTGGCTACCTCTGTGTCGGCACTCGGCAGCCCGTCCATAATTGTATACTAGTATCCAATCCATCCATCTGCATTGTTTACCTGAGGTGCCTTTTAGTTGTGCCTATTAAAATATGGAGAACAAAAATGTTGAGGTTCCAAAATTAGGGAAAGATCAAGATCCACTTCCACCTCGTGCTGAAGCTGCTGCCACTAGTCATGGCCGAGACGATGAAATGCCAGCAACGTCGTCTGCCAAGGCCGATGCCCAATGGCATAGTACAGAGCATGTCAAAACCAAAACACCAAATATCAGTAAAAAAAGGACTCCAAAACCTAAAATAAAATTGTCGGAGGAGAAGCGTAAACTTGCCAATATGCCATTTACCACACGGAGTGGCAAGGAACGGCTGAGGCCCTGGCCTATGTTCATGGCTAGTGGTTCAGCTTCACATGAGGATGGAAGCACTCAGCCTCTCGCTAGAAAACTGAAAAGACTCAAGCTGGCAAAAGCACCGCAAAGAACTGTGCGTTCTTTGAAATCCCAAATCCACAAGGAGAGTCCAATTGTGTCGGTTGCGATGCCTGACCTTCCCAACACTGGACGTGAAGAGCATGCGCCTTCCACCATTTGCATGCCCCCTGCAAGTGCTGGAAGGAGCACCCGCAGTCCAGTTCCTGATAGTCAGATTGAAGATGTCAGTGTTGAAGTACACCAGGATGAGGAGGATATGGGTGTTGCTGGCGCTGGGGAGGAAATTGACCAGGAGGATTCTGATGGTGAGGTGGTTTGTTTAAGTCAGGCACCCGGGGAGACACCTGTTGTCCGTGGGAGGAATATGGCCGTTGACATGCCAGGTGAAAATACCAAAAAAATCAGCTCTTCGGTGTGGAGGTATTTCACCAGAAATGCGGACAACAGGTGTCAAGCCGTGTGTTCCCTTTGTCAAGCTGTAATAAGTAGGGGTAAGGACGTTAACCACCTCGGAACATCCTCCCTTATACGTCACCTGCAGCGCATTCATAATAAGTCAGTGACAAGTTCAAAAACTTTGGGTGACAGCGGAAGCAGTCCACTGACCAGTAAATCCCTTCCTCTTGTAACCAAGCTCACGCAAACCACCCCACCAACTCCCTCAGTGTCAATTTCCTCCTTCCCCAGGAATGCCAATAGTCCTGCAGGCCATGTCACTGGCAAGTCTGACGAGTCCTCTCCTGCCTGGGATTCCTCCGATGCATCCTTGCGTGTAACGCCTACTGCTGCTGGCACTGCTGTTGTTGCCGCTGGGAGTCGATGGTCATCCCAGAGGGGAAGTCGTAAGCCCACTTGTACTACTTCCAGTAAGCAATTGACTGTTCAACAGTCCTTTGCGAGGAAGATGAAATATCACAGCAGTCATCCTACTGCAAAGCGGATAACTGAGTCCTTGACAACTATGTTGGTGTTAGACGTGCGTCCGGTATCCGCCGTTAGTTCACAGGGAACTAGACAATTTATTGAGGCAGTGTGCCCCCGTTACCAAATACCATCTAGGTTCCACTTCTCTAGGCAGGCGATACCGAGAATGTACACGGACGTCAGAAAAAGACTCACCAGTCTCCTAAAAAATGCAGTTGTACCCAATGTCCACTTAACCACGGACATGTGGACAAGTGGAGCAGGGCAGGGTCAGGACTATATGACTGTGACAGCCCACTGGGTAGATGTATGGACTCCCGCCGCAAGAACAGCAGCGGCGGCACCAGTAGCAGCATCTCGCAAACGCCAACTCTTTCCTAGGCAGGCTACGCTTTGTATCACCGCTTTCCAGAATACGCACACAGCTGAAAACCTCTTACGGCAACTGAGGAAGATCATCGCGGAATGGCTTACCCCAATTGGACTCTCCTGTGGATTTGTGGCATCGGACAACGCCAGCAATATTGTGTGTGCATTAAATATGGGCAAATTCCAGCACGTCCCATGTTTTGCACATACCTTGAATTTGGTGGTGCAGAATTTTTTAAAAAACGACAGGGGCGTGCAAGAGATGCTGTCGGTGGCCAGAAAAATTGCGGGACACTTTCGGCGTACAGGCACCACGTACAGAAGACTGGAGCACCACCAAAAACTACTGAACCTGCCCTGCCATCATCTGAAGCAAGAAGTGGTAACGAGGTGGAATTCAACCCTCTATATGCTTCAGAGGTTGGAGGAGCAGCAAAAGGCCATTCAAGCCTATACAATTGAGCACGATATAGGAGATGGAATGCACCTGTCTCAAGTGCAGTGGAGAATGATTTCAACGTTGTGCAAGGTTCTGATGCCCTTTGAACTTGCCACACGTGAAGTCAGTTCAGACACTGCCAGCCTGAGTCAGGTCATTCCCCTCATCAGGCTTTTGCAGAAGAAGCTGGAGGCATTGAAGAAGGAGCTAAAAGGGAGCGATTCCGCTAGGCATGTGGGACTTGTGGATGCAGCCCTTAATTCGCTTAACAAGGATTCACGGGTGGTCAATCTGTTGAAATCAGAGCACTACATTTTGGCCACCGTGCTCGATCCTAGATTTAAAGCCTACCTTGGATCTCTCTTTCCGGCAGACACAGGTCTGCTGGGGTTGAAAGACCTGCTGGTGACAAAATTGTCAAGTCAAGCGGAACGCGACCTGTCAACATCTCCTCCTTCACATTCTCCCGCAACTGGGGGTGCGAGGAAAAGGCTCAGAATTCCGAGCCCACCCACTGGCGGTGATGCAGGGCAGTCTGGAGCGACTGCTGATGCTGACATCTGGTCCGGACTGAAGGACCTGACAACGATTACGGACATGTCGTCTACTGTCACTGCATATGATTCTCTCAACATTGATAGAATGGTGGAGGATTATATGAGTGACCGCATCCAAGTAGGCACGTCACACAGTCCGTACTTATACTGGCAGGAAAAAGAGGCAATTTGGAGGCCCTTGCACAAACTGGCTTTATTCTACCTAAGTTGCCCTCCCACAAGTGTGTACTCCGAAAGAGTGTTTAGTGCCGCCGCTCACCTTGTCAGCAATCGGCGTACGAGGTTACATCCAGAATATGTGGAGAAGATGATGTTCATTAAAATGAATTATAATCAATTCCTCCGCGGAGACATTGACCAGCAGCAATTGCCTCCACAAAGTACACAGGGAGCTGAGATGGTGGATTCCAGTGGGGACGAATTGATAATCTGTGAGGAGGGGGATGTACACGGTGATATATCGGAGGGTGAAGATGAGGTGGACATCTTGCCTCTGTAGAGCCAGTTTGTGCAAGGAGAGATTAATTGCTTCTTTTTTGGGGGGGGTCCAAACCAACCCGTCATATCAGTCACAGTCGTGTGGCAGACCCTGTCACTGAAATGATGGGTTGGTTAAAGTGTGCATGTCCTGTTTTGTTTATACAACATAAGGGTGGGTGGGAGGGCCCAAGGATAATTCCATCTTGCACCTCTTTTTTCTTTTCTTTTTCTTTGCATCATGTGCTGATTGGGGAGGGTTTTTTGGAAGGGACATCCTGCGTGACACTGCAGTGCCACTCCTAAATGGGCCCGGTGTTTGTGTCGGCCACTAGGGTCGCTAATCTTACTCACACAGTCAGCTACCTCATTGCGCCTCTTTTTTTCTTTGCGTCATGTGCTGTTTGGGGAGGGTTTTTTGGAAGGGACATCCTGCGTGACACTGCAGTGCCACTCCTAGATGGGCCCGGTGTTTGTGTCGGCCACTAGGGTCGCTAATCTTACTCACACAGCTACCTCATTGCGCCTCTTTTTTTCTTTGCGTCATGTGCTGTTTGGGGAGGGTTTTTTGGAAGGGACATCCTGCGTGACACTGCAGTGCCACTCCTAGATGGGCCCGGTGTTTGTGTCGGCCACTAGGGTCGCTAATCTTACTCACACAGCTACCTCATTGCGCCTCTTTTTTTCTTTGCGTCATGTGCTGTTTGGGGAGGGTTTTTTGGAAGGGACATCCCGCGTGACACTGCAGTGCCACTCCTAGATGGGCCCGGTGTTTGTGTCGGCCACTAGGGTCGCTAATCTTACTCACACAGTCAGCTACCTCATTGCGCCTCTTTTTTTCTTTGCGTCATGTGCTGTTTGGGGAGGGTTTTTTGGAAGGGCCATCCTGCGTGACACTGCAGTGCCACTCCTAGATGGGCCCGGTGTTTGTGTCGGCCACTAGGGTCGCTAATCTTACTCACACAGCTACCTCATTGCGCCTCTTTTTTTCTTTGCGTCATGTGCTGTTTGGGGAGGGTTTTTTGGAAGGGACATCCTGCGTGACACTGCAGTGCCACTCCTAGATGGGCCCGGTGTTTGTGTCGGCCACTAGGGTCGCTTATCTTACTCACACAGCGACCTCGGTGCAAATTTTAGGACTAAAAATAATATTGTGAGGTGTGAGGTATTCAGAATAGACTGAAAATGAGTGTAAATTATGGTTTTTGAGGTTAATAATACTTTGGGATCAAAATGACCCCCAAATTCTATGATTTAAGCTGTTTTTTAGTGTTTTTGGAAAAAAACACCCGAATCCAAAACACACCCGAATCCGACAAAAATAATTCGGTGAGGTTTTGCCAAAACGCGTTCGAACCCAAAACACGGCCGCGGAACCGAACCCAAAACCAAAACACAAAACCCGAAAAATTTCAGGCGCTCATCTCTAGAAACTATGCAGGATTCTGAAATGATGGGCAAATTGATATAAAAAGATATTTGTGCCTGTAATAAAAAATAATGCTTTTGATATGTTAGTTACTCTTTCAGAGTGTTATTTATGTTGGTAAAATGGTTAGGAAAAGGGCAGCTAATAGCCACCAGTCCAGTCTGTGAATGCTCAATATTAGAATACTTTCCTTGTTCTGTTTTGCCATTTAATGTTTCATTATGTGAATGGAAAGCAGCTTATAAATAAAGTTGTTATAGGAAATCCAATACAGTATGTTTGGCTTTGTAGTTATACTGGAAAATATAACCATATTGATTAAATAAAAAAGGCAAATATACTGTAAGGACAGGGACACTACAGGGAGATAGAGAGGAGTGGTCCAGGCTCTGAGAAATTTAACACAACCAAATTTTGGGGTAAATGAAGGAAAATAGCTAACATTATATGCACCATCTGTAGTGGCAAAGTAAGGCTTAGACTATGAGCACTTTTTGCTTTATATGGTACTAGTGTACTAGAAACACGCTCAAATCAAAAGTGAGTGGTGAACACAGTCAAGCATCTCCTGCAACTTCTCAAGCACTAGCTTCTTGCTCTAAGTGTAGTATTGGTAGTGTTACTTACAAAAACATATCCATAATTAAAAATAATAACATTGAGGCTGAAGAACAAAATGAGTGTTCATAGAATAATCCAGAGGTGAGATCAAGGGTGTCCATAAGCAGCGTGTGTGTGTCAGACAGATCACATTTTAAAAATTTGATAAATTCTGAGCTGCATCCTCCTACAATTTCTAAATCATCTGAAAATGTGAGGATGAGTAGTATCAGGAAGATTTAGAAATAGAGGATGGGAATTTAGATGTTGATAATATACAACAGGATGATATCTATTAATGTGTATCTGTACTTAAGAAAGATGATGATGATGATGATGATGATGATGATGACGAATGTCTTCCAAGTAAAGCATCCAAAAGTGGTCCTACCTCATGCCCATGGTAAGCACATTTTTGTTATACCTGTGCAAAAGGAATAAAAATCCATCTCTCAGCTGTGTAATTATATATTCCCCAACCCAGAGAATGCTTGTGAAGACATCTGTGTTCTTTGTGACACAACAATAATTTGAGATATGAATGTCAATCTTCTAGACACTTTGCTAATCTTTGCTAGTACATCATTTTCAGCATAATCAGGCAAGTGGGTAAACATAGAAACATAGAATATAATGGCAGATAAGAATCACTTGGCCCTAAACTCACGTACATGACCCAAGACCAGAGGAACTGTGGGACTAGTAATAAGAATAAAATAAATGTCCTTAGAATGTAGTGAGTCAATGTACAGGTAGACAATTGGAGTAAAATGCGTGATTTTATCAATAACCAAAGGACTACCAGATAAAGGCCGCAAACAGTAATGGTGGGATTTAGCTTGACCAAGGAAGTATTAAAGGTCTCAGAGAAACTGATATGCCACAAGTTGCATAAGTTCCAAATGATCAAACATAAAGGGTGAAAGAGGAGCAGAATAGGTAGAAGATGGTAATTCTTTCTCCATCCTTCTTTGTTTAATCTGCCTATCAATTTTAACTGAAAGTTGCATGAATTTCTCCAGAGAGTCCAGAACTGGATGTTGAATCAGGGAATCCTTGATCTGTTCGGAGATCTCAATACAAAATTGGCTACAAAGGGCCGAGTTATACCATCCAGTGTCCACAAAAAAACATCTGAGTTCAGAACAGTAATCCTCAGCTGTTCTACGGCCCTGCTTAAAATCTCATAAATATGATTCTGCAGATACGGCTCGATCAGGGTCATCATAAAGTAAGCTAAAATCTTCCAAAAAGGCTTCAACTGTCTGCAGAGCAGAATGGTCAGGACTTAAGCCAAAAGCCAAAGTTTGCGGGTCTCCTTGTAAAGAGAAATAATTATTCCCACTCTCTGTTGCTCTGATCCAGAGGAGTGGTGTATCAATTTGAAATGCAATTTACAACTTTTCCTAAAATTCTGAAACAGCTTCTGGTCTCCAGAAAAACAATCCAGAAAATGTATCTAATGTTCAGATATGGATGGAGTCGATTTGAGGACCTCTTCTTGAGCAGACACATGGGGTGATAAATCTTGTACCACCTAAGAAAGGGTCTGTAGCTGATTTGACACCACCTCAGCTGGATTAGTCAAGGCTGGATCCATAAGGAGCGTGCCCGTCCATGACGGAGACGCTGACGGAAACGGGCCCCATTCTAGTGAATGGGAGAGCGTCTCTGTGCACTCCCGGCGGGGTTAAGTGGACAGATCGCCTAGTCATGCGGGAGTGCACGTCTGCAATGGAGCCACCTCAGATGAGCGCGGCTCCATCTGTAGCTGAGCAGAATTCTGGCAAGAACTGACAAGAGTATCCATCAGAAAACTATAGCATGGCAAGTGGCAATGCACCAAAGCCCTGACTATGTTTTAAATATTTTCAGGGAGCCAATAACAACCCTAAAACAGACATACAGTAGGCCCTTTGCAATTTATTACACTGCGGCTGAGTAGTTGCACATACAGAGACAGGCCCCTTACAATTACACAGCAGCTGAGTACCTGCAGGTACAAAGGAAGCGTCTCGGCTGCTTAATAACAGCAAGGTCCAACAGGCAGTGTGGTCACAGAGAGTTCCAGTTGCCTAACAACCATTGGGACCATTGGCCATTGTCACTGACATGATGTGGTGTCCCAGCCGCCTAGCAGCAACTGGTATTAGAAAGACTTGTGAGCAGCAGCGGCAGCTCCTAACAGCTACTGGATTCTTCTGATTATATGAATATTCATATAAAATCTTGATGGAAATGTTATATCACATACTATTAATGTGGCATCTCTATATACCCAAAACCACATAAGCAAGGGTTTCCACATGAATAAAAGTCTTATTTAGGCAAACTGAAGAAAAGAGATTAGAATTTCTATTAACACTAATGAAGATGGGAATGAATGTATATAATTTAAGTACATTAACAGTTATTTTTTTTCTTTGAATTACCACAGGGTGTGATCATCAGCAATCCTCAGCACCTGCATATACAATATTTATATGTATGAAGTAGAGGAATATCTTTTTTGCTCATCTCACGTTTTTATAATGGCTGTATTGTCTTTTACTGTTATTTTGTTGTTTTGTTTGTTGTGTGGGGGATGCCAAGGTTTATTTAATGTATCTATCTCCTATATATTTGCCCAGATCTGTCACTCTGTGAGTGTGTGGCTAACGCTGGGTGGAGTCACAGTCACAGAGTCACAGAGCTAGGCCAATAGGAGGAGCAGGATGGCGTCCCTCAGTCAGTCAGCGCTGCCGCTGTATCTATGGCCACTCTGTCTCCCGCACCTGCCTCCTCCTCTCTCTCCCCACCCTCTCTCCCCGGCTCCATCTCCCTCTCCCTGGATGCTGGCGACTCCCAGGCTGAGGTGGAGAGAGGCCACCCAGCGCCCAGTCGTGGTCAGTCTCACTGACGCCACTGGGTGCCCGCAGCTCCCCGGAAATCCACGGTCACCTGTCAGCCACAGGTCACCCCGTCCCCACTGCCCTCAGCCTGTGGACAGCTCTCACTGCTGCCGCGGCCACACACATTGCGCTCCCCTGTTTCACCCAATGGACAGCTACTCTGCTGCCGCGGGCAGCCTTTACCGCTCTCCACAGCGGCATAGCTAAGGGGGAGATAACGCTAGGTAGCCGGGCACAAATTGCCAAACCGCGGCTCACATACAAACGGTGGGGGGAGAGTAATGGCAGCGATTCCCCTCAAAGGGGAGGATATATAAGCAGTTAATACAGTCTATTGACCACAAGAGGCTTAGGATATTAATCCTATAATAGGATATTACTCCTATAAACAGTGCTTTATGTGTTTAGGATATTACTCCTACAAATAGTGCTTTATGTGTTTAGGATATTACTCCTATAAGCAGTGCTTTATGTGTTTAGAATATTAATAGAAGTGCTTTATGTGTTTAGGATATTAAACCTCCAAGAAGTGCTTTATGTGTTTAGGCTATCTACAAGAGGTGTTTTATCTCCTATTTAATTGCCCAGATCTGTCACTAGGCCAATAGAAGGAGGAGGACGGCGTCCCTCAGTCAGTCAGCGCTGCCGCTGTATGTATGGCCGCTCTGTCTCCCATCCCCGCCTCCTCCAGGGATGGACATTGATGGTCGATGTTTGCTAACCATCGATGGTTTTCTTTCGATGTTAGTGTTTTTACCATTCGATGGTGGCATCCCGATGTTTTCCACAATCGAATGGTGATGTTTCGATGGCGTAGCGATGTTTACTGTTTTTTTAATTCCTGAGAGTTACACTGTTCCTGGCTCCTTCCCAGCTGCTGTGTGTCTGCTTCAGGGCATCTTGGGTTCGTGGGAGGATGTCTCTGCAACTCTGCCTGCCTCAGACCTGACTACTCTGATGATCCCTCCCCCTCTCTAGGCTGCAACTAGGTAACAGGTAACAAAACTAGCTCTGATTGGTTCTCTGAGGTGGTGAAAACCAATCAGAGTGCAGCCCTTGCCCCTGCAGCAGCCAGCTAGCTAGGTACACAGCTCAGGAGGCTATCATTGTTCTTACCTATTAACCAGGTAGTAAGCACCCTGCACTAGGGGTCGGGATCGGAAGACGCTGTCCTCCTGACTACTACTACCAGCATGTCACACGGCTGTGTGTGTTGTTGTGATATTCTGTCAATGATTGAGTGAGTTGGATAGATCAGTCACTGCTGTCACTCACTCTAGTGACATCCTGCTGCTCCACCTCTGGCTCCTCCCACTGTTGACAGATGCTCTGTCCAACTCCGCCCTCTCCGCATGAATACTGCGCATGCGCCACTCTTTTAACAGCATTGTTACTATTCCATGCCCCACCCACAGTCCCGCCCCCTGCCTCGCTGAAGGGGTATTGCGCATGCGCAAATGGGTTTTTGACACGCGCATATCATATGAATAGTTTTTTCCATCTAATTCTTTTGATGCGATGGTTAGTTACCATCACATCGAAAGTTTCGATGGTGGAAGCCCAGCCATCATTTGATGGTTGGCTTCCGATGTCCATCCCTACTCTGCTCTCCCCCTGCCCTCTCTCCCTGGCTCCATCTCCCCCTCCCCGGCTGGCGGTAACTTCCAGGCTGAGGCGGAGAGAGGCCGCCTGCTATCATCGCATACAGGCCAGTGCCAGCCACGGGGAGACCGTGTGGAGGATCCACAGAACAGGAGGCAAGGGAAGCAGCACGGTGAGTATTCCCCAGAGCAGCCACCACCCGGCCCGGCTGCCCCTTGGTCTCCAGCTCCATCCGGCTTGCAGTCAGGGCCGGTTCGAATGCCCTCGGCGCCCCGGGCAGGGAATTGGGGCGTGGCTTACTACAGGGGGCGTGGTCAGTCACGCCCCCTGTACAGCAGAAGCGCCGCTTAAATGCTGAGCGGTGCGCGATGACGTCATCGCGCACCGCACAGCAAAAGGTCCTCTCCGCGAAGGGAAACTAGACGCGTAGTGTCTAGTTCCCTTCGCGGAGAGGACCTTTGCTGTGCGGTGCGTGATGACGTCATCGCGCACCGCTCAGTAATGGTCCTCTTTGCGAAGGGAAACTAGACGCTACGCGTCTAGTTCCCTTCACGGGACCAGAGCCGCAGGAGCCGGGGGGACACAGCGGGCAGCGGAGGGCACAGCAGTGGCGGATCTTGCCATGGTGCGGCGCCCTCCGGATGGCGCCAGCGCCCTCCGGAAGGCGGCGCCCCGGGCAAAAGTACTGCTTGCCCGTGGCAAGATCCGCTACTGCTTGCAGTACAGAGGATAATATCCCCCTTCTACTACACACACAGCCCGGATTCTGCTCCCCTACCTCCTGCCCGCCCATACACTGCGTTACTACACACCATACATACACTGCACACATTACAATATATACATACATACACAGCACTGCTACACTACATACATACACTGCAAACATTTTATATATATATATATAATGTGTGCAGTGTATGTATGTAGTGTAGCACACACACATATATATATATATATATATATATATATATATACATACATACATACATACATACACACATACACACATACACTGCACTGCTGCACTCCATAAATAGTTACACTGCACAAATTACATACAATATATATATATATATATATATATATATATATACACATACATACATATATACATACACTGCACACATTTCATACATTCACTGCACTGCTGTACACCATCCATATATACATAATACATACATCATACACTGCATTACTATACATACATACATACATACATACACTGCATTACTACACACCATACATACACTGCACACCATACCTCTCCCATCCGCAGCACCCCCACACCCTCCCCTCCCCCAGTTGCGGCACCTGCGGACCCCCTCCCCACCCGCGACACCCCCACACCCGTCCCTTCCCCACCCATGCCACCCCTGCAACCATCCCTCCCCCATCCATGGCACCCCTGCACCTGCCCCTCCCCCACCTGCAGTGTTCCGGACTCCAACCCCCACCCACGGCACACCCACACACGGCACTCCCATGCCTGCGGTGGCTCTGGACTCCCACTCTACCCACGGCACACCCACACGTGGCCCACCCGATTTGCCTCTTCACGCAACCGCCCCTCCGCCACGTGCAGCACCCCGAAACCACCCCTCCCACACCCTCGGCATCCCGGACACCCTCCCCCATCCACGTCTCCCCCGCCACTTCCCCAACCACAGCACCTACTAGGCGATTCATCATCCCCTGCGTGTGCAGTTCACGCCGTTACAAGGGGCTACGGACCCTTAACCATCGCATGGCCTTTGTCCGTGCAAAACAGATGGAGCCATGGTCATCTTAGCTTATCTGCTGCGCCTAGGCACACCATGGTCTATTAGCAGAAGCCCTTCATCTATTGTTCTCAGCTGCAATACAATACAGAGAGAACAATACATCAGGGGATTAAGTCAGACTGCTCTGGCTCACTTAATCCTATTAAAGGCCAAGATAAAGATGGCTCCATCTGTATTTAACCACTCACAGTATCATGATTGGACGTAATACTCCATATAATCTAAATATTGCACGGCCCAAAGGTGTGCAAGGGTTAAGGGGGCGTAACTCCTTGCGACTGTGTGATGAGCATCCGTAGGGCGCGATGAGTCACCTAGGGCCTAATTCTGAGTTGATCGCAGCAGCATTTTTGTTAGCAGTTGGGTAAAATCATGTGCAGTGCAGGAGGGGCAGATATAACATGTGCAGAGAGAGTTAAATTTGGGTGGGGTGTGTTCAAACTGAAATCTAAATTGCAGTGTAAAAATAAAGCAGCAAGTATTTACCCTGCACAGAAACAAAATAACCCACCCAAATGTAACTCTCTGTTACGCACACCAGTGCTAACAGGAGTATACCGGTGTATGAACAGAGAGGGAGGCGAAGCAAACGAACTCACAGACAGTATAACATAACATACACAGGAGGTGATGGAATAACTAATAAACACAAAGTGAACGGAGAAGCCCAAAGGCTCAGGAATTGGGTGTCTCCCTAGTGTCAGGAATGCTCAGAGGGAATAGAGCGGACAATGAAGCGAGGTGTAGTGATTTAACATGTGGAGCACCTGAAATGATGTTGCTAAGAGCAACAGAAAAAACCCCAAAGGGTTACCAACGGGTGTGGGAATAAACTCCTTGGTCAGAGATAGAAATATAGACACAAGGAGAGTATCCACAATCCTAACCCCCACTTGCAGGGCACAGGTTCAGCTTACTGCCACTAAACTGACACCTGGACGCCCTGCACAGTGAGGGAGGATTAAGCAAGCAGGTCTGAGAGTACAGCCGCAAACCTGCTGGGTTCACAGAAAAGCAAAAGAACCCCAGCAGGTCAAACAACTGACTCCAGTCTTACTGCTAGGTCCGGATTGGCAGAATGAAGTACCGAATCCCAAGGCCTATTCGCAGTAAGCAACAAGTAAATACAAAGTCACACAGTACTAGCCAACTCTCTGGAACTGACTAACAAACAAAGATTCAGCAGCATTTGCCTAGCCTGAGAGGATGGTTTATATAGCAGGTGCTGTCCACGCCCCACTCAGACCTCACAGACTGTGAGCACAAAACCAGCGCCGGATTCCCTGCCGTGCACAGAGCCTGTAACCACTACACAGTAAAAACCCGGACCGGAGTATCAGCTGCGCTCAGGTTACTTCGCTAACACTTGCCTCCCGGTTGCCATGGTGACGTGGCAGCACAGAGCAGGAGATCCTAACAGTACCCCCCCTCTGACGAGGGGTCAAAGAACCCCTACCACCGGGTTTATCAGGGAACTGTGAGAAGAAAGAGCGTATCAGTCTGGGGGCATGAAGATCACAACTGCGCACCCACGACCGCTCCTCCGGGCCATACCCCTTCCAGTGCACCAAAAATGACAGCCGACCCCGAACCATCTTGGAGTCAAGAACCCTTTCAACCACAAACTCCCTCTGACCCCGTATCAGAAGAGGAGAAGGTCTTCCACTGGAAGAAGGATTACTAACTGCCAGTTTTAAAAGGGAACAATGAAATGTTTTATTGATACCCAAAGAACGGGGCAGATCTAACTGAAATGCCACCGGATTGATAACCCTGGTGATCTTATAAGGGCCGATGAACCGGGGGCCTAACTTATGAGATGGCTGTCTCAACTTCAAATTCTTGGTGGACAACCAGACGAAGTCTCCTAATTTGAAGCTGCAGGGTCTTCTCCGTTTATCAAAAACCCTTTTGGTCACTAATGACACAGACACAAGGGCTTTCTTCACTTTCCTCCAAATACCCCTAAGGACCGAAACAACAGAGGAACCACCAGGCGTGGAATCCAGGGGGTCAAAAGAATTGGCCTTAGGATGATGCCCATACACACAAAGGAAGGGAGAGATCCCTGTAGCAGAGTGAGCCGCGTTGTTATAGGCAAACTCCGCCATGGACAGATGAGCAACCCAGTCAGTATGACACTTGGAGACATAACACCTGAGGAACTGCTCCGAGGACTGGTTCACCCTCTCAGTCTGCCCATTAGACTGTGGATGGTAGCCCGACGACAAGCTCACAGAAATCTGGAGATCAGAACAAAATGCCCTCCAGAATTTGGCCACAAACTGGGATCCACGGTCAGAGACCACATCAAGTGGCAACCCGTGGAGGCGCACAACATGCTGCATAAATAACTCAGACAGGCGTCTGGCCGATGGCAACCCAACCAGTGGAACGAAATGCGCCATCTTCGAAAACCTGTCAACGACAACCCAAATGGCTGTCATCCCCGAGGATTTGGGCAAGTCCACCACAAAATCCATGGAAATGTGGGTCCATGGCTTAGACGGAATAGAGAGTGGATGTAATGGGCCGACAGGAACCCCTCTAGGAGTTTTATTTCGGGCACAAACGTCACATGCCCGAACCCACTGATCCACATCCCTAGCCACCGAGGGCCACCACACCGCCCTAGACAGCAACTCCCGAGTTCTGGCAATACCCGGATGCCCTGCCGACCTCTTGGCATGGAATTCCAGCAACACTCGCTGTCTTAACCTAGGAGGCACAAACAAGAGACCTACCGGAAGGTCTGGAGGAGCCTGCTCCTGTGCTCTAAAGACTAATGACAAGAGGTCCTGGGTAATGCCCACTTTAATACATGATGGGGACACAATGGGCAATGGCTCCTCGGTGGTCTCTTGAACTGGAGCAAAACTCTGCGAGAGCGCATCAGCCTTGATGTTTTTTGACCCAGGGCGATATGTTATCAAAAAATTAAAGCGAGCAAAAAACAAAGCCCATCGTGCCTGCCTGGCATTGAGCCGCTTCGCTGACTCTAAATATGCCAGATTCTTATGGTCGGGGAGAATTGAGACCACAAACTTAGCCCCCTCAAGCCAGTGTCTCCATTCCCCGAGTGCATCCTTTATAGCCAACAATTCCCGGTTACCCACATCATAATTCATCTCGGCAGACGAAAATTTACGGGAAAAGTAAGCACAGGGATGAAGGCGATTATCAGACACCCCCATCTGAGAGAGCACTGCCCCAATACCTATCTCAGAGGCATCCACTTCTACCACAAAAGGACGCTCTGGATCTGGGTGTCGCAGCACCTTGGCCGAGACAAATGCCCTTTTGAGACGGGCAAAGGCCGCTTTGGCCTCACAAGACCAGTGAGCAACATCCGCCCCTTTCTTAGTGAGTGCCACCAAGGGGGCCACTATAGACGAAAATCCAGCGATAAACCGTCTATAAAAATTCGCAAAGCCCAGAAAACGCTGAAGCGCCTTCAAACTAGTGTGCTGCACCCAATCCAGGACTGCCTGTACCTTAGAACCCTCGATTTGGAAACCTTCTGAGGAGATAATATACCCTAGAAATGCGATTTGCTGGACTTCAAACTCGCACTTCTCCAGCTTCGCCCCAAGCTGGTGGTCTCTGAGTTTCTGGAGGACTAAGCGTACATGCTTCCGATGTTCCTCCAGGGAATGAGAGAAGATTAGGATGTCATCTAGATAAACAACTAAGAATCTATCCAAATATTCCCTGAGCACATCGTTCATGAATTCCTGGAAGACTGCCGGGGCATTAGAGAGCCCAAAAGGCATCACCAAATATTCATAATGCCCTGAGTGGGTATTAAAGGCAGTCTTCCATTCATCCCCCTCTCTTATTCGGATTAGATTGTAAGCACCGCGTAGGTCAATCTTAGAAAAAATGGTGGCAGTACGAAGCTGGTCAAACAAAACCGAAATGAGAGGCAGTGGGTACGAGCTTTTAATCGTGATATGGTTCAATTCCCTGAAGTCGATGCAGGGTTGCAACGAACCGTCCTTTTTACCCACGAAGAAGAACCCCGACCCAACTGGGGACTGTGAGGGTCTGATAAATCCCTTAGCCAAGTTCTCCTGAATGTACTCTGCCATAGCCTGAGTCTCAGGACGTGACAGGGAGTACAACCTGCTCTTGGGAAGCTTAGCATCCGGCAACAAATCAATGGCACAGTCATAGGGGCGATGGGGAGGTAGTACCTCCGCAACTTTTTTGGAGAACACATCCGCAAAATCTGCATAACATCCTGGCAATCCTGGCAAACTTAGCTGCGAGAGCCTGACTGGAAGGCTCAAGCAACTCCTGAAATAATCACTACCCCAACTAAGAATCTCCCCAGAGACCCAGTCAAATTGAGGGTTATGGGCCCTTAACCAGGGTAACCCCAAAACCAATGGGGCAAAAGAACAGACAGTCACATAAAAAGACAATTTTTCAGAGTGTGTGGCTCCAATAAACAAAGGAATTTGGCTGGTGCAGGAGGTAATTTTACCCTGTGACAATGGTTCCCCGTTTAACCCACAGATCTCAATCTCTGATGCCAAAGGTACTGAGGGAACAGAGTGTTCCAGGGCGAATTGACGGTCCATGAAAACCCCATCGGCCCCACTGTCAACAAAGGCCTCAGTCTTGACAGTTTGACCGAGGATCTCCAAAGTCACCGGAATGAGAAAAGTCTTTTTGGGAAATTCTGACTTCTGGCCTGACAGGATATTTCCCATCACCCTCAGGCCCTGAAGTTTTCTGTTTTTTCTGGGCATGATACTACAACATGACCTTTATTCCCACAGTACAAACACAAACCCTGCTGTCTCCTCCGCGTCTTCTCACGCGAGGAGAGGCGGGTAGCCCCAATCTGCATAGGCTCCTCGGAATATTCCTCAGAGTCTGAGGTTCCCTTGGGAAAAAAGGAAACTGCGGTCTCCCTTTCAAGCCTACGCTCTCTCAGCCGTCTATCCACCCGGATGGATAACTGCATGAGCTGATCTAAGCTATCAGGCAAGGGATATTGTACCAGTTGGTCCTTTATCTGGTCAGAAAGGCCCATTCGGTACTGGTTTCTCAGGGCTGGGTCATTCCATTGGGTATCATGAGCCAACCTCCGAAACTCCGTACTATAAACCTCAGCTGGCCGTCGCCCTTGCTAAAGAACCGTAATCTGAGCCTCGGCTGAAGCCATCTTGTCAGGGTCATCATACAAAATGCCCAGTGCCGTAAAAAAAGCATCAACACTTTTAAGCGACGGACAGTCAGGCTGTAACCCATATGCCCAGACCTGTGGGTCTCCTTGTAGCAAGGAAATCACCATGCCCACCCGCTGAATCTCCGACCCAGAAGACTGGGGCCTAAGCCTGAAATATAGCTTACAGCTCTCCTTGAAACAAAAGAACTGCGAGCGATCTCCAGAAAAACGATCCGGGAGATTTACTTTCGGCTCCTTAACCCCTGAACTTGCCGCTGCTGCTGCGGGAGCTCCGCTAGCGGCCTGCGGGGTGTTCATTTTAATGGACATCTCATTAAATTGTCGAGTCAGGACCTGCACCTGATCGACCACCTGTTGCAAAGTATTTTGAGGGGTATGCTCCATATTCCCACAAAATGTCAACAGGAGTAGGGCTGCTGAATATGTTACGCACACCAGTGCTAACAGGAGTATACCGGTGTATGAACAGAGAGGGAAGCGAAGCAAACAAACTCACAGACAGAATAACATAACATACACAGGAGGTGATGGAATAACTAATAAACACAAAGTGAACGGAGAAGCCCAAAGGCTCAGGAATTGGGTGTCTCCCTAGTGTCAGGAATGCTCAGATGGAATAGAGCGGACAATGAAGCGAGGTGTAGTGATTTAACATGTGGAGCACCTGAAATGATGTTGCTAAGAGCAACAGAAAAAACCCCAAAGGGTTACCAACGGGTGTGGGAATAAACTCCTTGGTCAGAGATAGAAATATAGACACAAGGAGAGTATCCACAATCCTAACCCCCACTTGCAGGGCACAGGTTCAGCTTACTGCCACTAAACTGACACCTGGACGCCCTGCACAGTGAGGGAGGATTAAGCAAGCAGGTCTGAGAGTACAGCCGCAAACCTGCTGGGTTCACAGAATAGCAAAAGAACCCCAGCAGGTCAAACAACTGACTCCAGTCTTACTGCTAGGTCCGGATTGGCAGAATGAAGTACCGAATCCCAAGGCCTATTCGCAGTAAGCAACAAGTAAATACAAAGTCACACAGTACTAGCTAACTCTCTGGAACTGACTAACAAACAAAGATTCAGCAGCATTTGCCTAGCCTGAGAGGATGGTTTATATAGCAGGTGCTGTCCACGCCCCACTCAGACCTCACAGACTGTGAGCACAAAACCAGCGCCGGATTCCCTGCCGTGCACAGAGCCTGTAACCACTACACAGTAAAAACCCGGACCGGAGTATCAGCTGCGCTCAGGTTACTTCGCTAACACTTGCCTCCCGGTTGCCATGGCGACGTGGCAGCACAGAGCAGGAGATCCTAACACTCTCTCTGCACATGTTATATCTGCCCCCCCTGCAGTGAACATGGTTTTGCCCAATTGCTAACAGTCTGCCGGCAGACTTCTTGCTGTGGCCAAGTACAGCACTGCATGGCACTATAGCATGTTTGATGAGTCTGTGGTCAACCCCTTTCACCTGGTCTGGCTTTCTCAGTATCAACATTGTATCAACGTTGCATATGGACACATCTGTACTGTAGACTTGTTTTTAGGTAGAATTTTTTTTTCCCATTATACCCAACACAATATCACAACATTAAGTTGTCATGTATAGGACAAGCCAAGTCAACAACCATTTTGTAAAGGAAACTTCTACTTATAAATTCCCCTCAACTCTAAGTTAAGAGCCTGTGTTATTTTTCTATGAACACCTACAGTATGATAAAGAGCTGAATTATAAATAAAATGTATTTACTTTCTCTTACCCACCATCAATTCCCTTAAAGAAGGTAAGAACTTGTTACAAAAATGGAAAAAAAAACTTAGATTTGGAACCATTACTGCTGTTATATCATTATGAAAATAGCTAATATATTGGATACTTTGGGGTACCTGTATCAAACTTTCTAAAGAGGACTGGTGGAGAAGTTGCCCATAGCATCCAATCAGCTTATTCCTGCAATTTATGGAAATAACTAAATGACTGATAGCTAGAATATGATTGGTTGCTATATACAAAGCACCTCCACTTGTAATCTTTTTGATTTTTCTATGTGACATGTTATGCATACATATATATACATTGCATGTTGATTTTCAGCAAATTTTACTGTTTTTATTATATATTTTTGTAGAGTACTATTGTCTTATGTGTGTTCCTTGTACCTGGGTGCTTATTACAGGTTTTTGTAATAGAATATTGGGAAAGAGGAATACTACAAGTGTGGAGGTGAATGATAGGCTTGCTGAGGTTGCTTAGAAAGTGCAGAACTGGTTCTATTATGTTTGAGCATTTATTTATTATAGTATGTTTAACCTTTTCCTGACCACTTATTTTATTTAAATATGTTTCACACAGCCTATACTACTATAGACCATCTATATTATTAAATAGTAATACTGTATTCCATGTTCTACAGAGCAGGAGATTGTGGATTGCAAATCCACGATTGCTTCTGCAGACCCCCAAAATGAATCACTTCCTGGCCTATCACCTGCCAGCTTGTCCAGCATCAGAAACCCGGTCTCTTGTGTCTAATACCTTTTTAAAACAAGCTGACAAGTGTCTGCAATCAGGGTAGCTGCTTCAGACTTGACCACATCTAATACCTGTCCTGGATTCTTTCCAATCACACTTTGCTGTTCTTTAGCCATACCAGGTATGTTCTTGCTCACCCTGTCACACTCCTTTCCCTTAGCTTCAACCATACTGGTAAAGCTAAATTCTTCAGGTGAAAGCACTACCTCGCCTACCTTTATTCCCATTACCTGTCTGAATAAATGCTTCTTCTTCACCTCTTTCCAGAGTCCCTCCTCATTATTCTCATTCCCCTTCCCTAGCTTCACCACAGGGTTGACTGGAGGATCGGGATTAATACATTTCCTTAAGAGAGCATCTGCATTGAGGTGGAGCTATTCAGGTCGATCTTGTACCTCATATTTGTTTGGCTGTAGGCCCAAAGACCAGTAGGTCACACAAGCATTCATCTCTTTGTTTGTGTGCATCCATTGTAAGGGTGCATGATCTGTAAATTGCCGAAACTCTCTCCCTAACAGATAGTACTTTGGGGACTCTACCACCCAAATAATTGCCAAGCTCTCTTGTTCTACTGTTGAGTATATCCACTTCTTGGGTAATAATTTATGGCCTAAATATAAATTGTTTTTTCCTCACCTTTTACCTCGTGGGACAGTACTGCACCCAACCCTGTCCAAGTAGCATCAGTCTGCAATATAAATGGTTTTCAGAAGTCAGGGGGTTGAAACATAGGCTCTGCACACAAAGTTTGGCTTAGGTCTACCCAGACAGCTTCTTCTAGTTCTTCTTTAAACAGTCAGTGGGGCAGCTCTAGTTGCTAAGTCAGGTATAAACTGGCGGTAATAAACCACTAGTCTGATAAATGTTCTGAGACTTTCATTCTGGCTTAGGCCATGTTGCAACTGCCTCAACCTTATTGGACCCCTTCCTACAGCATACCACAAGTACGTTGTCTCTATCATTCCTATGGCACACTTTTCAGGGTTAGCGGTAAACCTATGCTCCCGTAGACAATGAAACACTACCGCCACCCTCAGAAGGTGAGTCTTCCAGTCTGAGCTGAATATGGCAATAGCATCAAGGTCAACTGCTGCATACTCCCAATGAAGCAAAAGCAATTTGTTCATGGCACTCTGAAAGGTTGCAGGGGCTCCATGTAAATCAAAGGGTAATACTTTATATTGAAACAGACCCTCTGATGTGGAGAAGGCTGTTTTTGCTGTGGCATCATCCATTAAGGGTGTCTGCCATTACCCTTTTGTCAGGTCAAGAGTGGTTAAATATTGGCTATTAGCTTGATTTTCTACCAGTTCGTCAACCTGGGGCATAGGATAGGCATCAAATTTTGAGAACATATTCAGTTTTCTAAAATCATTACAAAACCTTATAGCCCCCGAACGTTTGGGTACCAGAACAATGGGATTATTCCACTCACTTTTTGATTCCACTATAACCCCATTATAAAGTCTGCATGTATGCAGTATACTGTAAATGTTTTTTCTGATGTATGTATTATTCATCACTGTGTATTTTTTAAGAGTTTGTCCCCAGTACTGCCGTTTTACCACTTAACTAGCTAACAGAGGAGTAAATTATGAACCACTATCTGAAATATTATTACCTGGTCAACAACTAAGAGGGTTATTCAGATCTGTTAGCAAACCAAACAGTTAGCAATTAGTCAAAACCATGTTGCACTTCAGGTGGGGCAGATGTAACATGTGCTGAGATATTTTGATTCAAGTGGGTTATATTGTTTCTGTGCATGGTAAACACTGGCTGCTTATTTTCTATACTGCAATTTACATTTCAGTTTGGACACACCCCACTCAAATTTAAATCTTTTTGCACATGTTACATCTGCCCCACCTGCAGTGCAACATGGTTTTGCCCAATTAGGGCCCATGTGCAGTTTCCATCTTGGCTCCCTCCTTTCTAAACAACTGCCGGCAGTGCAGAGATTCTGGGTAGTAGGGTCACTAGGAGACCCTAGTGCCAGGCTTGGACTGGCCCACAGGGGTACCGAGGAAACCACCGGTTGGCCCCACTGCCTGGGGGGGCCCACCTCCTGCTCTAAAGATCAGGTTCCAGACTGTAAACTTGAAATATACATTATACATATGCTACCTTATACTGGACTATGGTGTATTTTCTACAGTGCATTACTGTTATTAATCTGGTACATTATCATGTATGCAACAGCTGAATTTACTGTATATATTTTTGAAGAGGCCCAGACGTTGCACTCTCTAATGGTTAGTCAAACCAATAAGGAGGCAGGCCACACCCCCTCTAAAAAACTGGCCACACCCCTAAAATGGGCCCCTACCACTGCATTCCCCCGGTGGGCCCTCCATGCCCCAGTCCGACACTGCCTAGCACTGTCCCAGAGTCTAGTGTGCACGCACAGGTCTCCGGTGAATTGGCAAGGTGGCCATTTTCCTGATGATTTTCCTACTGTGGATGTGCGAAATACCAGGAAAATGGCTGCTGCACCACTTTCCTGGTGACTTATGCTGAGTTCCTGCCACCAGTGGGTGACTCCAGAGAGGTAAGTATTGAAAAAATGGGTGCAGTGTGTGCGCTTTTGCCCTCTCTGGGGACAACTCCTGACTGGTGAATGGTGTAAGCCCAAGCAATGGCACTGCAATGAACCAAAATGAATATGGGCAATTCTCCGCGATGCATTGGACAGCTACACAAATTCTAACAACATACTTCTCCAAAATACCAAGATTTTAGTGGGTCTTACAGTAAGTTATAGGGTAAGGCATTGTTACTAAGCAATTAAGTTTTCATATAAGAACAATTTCTTAACAGACCAATTTACAAGGAAAAAAAATAAAAGTGTGTGATGACGGACTTTATGTTCACTTTCTGGAGAATCACCCATATAATATCTTGTCTGAAAATTCAGCCTTACTCAGGCACTGGGGGGTTGGTGACTGTTTTTTATTGTATTTCTTAGGAACTAACATATTAGGTTTTTATAAAAGATGCAGTACACTAAAGTGATAGTGCAAGAAGTCTCCTATACAGTACATACTGAGGTAAATTTACAAAGATCAGAGTTCTATTTAAGATGGGATGTTGCCCATAACAACCAATCAGATTCCAGGTAGTATCTTCTAGAAGGTGATAGATAAATGAGAAGTAGATTCTGATTGGATGCTATAAGCAACATTCCATCTTAACTAGAACTCCCATCTTAGTTATTTTTCCCAAATGTGATCTGAAAGTTGCAAAGAAAATAAATATATATATATATATATATATATATATATATATATTTATTTATTTTTTATTTTTTTTTCTGTAGAAATTGTACTTTCAGGAACAGATCATGGTTCATTTGCTTGCCTCTCAGATCAGGAAGGCATTCCATAGATGTGAGGACTTTACTAGTTAATAAAATAAAAGTTTACATTTCTGTTATGATGTAAGTTTGACTGCTCTGTATCAATTAATCATTGACAAGCACCAACATTGTAGCCAGGACACAACTCTGGGTAAGAAGATGCCTTGCAATTACTGCAAAGTGTGACATTTTTTGAAACGTGTCTAAACAGCAATCCACCCACAAAACTACCACCTACCTTAATGTTATAAAATGTCAGCATCACAGTGCCTGAGAAAGAAGAAGCCAATTTGTTTTATGCCAACACAGATTGTTTGTGGGTGAAGGGTACAGAAAAAGGGACCTGTGACATTAAATCATACTGTAAGTTAGAATTGGGGTGTGCTTAAATCTAGAAAGAATGAAAATAATTGCAGTGCCATTATGTATAGTACTGGATGTATGAATTTATTAGAGATGACATACTGTAAATACATTTTTTAAATTATTTATCAGTCGAGTTTTGAAATTCATTTGAATTTTCTTCCCAGTGCAGCTCGTAAATTGCAATACTGTCACTGCACCAAATCTAAATACTGCTTTAGTGGTACTATTCATTCAACTACGTACACTTTAGTAGTGTTGTTTCTCTGTAGATGGGGGTGGGGAAGGATGAAGACTGTCTAAAAGTGATCACTTGCTTAAAATAAACTATACACTTATGTAAAAATGAGCAATGGCTGGCTCTAAGCACTGTGATTTCAGCTACAGTATGTAATCAGTATTAAAAGCCTCTGTTTATTTGGTGCCTACATGTTACATAGTGCTTTACAGAGAATGTTTAATTATTCCCATCAGTTCCCCTTTAGAGCTTACAGTGTAACTTCTCCAAAATGTACTGTATGATTCTCATAAATGGATTGGTATGGTATACCGCTGCACGGGATGCCGATGGACACTGACTAAACCCCAAAAGTGTGGCATAGTTTGTAGAGGCACTACTAATGTGTGGTGCAATGTTTAAGGGTACTGCTAATGTGTGGCATCATTTATAAGGGACATTACTGTGTGGCATTGTGTTTATAAAGGGCACTACTACTGTGTGGCATTATGAATATAATGTGTATTAATTAGAGATGAGCGCCTGAAATTTTTCGGGTTTTGTGTTTTGGTTTTGGGTTCGGTTCCGCGGCCGTGTTTTGGGTTCGAACGCGTTTTGGCAAAACCTCACCGAATTATTTTTGTCGGATTCGGGTGTGTTTTGGATTCGGGTGTTTTTTTCCAAAAACACTAAAAAACAGCTTAAATCATAGAATTTGGGGGTCATTTTGATCCCAAAGTATTATTAACCTCAAAAACCATAATTTACACTCATTTTCAGTCTATTCTGAATACCTCACACCTCACAATATTATTTTTAGTCCTAAAATTTGCACCGAGGTCGCTGTGTGAGTAAGATAAGCGACCCTAGTGGCCGACACAAACACCGGGCCCATCTAGGAGTGGCACTGCAGTATCACGCAGGATGTCCCTTCCAAAAAACCCTCCCCAAACAGCACATGACGCAAATAAAAAAAGAGGCGCAATGAGGAAGCTGTGTGAGTAAGATTAGCGACCCTAGTGGCCGACACAAACACCGGGCCCATCTAGGAGTGGCACTGCAGTGTCACGCAGGATGGCCCTTCCAAAAAACCCTCCCCAAACAGCACATGACGCAAAGAAAAAAAGAGGCGCAATGAGGTAGCTGACTGTGTGAGTAAGATTAGCGACCCTAGTGGCCGACACAAACACCGGGCACATCTAGGAGTGGCACTGCAGTGTCACGCAGGATGTCCCTTCCAAAAAACCCTCCCCAAACAGCACATGACGCAAAGAAAAAAAGAGGCGCAATGAGGTAGCTGTGTGAGTAAGATTAGCGACCCTAGTGGCCGACACAAACACCGGGCCCATCTAGGAGTGGCACTGCAGTGTCACGCAGGATGTCCCTTCCAAAAAACCCTCCCCAATCAGCACATGATGCAAAGAAAAAGAAAAGAAAAAAGAGCTGCAAGATGGAATTATCCTTGGGCCCTCCCACCCACCCTTATGTTGTATAAACAAAACAGGACATGCACACTTTAACCAACCCATCATTTCAGTGACAGGGTCTGCCACACGACTGTGACTGATATGACGGGTTGGTTTGGACCCCCCCCAAAAAAGAAGCAATTAATCTCTCCTTGCACAAACTGGCTCTACAGAGGCAAGATGTCCACCTCATCTTCACCCTCCGATATATCACCGTGTACATCCCCCTCCTCACAGATTATCAATTCGTCCCCACTGGAATCCACCATCTCAGCTCCCTGTGTACTTTGTGGAGGCAATTGCTGCTGGTCAATGTCTCCGCGGAGGAATTGATTATAATTCATTTTAATGAACATCATCTTCTCCACATTTTCTGGATGTAACCTCGTACGCCGATTGCTGACAAGGTGAGCGGCGGCACTAAACACTCTTTCGGAGTACACACTTGTGGGAGGGCAACTTAGGTAGAATAAAGCCAGTTTGTGCAAGGGCCTCCAAATTGCCTCTTTTTCCTGCCAGTATAAGTACGGACTGTGTGACGTGCCTACTTGGATGCGGTCACTCATATAATCCTCCACCATTCTATCAATGTTGAGAGAATCATATGCAGTGACAGTAGACGACATGTCCGTAATCGTTGTCAGGTCCTTCAGTCCGGACCAGATGTCAGCATCAGCAGTCGCTCCAGACTGCCCTGCATCACCGCCAGCGGGTGGGCTCGGAATTCTGAGCCTTTTCCTCGCACCCCCAGTTGCGGGAGAATGTGAAGGAGGAGATGTTGACAGGTCGCGTTCCGCTTGACTTGACAATTTTGTCACCAGCAGGTCTTTCAACCCCAGCAGACCTGTGTCTGCCGGAAAGAGAGATCCAAGGTAGGCTTTAAATCTAGGATCGAGCACGGTGGCCAAAATGTAGTGCTCTGATTTCAACAGATTGACCACCCGTGAATCCTTGTTAAGCGAATTAAGGGCTGCATCCACAAGTCCCACATGCCTAGCGGAATCGCTCCGTGTTAGCTCCTTCTTCAATGCCTCCAGCTTCTTCTGCAAAAGCCTGATGAGGGGAATGACCTGACTCAGGCTGGCAGTGTCTGAACTGACTTCACGTGTGGCAAGTTCAAAGGGCATCAGAACCTTGCACAACGTTGAAATCATTCTCCACTGCACTTGAGACAGGTGCATTCCATCTCCTATATCGTGCTCAATTGTATAGGCTTGAATGGCCTTTTGCTGCTCCTCCAACCTCTGAAGCATATAGAGGGTTGAATTCCACCTCGTTACCACTTCTTGCTTCAGATGATGGCAGGGCAGGTTCAGTAGTTTTTGGTGGTGCTCCAGTCTTCTGTACGTGGTGCCTGTACGCCGAAAGTGTCCCGCAATTTTTCTGGCCACCGACAGCATCTCTTGCACGCCCCTGTCGTTTTTTTAAAAATTCTGCACCACCAAATTCAAGGTATGTGCAAAACATGGGACGTGCTGGAATTTGCCCATATTTAATGCACACACAATATTGCTGGCGTTGTCCGATGCCACAAATCCACAGGAGAGTCCAATTGGGGTAAGCCATTCCGCGATGATCTTCCTCAGTTGCTGTAAGAGGTTTTCAGCTGTGTGCGTATTCTGGAAAGCGGTGATACAAAGCGTAGCCTGCCTAGGAAAGAGTTGGCGTTTGCGAGATGCTGCTACTGGTGCCGCCGCTGCTGTTCTTGCGGCGGGAGTCCATACATCTACCCAGTGGGCTGTCACAGTCATATAGTCCTGACCCTGCCCTGCTCCACTTGTCCACATGTCCGTGGTTAAGTGGACATTGGGTACAACTGCATTTTTTAGGACACTGGTGAGTCTTTTTCTGACGTCCGTGTACATTCTCGGTATCGCCTGCCTAGAGAAGTGGAACCTAGATGGTATTTGGTAACGGGGGCACACTGCCTCAATAAATTGTCTAGTTCCCTGTGAACTAACGGCGGATACCGGACGCACGTCTAACACCAACATAGTTGTCAAGGACTCAGTTATCCGCTTTGCAGTAGGATGACTGCTGTGATATTTCATCTTCCTCGCAAAGGACTGTTGAACAGTCAATTGCTTACTGGAAGTAGTACAAGTGGGCTTACGACTTCCCCTCTGGGATGACCATCGACTCCCAGCGGCAACAACAGCAGCGCCAGCAGCAGTAGGCGTTACACGCAAGGATGCATCGGAGGAATCCCAGGCAGGAGAGGACTCGTCAGACTTGCCAGTGACATGGCCTGCAGGACTATTGGCATTCCTGGGGAAGGAGGAAATTGACACTGAGGGAGTTGGTGGGGTGGTTTGCGTGAGCTTGGTTACAAGAGGAAGGGATTTACTGGTCAGTGGACTGCTTCCGCTGTCACCCAAAGTTTTTGAACTTGTCACTGACTTATTATGAATGCGCTGCAGGTGACGTATAAGGGAGGATGTTCCGAGGTGGTTAACGTCCTTACCCCTACTTATTACAGCTTGACAAAGGGAACACACGGCTTGACACTTGTTGTCCGCATTTCTGGTGAAATACCTCCACACCGAAGAGCTGATTTTTTTGGTATTTTCACCTGGCATGTCAACGGCCATATTCCTCCCACGGACAACAGGTGTCTCCCCGGGTGCCTGACTTAAACAAACCACCTCACCATCAGAATCCTCCTTGTCAATTTCCTCCCCAGCGCCAGCAACACCCATATCCTCCTCATCCTGGTGTACTTCAACACTGACATCTTCAATCTGACTATCAGGAACTGGACTGCGGGTGCTCCTTCCAGCACTTGCAGGGGGCATGCAAATAGTGGAAGGCGCATGCTCTTCACGTCCAGTGTTGGGAAGGTCAGGCATCGCAAACGACACAATTGGACTCTCCTTGTGGATTTGGGATTTCAAAGAACGCACAGTTCTTTGCGGTGCTTTTGCCAGCTTGAGTCTTTTCAGTTTTCTAGCGAGAGGCTGAGTGCTTCCATCCTCATGTGAAGCTGAACCACTAGCCATGAACATAGGCCAGGGCCTCAGCCGTTCCTTGCCACTCCGTGTGGTAAATGGCATATTGGCAAGTTTACGCTTCTCCTCCGACAATTTTATTTTAGGTTTTGGAGTCCTTTTTTTTCTGATATTTGGTGTTTTGGATTTGACATGCTCTGTACTATGACATTGGGCATCGGCCTTGGCAGACGACGTTGCTGGCATTTCATCGTCTCGGCCATGACTAGTGGCAGCAGCTTCAGCACGAGGTGGAAGTGGATCTTGATCTTTCCCTAATTTTGGAACCTCAACTTTTTTGTTCTCCATATTTTATAGGCAGAACTAAAAGGCACCTCAGGTAAACAATGGAGATGGATGGATTGGATACTAGTATACAATTATGGACGGACTGCCACGGTTAGGTGGTATAAAAAAACCACGGTTAGGTGGTATATATTGTAATACAATTATGGATGGACGGACTGCCTGCCGACTGCCGACACAGAGGTAGCCACAGCCGTGAACTACCGCACTGTACACTGGTTGATAAAGAGATAGTAGTATACTCGTAACAACTAGTATGACTGACTATGACGGTATAAAGAATGAAAAAAAAACCACGGTTAGGTGGTATATATTATAATACAATTATGGATGGACGGACTGCCTGCCGACTGCCGACACAGAGGTAGCCACAGCCGTGAACTACCGCACTGTACACTGGTTGATAAAGAGATAGTAGTATACTCGTAACAACTAGTATGACACTATGACGGTATAAAGAATGAAAAAAAAACCACGGTTAGGTGGTATATATTATAATAATACAATTATGGATGGACGGACTGCCTGCCGAGTTCCGACACAGAGGTAGCCACAGCCGTGAACTACCGCACTGTACACTGGTTGATAAAGAGATAGTAGTATACTCGTAACAACTAGTATGACTGACTATGACGGTATAAAGAATGAAAAAAAAACCACGGTTAGGTGGTATATATTGTAATACAATTATGGATGGACGGACTGCCTGCCGAGTTCCGACACAGAGGTAGCCACAGCCGTGAACTACCGCACTGTACACTGGTTGATAAAGAGATAGTAGTATACTCGTAACAACTAGTATGACTGACTATGACGGTATAAAGAATGAAAAAAAAACCACGGTTAGGTGGTATATATTGTAATACAATTATGGATGGACGGACTGCCTGCCGAGTTCCGACACAGAGGTAGCCACAGCCGTGAACTACCGCACTGTACACTGGTTGATAAAGAGATAGTAGTATACTCGTAACAACTAGTATGACTGACTATGACGGTATAAAGAATGAAAAAAAAACCACGGTTAGGTGGTATATATTATAATACAATTATGGATGGACGGACTGCCTGCCGACTGCCGACACAGAGGTAGCCACAGCCGTGAACTACCGCACTGTACACTGGTTGATAAAGAGATAGTAGTATACTCGTAACAACTAGTATGACACTATGACGGTATAAAGAATGAAAAAAAAACCACGGTTAGGTGGTATATATTATAATACAATTATGGATGGACGGACTGCCTGCCGACTGCCGACACAGAGGTAGCCACAGCCGTGAACTACCGCACTGTACACTGGTTGATAAAGAGATAGTAGTATACTCGTAACAACTAGTATGACACTATGACGGTATAAAGAATGAAAAAAAAACCACGGTTAGGTGGTATATATTATAATACAATTATGGATGGACGGACTGCCTGCCGAGTGCCGACACAGAGGTAGCCACAGCCGTGAACTACCGCACTGTACACTGGTTGATAAAGAGATAGTAGTATACTCGTAACAACTAGTATGACTGACTATGACGGTATAAAGAATGAAAAAAAAACCACGGTTAGGTGGTATATATTATAATACAATTATGGATGGACGGACTGCCTGCCGACTGCCGACACAGAGGTAGCCACAGCCGTGAACTACCGCACTGTACACTGGTTGATAAAGAGATAGTAGTATACTCGTAACAACTAGTATGACACTATGACGGTATAAAGAATGAAAAAAAAACCACGGTTAGGTGGTATATATTATAATACAATTATGGATGGACGGACTGCCTGCCGACTGCCGACACAGAGGTAGCCACAGCCGTGAACTACCGCACTGTACACTGGTTGATAAAGAGATAGTAGTATACTCGTAACAACTAGTATGACACTATGACGGTATAAAGAATGAAAAAAAAACCACGGTTAGGTGGTATATATTATAATAATACAATTATGGATGGACGGACTGCCTGCCGACTGCCGACACAGAGGTAGCCACAGCCGTGAACTACCGCACTGTACACTGGTTGATAAAGAGATAGTAGTATACTCGTAACAACTAGTATGACTATGACGACGGTATAAAGAAAGAAAAAAAAATACCACGGTTAGGTGGTATATAATTATACAATTATGGATGGACGGACTGCCTGCCGAGTGCCGACTGCCGACACAGAGGTAGCCACAGCCGTGAACTACCGCACTGTACTGTGTCTGCTGCTAATATAGACTGGTTGATAAAGAGATAGTATACAACAATATACTACTATACTGGTGGTCAGGCACTGGTCACCACTAGTCACACTGGCAGTGGCACTCCTGCAGCAAAAGTGTGCACTGTTTAATTTTAAATTAATATAATATTATGTACTCCTGGCTCCTGCTATAACAACCTGCAGTGCTCCCCAGTCTCCCCCACAATTATTATAAGCTTTTATACATTGATGTGCAGCACACTGGGCTGAGCTGAGTGCACACAGACTGAGTCACACTGTGTGACTGCTGTGTATCGTTTTTTTCAGGCAGAGAACGGATATAGCAGAGAACGGATATATTAAATAAAAGTTAACTTAACAACAACTGCACTGGTCACTGTGGTAAACTCTGTCTGCACAATCTCTCTCTCTCTCTCTCTCTTCTAATCTATTCTAATGGAGAGGACGCCAGCCACGTCCTCTCCCTATCAATCTCAATGCACGTGTGAAAATGGCGGCGACGCGCGGCTCCTTATATAGAATCCGAGTCTCGCGAGAATCCGACAGCGTCATGATGACGTTCGGGCGCGCTCGGGTTAACCGAGCAAGGCGGGAAGATCCGAGTCGCTCGGACCCGTGAAAAAAAAAGTGAAGTTCGTGCGGGTTCGGATTCAAAGAAACCGAACCCGCTCATCTCTAGTATTAATACTGTAACATAGTAATTGAGGTTGAAAAGAGGCAATTTGCCCATCGTGTTCAACCTGTATTAAGTTGTGATTAATCGACATACCTGCTGAATAATGTTTTATGACTAGTTAACTACAATAACTCACATAACCCCTGGATTAACCATGTTAATATTTTAAATATTATAACCTTGGATATCATTTTCATTCAGAAATGTATCCATTCCTTTTTTAAATCCATTTACAGAGTCCACCATTATCATCTTCCCTGGCAGGGAATTCCACATCCTAATTGCCCTAACAGTGAAGAACCCTTTCCTCAGTTGCGTTCGGAACATTCTCTCCTTCAGCCACAGTGAGTGCCCACGTGTCCTAAACTGTGTTCTTTTAATAAATAATTCCTCTAATAACTCTTTTTGATGTCCCTTTACATATTTGAAGATATTAGTAATATCCCCTCTTAGACGCCTCTTTTCTAGTGTATACATATTCAACCTATTAAGCCTTTCCTCATAATCCAGTCCCTCGAGGCCTTTAATCAATTTAGTAGCTTGCCTTTGAACCTTTTCGAGTTCACCAATATCTTGTTTATAGCAGGGAAAAGGTCCAGCGCTAATGGGTTCATACCATTATTCCTATAAACATATTCAGAGCCGGCAAATATATATATAAAAAAAAAAAACAATTTGTTTTTATTTATACTTATAATAACATCTGTAGTTGATAATATTAAAATTTTAGATATACTTTATGTAATAAATTAATACAATAAAATAATATTGCTTGCTGGCCAGCGGTTGTATTATTGGCAAGAGAAACTCTGCTTCCCTCTGTGGGGAGTATTGTGTTACAGAGGCTGTGTTGTAACACTATCAGTGTTGGCAACTTTGTATCAGTTCATATAATAACTGTTGCACATGAGTGATGTAGTGGCTGCAGACGGAGTTTAAATGTATCCGATTACCTCCTTTGTAGATTCAGCGGTGTGGTCCTTCCCCGTTATGCCGAGTGTCCTCGGCAATAATAGATATGTCTGCGGGGGTTGCCTTTTGTTATCACCGGCTGTAAATTGTTCCACGGGAGGATGGATGTAAGGCCGTTCTGCTGGTGGAGCCACTTGTTCAGGTCGGAAGCGGCGAAGCTCGTAGCGGGATGGACGGATGGCAAAGTCCTATATTGTTCCCGTTCTGCTGAGCCGTACACAGCACCGCCTCCGTACTTGCCAAAAAACACTGCTGCAGCAACAAACTGGTGGGCGGAGACTGACGCGTTTCGTCACGGAAGCACGTGACTTTTTCAAAGTGATTTCTCCTCACCCTACACGGATTGCTTTTAAGGGACTTCAATTAGTGCTTACAGCTGTACATCGCACATAGAGTTTTCCTTTAAACAAATGTGTATTAATACTGACATTTTTACCGGATCAATGGACTGATTTTTCAAATGTTACATTTATAAAATCCAAAGTGTAAAAGCAATATATAAGATATATATAAAAAAATTATATACGTATATATAGATACATAAAACACATATACAAATAAAAAATAAAAATAAAGCATATTATACAACGGATCAAGAGGAGCAGCACATTGCAAAAGTAAATTGAGTATGAATTATAGGTGTATCCACACATATATACAAGCCAGTGTGGAGTAACGGGTTCTAATGATGATAAAATTATACCAAAAAAAGTAAAAATCCCAAAAATCAAATATTTACATTCCAAAGGAAGACCTTTCTAAAACACAGACAATAAATGCTATGTAATATTAAATAACTTAGCTGTATTTACACAGCCCTATTAACATATGAATATTACCATGTATTTAGATATTAAAATTAATAATAACAAAAAATAAAATTAATACTAATAATATTAAATTGTTGATTAAAAATAATAATAATGAACTATTACTCTAATCATTTATATAAAGCAGTAAGAGGTTCAACAAGGGAGAGTCTAAAGATCTATTTCTATGGACTCGTTTAATCCATCTGGAACAAGGGTCTTCAATTTGTGTATCCAGTAATTCTCTCTTATACATAATTTTTTGTATCTATCCCCACCCCTCTTTGTGGGATTAATTTGTTCTATACCTATCAATGTTATGTCCTTGGCATTTTTTGCATGATGTTCTAAACAGTGTCTGGACACACTGTGGAACAGGAAACCCTTCTCAATGTTCCGTTTGTGTTCCAGAAATCTGACCCTTAATCTGCGCGTGGTCCTACCAACATAAATAAGGCCACAGGTACAAACAAGAATATAAACAAGATATGTACTGTTACAATTAATAAATGATTTAATAGTAAAATTCTCGTGGGTAGATGATTCAAAAGTATGTATATTATTTTTAATAAAGGAACAGGTGATACATTTTCCTAGTCCACATCTGTAGCAACCCATTGGTTTTATTGGGAGCCACTGTGTGGACAATTGTTGATCTACAGATTCACCTGTTCTTTTATCAATAAAAAAACTAGGTGAAATATATTGTTGTAAACTTTCAGACTTCTTGAAGATCACAGAGGGTACATCTCCAATCTCAGTTTTAAGAACTTTATCTGAGAGAAGAATAGGGAAGTTGTTTGACATTATTTTCTTTATTTTTTTGGCTGCATTGTTATACTTGCAAATAAAATGTGGTTTACCTTCATTAAAACATGAATTTTTAGTTTTATGTATCAATAATTCATCCCTGTTAAGTTTTTTCACCCTCTCAGTTGCTGAGTCGATGAGGGGTTTTGGATACCCTCTTTCTATCAGTGATGAAGTAAGTTCAGATGCTTGATGTTCATAATCAGTGTAATTACTACAATTGCGTCGTAAACGACGCAATTGTCCATATGGAATGTTTTTTAACCAAGGTTTGAAATGCATACTATGATAATGCAAGAAGTTGTAATTATCTACCTTTTTTCTAAAGGTTTTAGTAACAATTTTTTCATCTATTATAGACAGGGCAATGTCAAGGAAAGAGACAGAGGTCCGATCAATTGTGCACGTGAATTGTAAATTAAACGCATTTTGATTAAGTTGTGAGGCAAAATCCGTGAAAAGTGAAAGATCTCCATCAAAAATAAAAAATAAATCATCTATATAGCGGCCATAGTAGACGAGGTCCGCGCCAAAGTTCCGCCCCCAAATGTGAGCGTCCTCAAACGCTCCCATATAGAGATTGGCGAAACTTGGCGCGAACCTCGTCCCCATGGCCGTGCCGAGTGTCTGTAAATAAAATATATTATTAAACAAAAAATAATTATGTGATAAAATAAAGGTGATAGAGTCTATAATAAATTTCTGCAGTCTAGCCGATAACACATCTGAATTCCCTAACAGATGTTCAACCACTGAAATGCCCTTGGCGTGTGGAATGTTAGAATAGAGTGACTGGACGTCACATGTTACAAAAAAATAGGAATTTTTCCATTTTATAGTAGAGACCTTGTTTAAAAATGAGGTTGTATCTTTAATATGTGAGCGTAACGAGACTGCATAAGGTTGTAAAAAAAAATCCACAAAATGTGACAAATTAGCAGTGAGGGAGCCCACACCCGAAATAATAGGTCGACCAGGGGGTGTGATAAGTGTTTTGTGTATTTTCGGGAGATGATAATAAGTGGCTGTGATTGGGTGTGTTGGTATCAGATATCGTGCCTCTTCCCTCGACAGTGCCCCATCCCCGAGGGCGGTATTAACTAACAATGTTAAGGCAACAAGATATTCATTTGTCGGATTGGAAGCCAATTTTCTGTAAAATCCAACATCTCCCAGTTGTCTATTGGCCTCCATTAAGCCGGCTGACAAGGGAGGGGGTATAGTTATTCAAGATACTTCAGATTATTTATTGGAGGCCAATAGACAACTGGGAGATGTTGGATTTTACAGAAAATTGGCTTCCAATCCGACAAATGAATATCTTGTTGCCTTAACATTGTTAGTTAATACCGCCCTCGGGGATGGGGCACTGTCGAGGGAAGAGGCACGATATCTGATACCAACACACCCAATCACAGCCACTTATTATCATCTCCCGAAAATACACAAAACACTTATCACACCCCCTGGTCGACCTATTATTTCGGGTGTGGGCTCCCTCACTGCTAATTTGTCACATTTTGTGGATTTATTTTTACAACCTTATGCAGTCTCGTTACGCTCACATATTAAAGATACAACCTCATTTTTAAACAAGGTCTCTACTATAAAATGGAAAAATTCCTATTTTTTTGTAACATGTGACGTCCAGTCACTCTATTCTAACATTCCACACGCCAAGGGCATTTCAGTGGTTGAACATCTGTTAGGGAATTCAGATGTGTTATCGGCTAGACTGCAGAAATTTATTATAGACTCTATCACCTTTATTTTATCACATAATTATTTTTTGTTTAATAATATATTTTATTTACAGACACTCGGCACGGCCATGGGGACGAGGTTCGCGCCAAGTTTCGCCAATCTCTATATGGGAGCGTTTGAGGACGCTCACATTTGGGGGCGGAACTTTGGCGCGGACCTCGTCTACTATGGCCGCTATATAGATGATTTATTTTTTATTTTTGATGGAGATCTTTCACTTTTCACGGATTTTGCCTCACAACTTAATCAAAATGCGTTTAATTTACAATTCACGTGCACAATTGATCGGACCTCTGTCTCTTTCCTTGACATTGCCCTGTCTATAATAGATGAAAAAATTGTTACTAAAACCTTTAGAAAAAAGGTAGATAATTACAACTTCTTGCATTATCATAGTATGCATTTCAAACCTTGGTTAAAAAACATTCCATATGGACAATTGCGTCGTTTACGACGCAATTGTAGTAATTACACTGATTATGAACATCAAGCATCTGAACTTACTTCATCACTGATAGAAAGAGGGTATCCAAAACCCCTCATCGACTCAGCAACTGAGAGGGTGAAAAATCTTAACAGGGATGAATTATTGATACATAAAACTAAAAATTCATGTTTTAATGAAGGTAAACCACATTTTATTTGCAAGTATAACAATGCAGCCAAAAAAATAAAGAAAATAATGTCAAACAACTTCCCTATTCTTCTCTCAGATAAAGTTCTTAAAACTGAGATTGGAGATGTACCCTCTGTGATCTTCAAGAAGTCTGAAAGTTTACAACAATATATTTCACCTAGTTTTTTTATTGATAAAAGAACAGGTGAATCTGTAGATCAACAATTGTCCACACAGTGGCTCCCAATAAAACCAATGGGTTGCTACAGATGTGGACTAGGAAAATGTATCACCTGTTCCTTTATTAAAAATAATATACATACTTTTGAATCATCTACCCACGAGAATTTTACTATTAAATCATTTATTAATTGTAACAGTACATATCTTGTTTATATTCTTGTTTGTACCTGTGGCCTTATTTATGTTGGTAGGACCACGCGCAGATTAAGGGTCAGATTTCTGGAACACAAACGGAACATTGAGAAGGGTTTCCTGTTCCACAGTGTGTCCAGACACTGTTTAGAACATCATGCAAAAAATGCCAAGGACATAACATTGATAGGTATAGAACAAATTAATCCCACAAAGAGGGGTGGGGATAGATACAAAAAATTATGTATAAGAGAGAATTACTGGATACACAAATTGAAGACCCTTGTTCCAGATGGATTAAACGAGTCCATAGAAATAGATCCTTAGACTCTCCCTTGTTGAACCTCTTGCTGCTTTATATAAATGATTAGAGTAATAGTTCATTATTATTATTTTTAATCAACAATTTAATATTATTAGTATTAATTTTATTTTTTGTTATTATTAATTTTAATATCTAAATACATGGTAATATTCATATGTTAATAGGGCTGTGTAAATACAGCTAAGTTATTTAATATTACATAGCATTTATTGTCTGTGTTTTAGAAAGGTCTTCCTTTGGAATGTAAATATTTGATTTTTGGGATTTTTACTTTTTTTGGTATAATTTTATCATCATTAGAACCCGTTACTCCACACTGGCTTGTATATATGTGTGGATACACCTATAATTCATACTCAATTTACTTTTGCAATGTGCTGCTCCTCTTGATCCGTTGTATAATATGCTTTATTTTTATTTTTTATTTGTATATGTGTTTTATGTATCTATATATACGTATATAATTTTTTTATATATATCTTATATATTGCTTTTACACTTTGGATTTTATAAATGTAACATTTGAAAAATCAGTCCATTGATCCGGTAAAAATGTCAGTATTAATACACATTTGTTTAAAGGAAAACTCTATGTGCGATGTACAGCTGTAAGCACTAATTGAAGTCCCTTAAAAGCAATCCGTGTAGGGTGAGGAGAAATCACTTTGAAAAAGTCACGTGCTTCCGTGACGAAACGCGTCAGTCTCCGCCCACCAGTTTGTTGCTGCAGCAGTGTTTTTTGGCAAGTACGGAGGCGGTGCTGTGTACGGCTCAGCAGAACGGGAACAATATAGGACTTTGCCATCCGTCCATCCCGCTACGAGCTTCGCCGCTTCCGACCTGAACAAGTGGCTCCACCAGCAGAACGGCCTTACATCCCATCCTCCCGTGGAACAATTTACAGCCGGTGATAACAAAAGGCAACCCCCGCAGACATATCTATTATTGCCGAGGACGCTCGGCATAACGGGGAAGGACCACACCGCTGAATCTACAAAGGAGGTAATCGGATACATTTAAACTAGTCTGCAGCCACTACATCACTCATGTGCAACAGTTATTATATGAACTGATACAAAGTTGCCAACACTGATAGTGTTACAACACAGCCTCTGTAACACAATACTCCCCACAGAGGGAAGCAGAGTTTCTCTTGCCAATAATACAACCGCTGGCCAGCAAGCAATATTATTTTATTGTATTAATTTATTACATAAAGTATATCTAAAATTTTAATATTATCAACTACAGATGTTATTATAAGTATAAATAAAAACAAATTGTTTTTTTTTTTAATATATATATTTGCCGGCTCTGAATATGTTTATAGGAATAATGGTATGAACCCATGAGCGCTGGACCTTTTCCCTGCTGTTCTCTATTGTTTAAATTAGGGGTGTATACAGCCCCTTGAGTCAAGCGAACGTGGGCTCAACCATTAATATTTAAAGACTAATAATCTATTCTATACTGACACAGGCGCTTCATATATTTTCTTTTCTTTGATCTTGTTTATACAGTGGTGCCCAAAACTGAACACAATATTCCAGGTGCGGACGTACTAATGCTTTATACAGCGGCAGGATTACATCCGAGTCCCTTGACTCAATTCCCCGTTTTATGCACGTTAGCACCTTACTTGCCTTCTTTACTGCGCTTTGACATGGTGTATGGTTATTAAGCCTATTATCAATGAGTACCCCCAAATCTTTTTCCAAATCTGTTTTACCTAGTCGTTCCCTATTTAATATGTAGGCTGCAAGTTTGTTTTTAGTCCCGAAATGCATAACCTTGCATTTGTCTGTATTGAACCTCATTTTCCATTTAGACGCCCAGAGTTCAAGTTTAGATAGATCATTCTGCAAGGACTCTACATCCAATTCTGAATTAATTACCTTACACAGTTTAGTATCATCTGCAAAGATTGACACTGTGCTTTCCATGCCTATTTCTAGGTCACAAAACAGAAGAACAAATACCAATACGTGCGCATGTATTGGTATTTGTTCTTCTGTTTTGTATCCTAATTGAGGGGTTGGCAATTTTCCCTTTTTTCCCAATTTGTGCAGCAATAGGAAGTTACCCAAGGTATAAGGATATGGGTGCCTTCCTTCTCCTATTTCTAGGTCATTGATAAATATGTTGAACAGTAGTGGACCGAGTATGGACCCTTGTGGTATTCCGCTGACTACTGGGGACCAGGTTGAGGACTTCCCGTTGACCACTACTCACTGTACCCTGCTATCCAACCAGTTGCTTATCCATGTGCAAATAGTTATTCCTAGGCCAAGCTCCTTTAATTTGATCGTCAGTCTCCTGTGAGGCACTGTATCGAAGGCTTTTGCAAAATCTAGGAAGACCACATCCGCTGCTTTTCCCTGATCAAGATTATTGCTCACTTCCTCATAGAGCTAATTAAGTTAGTCTGACATGACCTGTCCCTCACAAACCCATGCTGGTTTTTGCTAATAATCCTAGTGGTCTGTAGATACTCCTGTATGCTGTCCCTTGGAATTTGTTCCAATATTTCTCCCACTATAGACATCCAGTGGCAAACGCAGGATTTGCATGGGGGGGTTTCCTGAACTGGGCGGAGCCAATCACGGGGGTGGGGACTGAGGTGACCCAGTATATGCTGGGTCCGTAAAACTAGTGTGTGTGTGTGTGTGTGTGTATATATATATACATATATATATATATATATACATATATCTACACACACACATATATATATATATATATATATACATACATACACACACACATACATATACACGGGTGGTCTTCAGTATGCCAGCGGTCGGGCTCCCGGCGACCAGCATACCGGCGCCGGGAGCCTGACCGCCGGCATACTGACACTTATTCTCCCTCGTGGGGGTCCACGACCCCCCTGGAGGGAGAATAGAATAGTGTGGCGCGCGTAGCGTGGCGAGCGCAGCGAGCCCGCAAGGGGCTCATTTGCGCTCGCCACACTGTTGGTAAGCCGGCGGCCGGCCTCCCGGCGCCGGTATGCTGGTCGCCGGGAGGCCGGCCGCCGGGAGATCGTAGTGAACCCATATACACATATACATAGCATATTAAACATGCATACATATATATATATACACACACATACAGTACACATATATATACACATGTATATATATATATCATGTGTGTGTGTGTGTGTGTGTGTGTGTGTTTATATGTATGTATGTATGTATATGATTGTACTGTTGTGGTGTGGTCCTGAGGACGGGGTGCTGTCCCCGAAAGTACTCGACCTGAACCTTTAATACACATTTGCTACTTTGCCATTATTGATGACTCCAGAGTGCCTTCTTCCTTGGATTTGCATTTATGTATATACATGTGTATATATGTAGGCACATGGATATATATGTACTATAATTAAAATAAAGTAAACTTTTATTGCACTTACAAGTGCCACCAGGAAGACAGCAGGCTGCAGAGGATGCTAGACAGCCATTAATAATACTCATGCAGCTAAAAAAAAAAAATATATATATATTTTTTTTTTAGCGGAGGGGGGTTTCTGGGTGCTCGGAAACCTCCCCTGGGTGCACCACTGTGCTCCTTGGGTAATGTCACAGTGATATGCCTCCAGTCAAGTGTTGCCAAGGAGGACAGAACCAACATTTCTGTGGATGTCAGCACAGATAGGTCCCTTGTAATAGTGACACAATACTAGAGTAGCTAGATAGGTAGATTACACTGACAATGGTTCTACAGTATGGGCCTAATTCTGAGTTGATCGCAGCAGCAACTTTGTTAGCAGTTGGGCAAAACCATGTGCACTGCAGGAGGGGCAGATATAACATGTGCAGAGAGAGATAGATTTGGGTGTGGTGTATTCAAACTGAAATCTAAATTGCAGTGTAAAAATAAAGCAGCCAGTATTTACCCTGCACAGAAACAAAATAACCCACCAAAATCTAATTCTCTCTGCACATGTTATATCTGCCCCCCCTGCAGTACATATGGTTTTGCCCAATTGCTAACAAACTTGCTGCTGCGATCAACTCAGAATTACCCCCTATGTGTAGAAGAAACCTTGATCAACCTAACAGAAAAAGAGATTTAAATGAAATGGAAGTTTGCATTGTAAATGTATAATGACAACAAACTTCTACTAAATATATTGTTTTCTAGGAGCAGATTAGAAACAGCAGTAGGAGCTCTTAGGTTAATTAACGCTTAATGCTATTAAACAGAAACAGCATTTCAGAAGCACATAGGAGGGGGAGTAGCATTATGAAGCTGAAAGATAAGCTTCTACAACAGTGGGTTTACCTCTGTATAATTACCTTTGTACTGTAAATCTGAAGGTACATGTGCATTTCCTTTTATATATGTTCCACCAACTAACTTCTTAATCTCCACGCTTCATGCTGACGACCTTCACAGCGTGAATGAAACTTAAAATGGCTAAGCATTGGGTGAAGGGTGTGGGATACACACGGGTCCTGGGGGCCCATATCCATTTAATTATACTCTATGGAGTTCCGTGTCGCCCAGCGCAACAAACCAACAGAAATCATCCGGAAAATGTTGCGGTGGTCATTTTTCCAGAATGTGCTAATGCGCAGTAGTGAAGTCACTGGGAACATATTGCGGGTGCAGTAGACTCTGACTCATAGCTCTCTGGCAGTACAGTAGACTCTGAGTCCCGCACGGAGCCTGCACACTCTTAAACCGTCCTGAGCCCATACATACTTTATTCATACTTTTTTTTTTTTAGTGGAGGGGGGTTTCTGGGTACTCGGAAACACCCCCTGGGTGCACCACTGACATCAAACTAACTGGTCTGTAGTTACCCGGAAGATTTTTGGATCCCTTTTTAAATAATGGCACTACCTCAGCTATACGCCAATCCTTCGATACCATGCCTGATCTAATTGAACTATTGAAAATCAAGTATAGGGGTCGTGCTAGTTGTGAACTAAGCTACATAAGAACCCTCGGGTGAAGTCCATCAGGACCAGGTGATTTATTAACCTTAATTTTGCTTAGTCTCTCTCAGATTACTTCTTCACTTAAACAAGTTTCTAACAATGGATCTTTACTGTCACAATTGTTATGCTCTACTCCCACCATCAGTTCTTCTCTGGTGAATACTGATGATGACGAAATAAAAGCGGAAATACTGAACAATTTTTTTTCATCATCATTTATCAATTCTCCAAATTCATCTTTTAATGTACCTACAGTATATTCTCCTTTTTTAACATTTTACCGTTTATGTATTTAAAAAACTTTTTAGGATTGGTTTTACTCTCTATAGCAATTTGCTTTTCATTTTCCATTTTAGTTGCTCTTATTGCTTTTTTGCTTTTCTTATTACATTTCTTGTAATACTTGAAAGACTCTTCCTTTCCATTAGATTTAACATGTAACATCTACATGGGGTACTATTGTGTGACATAATGAGCTATAAAGGGCATCACTACTGTTTGTTGTAACATGTATGATGGACACTTCTGTCTGGCGTAATGTGCTATAAAATGCATTATTACTGTGTGGCATAATTTGAATTGACATATACACTGCATACATTCACTGCACTGCTGCACACCATCCATATATATATATATATATATATACATACATACATACATACATATATCATACACTGCATTACTATACATACATACACTGCACACCATACCTCCCCCATCCACAGCACCCCACAGCAGGGGTGGGATTACTGCCTTGCTCGGGTGACAAAAATCGTAGTCTTGGCCCTGGGTAGTGCATAGCACAGACTTGGAGCTCAGTCTGTGTTCTCCCCTGTCTGGAATACTACATGAGCAATTGGTCCATTTTCAGTCAGTCTTGGAGCAAACACCAATAACACTAACTTGTGTGTCATTATTTATGACTGAGTTAAAAAATATTAATATCACAACCTTGCCTATTGGTCACTGTGTTTGCTTATTTTCATGGAAGGTTCCATTTAAACAGAAGTGAGTCTAAATATTTTTTTGTGTTTATTGTGAATAAATGTGTTTTTATTTGGAGCTACATTATATATGAATGTATTTAATTGTGCTCCAGTTAGTGAAGTTGGTTAACCCAGTGTTAACTAGGAGGAGCTGCTAAAGTGATTATTTAAATCTCAGGACCTTTAATCACACTGCTCCCAGTTATTAAAAAAATAATTATTTATATATATATATATATATATATATATATATATATATATACACTGCTCAAAAAAATAAAGGGATCACTAAAATAACACATCCTAGATCTGAATGAATGAAATATTCTTATTAAATACTTTGTTCTTTACATAGTTGAATGTGCTGACAACAAAATCACACAAAAATTATCAATGGAAATCCAATTTATTAACCCATGGAGGTGTGGATTTGGAGTCACCCTCAAAATTAAAGTGGAAAAACACACTACAGGCTGATCCAACTTTGATGTAATGTCCTTAAAACAAGTCAAAATGAGGCTCAGTAGTGTGTGTGGCCTCCACGTGCCTGTATGACCTCCCTACAACCCACACAAGTGGCTCAGGTAGTGCAGCTCATCCAGGATGGCACATCAATGCGAGCTGTGGCAAGAAGGTTTGCTGTGTCTGTCAGCGTAGTGTCCAGAGCATGGAGGCGCTACCAGGAGACAGGCCAGTACATCAGGAGACGTGGAGGAGGCCGTAGGAGGGCAACAACCCAGCAGCAGGACCGCTACCTCCACCTTTGTGCAAGGAGGAACAGGAGGAGCACTGCCAGAGCCCTGCAAAATGACCTCCAGCAAGCCACAAATGTGCATGTGTCTACTCAAACGATCAAAAACAGACTCCATGAGGGTGGAATGAGGGCCCGACACCCACAGGTGGGGGTTCTGCTTACAGCCCAACACCGTGCAGGACGTTTGGCATTTGCCAGAGAACACCAAGATTGGCAAATTTGTCACTGGCGCCCTGTGCACTTCACAGATGAAAGCAGGTTCTCACTGAGCACATGTGACAGACGTGACAGAGTCTGGAGACGCCAAGGAGAACGTTCTGCTACCTGCAACATCCTTCAGCATGACCGGTTTGGCAGTGGGTCAGTAATGGTGTGGGGTGGCATTTCTTTGGGGGGCCGCACAGCCCTCCATGTGGTAGCCTGACTGCCATTAGGTACCGAGATGAGATCCTCAGACCCCTTGTGAGACCATATGCTGGTGCGGTTGGCCCTGGGTTCCTCCTAATGCAAGACAATGCTAGACCTCATGTGGCTGGAGTGTGTCAGCAGTTCCTGCAAGACGAAGGAATTGATGCTATGGACTGGCCCGCCCATTCCCCAGACCTGAATCCAATTGAGCACATCTGGGATATCATGTCTAACTCCATCCACCAATGCCATGTTGCACCACAGACTGTCCAGGAGTTGGCGGATGCTTCAGTCCAGGTCTGGGAGGAGATCCCTCAGGAGACCATCCCCCACCTCATCAGGAGCATGCCCAGGCATTGCAGGGAGGTCATACAGGTACGAGGAGGCCACAGACACTACTGAGCCTCATTTTGACTTGTTTTAAGGACATTACATCAAAGTTGGATCAGCCTGTAGTGTGTTTTTCCACTTTAATTTTGAGGGTGACTCCAAATCCAGACCTCCATGGGTTAATAAATTTGATTTCCATTGATAATTTTTATGTGATTTTGTTGTCAGCACATTCAACTATGTAAAGAACAAAGTATTTAATAAGAATATTTCATTCATTCAGATCTAGGATGTGTTATTTTAGTGTTCCCTTTATTTTTTTGAGCAGTGTATATATGTGTGTGTGTGTGTGTGTGTGTGTGTGTGTGTGTGTGTGTGTGTGTGTGTGTGTGTGTGTGTGTGTGTTGAGACTGGAGAGATTACCATTATTGGTATATTAATGGAATATGGATGGACTGAACTAAAAAAGTAGGAAATGGGGCAGAAAGATATCTGAATCATGTGGTTTTGTTTACATATGTAAATTAAGTGTAGTTGATTGGTCTGCGGCTCCATAAAACACTGGTCATTGCATTAACCTGCCAAACCTTCTGATGAAGTCTGGTAATGAAACACGTTAGGGCGTGGCCAGGTGACTCTACTCAATTAGAGACCTGGCCAGTTCCTCTCTCTCTCTCGGCAGTTCCAGCGTGGTCCCGGCGTGCAGTGGCTATGGCAGGTAGTACAAAGCACAGGTTTTATTCCCGAATGGACGGTGGAGGCGAGTGAGGAGTATTTGCCTCAGTATTTATATTAAGCCATTTGGTAGCCAGCTCACAGAGCTTTTTAATAGGGCACAAGGCTATCCATATTTTAAACTGTGTCTGTGAGTCTTTGTTACTAAGAATAAATATTTTCATACACTAAAAGCGCCATCTATCTACTTTATGTTAACAGATAATTTTTTAAAAGGACAGTCATTTACAAAGCAAAACCATGCCTTGTAAGTGATTGACCGTATAAAATAACATCCAAGATCGGCCGGCATCTCGCAGCTCCGCCAAATCTCGGACATCATTACACCCAGCCTCTGATTGGTTAATTACATTCAGAAGACTCTTATTACAGGTCAACCAATGTAAATGTGCCCTCACAGGCCCTTGTTAGGAAGTTGCATTAGAATGGTAAGGAAGTGTGGAAGTCCAGAGTAGATTGTCAATCTGACTGTACATTTAATTATGCTAAGTCAGTCAGCAGGAAGAGCCACCTTGACTGACAGGACACATACCTTTTTTCTCTCCTTTACATCTAAAGGAAGCAACTGAATATACACATTTTACAAGTGTCATACCCAGGATTAGAAACCACGACCTATTACACTGTAAGCAGACACCTTACTGATGAAGAGGTTTGCTCCTGTATAGGAAATATGAGAATTTTAACTATTTGAAGTTACTTCTCACTCAGACAATTAGACATAACTTCATATAGTTAGAATTCTCATGCTTCCTCTACAGGAGCAAATAATTCCATCAGTAAAGTGTCTGCTGTCAGTGTAACAGGTCATGGGTTCTAATCCTGGGTATGACTGCTAAGAAATGTGTGATTTAAAATAAAAGACAATTAAATGTATAAATACAGTATATACATTTTTTTCAGAACACTCCACACACACACACACACACACACACACACACACACACTTATCTTAATATAGGAAATAGGGGGGGCACCAATATTTATCTTGCCTCCGGGCAACTGGGACGAACTTACGCCACTGGACAGATACATTGTTCGTTACCTAGATTAAAGGCACATCATAGGTTTATACTTGAAATTATACATTTGTAAGAGTGAAGCAGGTGGAAAAATAATATGTTGCATACTGTAGCTGAAGTCTATTTGCAGGTGGGTTTCCAAGATAGGAAATTTCACAACAATGCCACATCATAAATGCATGATATTTACACTCATATGGTAGCTAAAATAACAGAGTAATATGGGTACCACATATTCTAGATCATCATTTTGCAGGGGAAGTTTTGCCCAATTATGTGAATTTGAGTTAAAAGATATATGAGAGGATACCAGGCTTAATTATCAGCCAATCGGCAGGTGCTTTAGTGAAATAATCTAAGGTGTGATGCTCTGCTGATAAAAGGTATGTGCACCTTTTGTTCTGGGTACAGACTGTGCAACCAATGACACATTGAAGTTTAAACCTGGATTTACCCTGAATTTTTTCTGTTCTCCCCAGCACAGATTTTCTGTGTGTTGATCTGTACATTTTTGTCCTGTTTTATTTTAAAATTGATTAGCGTGTATGTACTTTGTAACCATTTCTTGTTAACATTCTATTCTAAATAAGCATTGTACCTTTGTTAGTTAATTCATATATGCTCCCAGAACCCAATCCTTTGAAGATATTGTAGACAGCTAGAATTTACTATAAACTGTTAATAATTGACAAAGTAGCGTCTGATATCACAGATTGTGTGGATGTACAGTATCACAAAGTATACACGCAACTGTTTAGTTAAAGTTTTGGGGTACCTATGACCACTTTTTTGGTGTACAATGGGTGGTGCCAGTCCATTGTATTGAATTATTGTGCACTGACCAAAAGTAGAGCGCAGGGTCATCTGAAACACGTCAGGGATAAAGCGAGGTCCTGACAGAGGACATTACATTATTGTTGAATAAATAAAATGTCTAAATGAAACTCCAAATTGATAACTTTGTTTTATTTTGCATAACTCTTAAATACTGTACAGTATTACAGAACAAATAAATACAAGTCAGCGAAAATGATAAAAAAAAATTATGTACCAGCTGGCCAGAGTGCTAATCGTAAGTCCGAGCGGTCACTAAACAGGTAGGTTATTAAGTGAAGAGCATCTGTATAGGGATAGATGTATCAAACATTCTAAAGGGGACAGGTTTAGAATTTGCAGATAGCAACCAATCTACCTGTTATTTTATAGAATGTACTTGTTTAATAACTGGATGCTGATTGTCTGCAATAAACAACTTATCCACTTGTTCTCTTTAGAATGTTTAATACTTGTACATCTTCTCCATATAACTCTTAAAGGGTCTACACACAGTGCGATATATCTACCGATATGGACTATATATATATATATATATATATTGCGATGCAGATGCGTAGTACCGCGGGATCGGCATCGTAAGGAAAAATAAAGTGTGCATGCAGGGCCTATATTCACTGGAGGCTCATTCATCCGGCCACAATACAGTCAATATCAGCCGTTAGCCTGCATCACACCATGTGTTGGCTGCATAAAGTCCTCTTCCTTTTCATATTATTTCACCATTCATTCCAAATTCTGCTTTTTGAATTGTGTGCTTAATACTATACATGCTAGTTTACATTTTGATATATAAGATTAATTATTCCACACTTTATTCCATTCAGTGCTTCGTTTTTCTCTAAATCACTATGCATGAATGATTCTGTTTATTTACAGTAGAAAAAAAAACCCTGTATTTTGCTGAGGCAAGGTTTTAAGAAAGAGGAGGAAAAGAGATAAATGTGAATAGACAGTGGAGTTTTCATTAAACATAGTAAGCAAAACTTTTTATATCAAAGAACAATTAAACTTACCACAGTGGTTTATATGGCTGATGACACACTCTGGACACTTTTCTTATACAGTATATCTGATGAGCAAAAGGTAACAGTGTATTTAATGATACTGTTCCAAAAGCAAAAAATATAAAAATTATATATATATATATATATATATATATATATATAGTAACACAGTCAAGCGGCACTCCTTCCCCAATAAAGTGAGCATTAACAGCCGGTGCCCTCCATAAAGAACCTGCACGGTTCCTCACACATGTATAGAAGTCGTCCGGCGGCACTCACGGCAATAAAGACAAACAAGCAGCTCCAATCAGCCAACATTTCAATGTTATTTGTTCAACATTTTCGTCAGGGCATAATACATTTACAAACATCACATACCTTTATACCATCACTGGCCCGTCCATTCCTCCCGCCGTCCGCGCGCCACGCTCAATGAAATGACGTCATCACGGTGCGCCCGGACACCAAGTAGGTACGGAGGGACCAGAGCACCAAACTTGTACAAAGTGCAAAGTGCTAAAATGAAAAAGACAAAAACCACAAACAATAATGTTACACATATTCAACGAGGTACACTGTAGCAGCCTGCCTGTAGTATCTAATAATACTAACACTAACAATGAGTAATAACAGAAGAGATTTCATCAATATTACCAAAATAGAAATCTATGACATTAAAGCGATGTTCAATCGGCACGATTAAACGCCAACAGATCTAAATACACGTCATAAACAAAGTGTACAAAAACACACATGTATTATAATCACACATTTCTTATAAAAAGCATGACAATCCCAACTGCTTGTTTAACCCACGGGGGGACAGTGTATCCAATAGGAAAATCCACTTGGATTCTGCCTGTAACAGACGCAGACCCCGATCACCCCCTCGTTTTAACGGGGGGATGTGATCTATTATACGGTGGCGTAAAGTCGCTAGGGAATGGCGGGCTTCTACAAAGTGTCTGGGGACAGGTAGATCACTTTTCCCTGACATTAATGCGGCCCTTATCGATGAATGGTGGTTCGCCATGCGTTCCTTAAAAGTACTCTCAGTTTTGCCCACGTAGTGCAAACCACATGGGCAACTGAGAAGATAAATCACAAACTTCGTACTACACGTGACTCTGTGACGAATGTTAAACTTTTTCCCGGTATAGGGGTGATGAAAAGAATCGCCTGCTATCATATGGCTGCACGTAGTGCAGCCCAGGCATTTGAAGCAGCCTTTGCGCTGCTGATTCAAAAAAGATTTACTCTGTATCTCTACAGGAGATGGAAACTGAATATCCGATTTTACCACATAATCACGGATATTTCTACCCCTCTTGTAGGCTGGCATTATCCTTTGATCACGTAAATTGGAGAGAGCGGGGTCAGATTGTATGACCGGCCAGAATGATTTAGTCACCCTGTTGATTTTGGTACTTGCAGTATTAAATTTGCTAACCCAAACAAACTTTGACTGACTATCTCTGGCCACTGGCAACAATGAATCTGATCTAGAAATTTTAAGGACCCGATTTTTGGTGCGTGCTAACTCTCTAGGACAGTATCCCCTGTTTTTAAACTTACTGACCATCTCGTCCAGAGCACTTTCAAGTTACGTTTCATCATTGATGATTCTACGCACCCGGAGCATCTGTGAAAACGGGAGACCTCTCTTAAGAGGTTCTGGGTGATGACTACTAGCAAGTAGTATATTATTCCTATCTGTTGGTTTACAGAATAACTGGGTTCGGATTTTATCATCAATGAGGCTGATATTGACATCTAAAAAATTCACACTAGATGTACTCATAGTATAGGTGAATTTCACTGGCGAGTCAGTTTCATTGTGGGTATCAATCAATGATTTAAGTTGCTCTCCTGGACCAGTCCACAGGAGCAACAAGTCATCAATGTATCTAAGATACAGCAATACATTTGACTTGACCTCTTCTTTTGAGAAAAATAGTTCTTCTTCTACACCAAACATAAAGCAATTAGCCAGTGATGGAGATACATTACTCCCCATGGCGCAGCCCTGTCGCTGCACGTAATACGCATTGTTGAACATAAAGTAATTGCGTTCTAGCGTAAGCCGCAATAATCGAATGAATAGTTCAACACAAGGCCCTTTATACAGGGGGTGATTATCAATCACCTTCTGTACAGCAATCAGGCATGCGCCATGAGGAATACACGTGTAAAGGCTCTTAATCTTGTTACAGAAATCTTTCTGTAACAAGATTTTACCCCTGTTGCCCCCCCTCACTCTATCAGGGATGTGGTCAATAATTTTGTAGCGTATGGTTGCCAGGGAATGGTGGCATTTCTTGAAATGTCTTGCCACTGGCTGATTGCTACCTTTCCCTTCTACTGCCGCCCGAATGCTGGATCTGTGTAAGGCAATTCTTTCCTTGAACTGCCTTACACTTTTTCCAACATACAACAAACCACATGGGCACTTGATGTAATAGACGATAAATTTTCTGGTACAAGTCAGGGTATATTTAATCTTAAAGGATTTCCCTGATCTGGGATGTAGGATGTCTAGGCAACTACAAGTCGTACATCCCGTACACCTGTAGTTCCCAGGTTGGCGTGTGAGGAAATGCGATGGCTTTTCAGGACCTAAATTCGAAATATCATTATGTACTGCAAAGTCCTTCAAGTTACATCCTCGCCTTTAAGAGGCCATCAATGAGGTATTTTTCAATGAGGCTAATTCTTTATCCCTGGAGATCACCGGCCAAATCCCTCTGGCCCTGCTGAAAAGATGTTTACTGGCGGTTGTGTAGTCTTGTGTCCACACCATCCGGGACTGTTCATCCTTGCGTGTTTTAGTCTTTAACGCCTCATTCCGTGAAATTGCTAAAGATTTTTGCATGGCTTTTTGAAGGGAGTCTGAGGTGTAACCGCTGGCTTTGAATTTTTCTGCCATGTTCGAGATCTGTATGCGAGCATCCTCCTCGTCGCTGCAAATTCGCCTTATCCGCAGAAATTGAGAAAACGGAAGGCTCCACTTAGTCGGTTCCGGGTGAAAGCTGTTTGCTCTTAAGACCGTATTTCGGTCAGTGGGCTTGTAATACATGCTCGTATTGATACTGAAATCAGACCCTATAGAAACAGCTACATCATGTTTGTTTTTATGTCATGTTTTGTTTTCACGATGTGCTTATTATGTGCACATTTGGTGTGATCTGGGATCTGTGCTTTTTCCTGTTTAGAGCGGTTGCTTGGCAACCCCTCGCGGAGACGGGCCAGTCAGATGCCGCTCAGTCGAGCCGTGCCCACGGGGGAAGTGATGCGCGAGTGAGGTCAGCGGCCTTAGGCTGCGGCGGTTGGCTGGGGAGCGGTCTAGGGAATGTTGCTAGGCAACCTAGACTCAGCAGGCGAGGGCCGCGCCCCCCCGCCCGGACGCTGATCTCAGCGGTATGAGTGACAGCTGTGGAGTCATGCACCGGCGTGTGGGGAGAGCGGATTCTGCTCATTGATTGATGTTGGGTAAGATATTGTTTTGTATATATATTTTTACTTGTATTAGTGCTGGTTGTGTCTTGATAAAAGGGAGAGGTCCCTGAAACATTGACTGTACCGGCAGTGGTGTTGTCAGTTATTTTCACCGAGTGCCTCCATTGTGTGGGATCCATATGCTCGTCTGAAAGGTTGTGCACCGGACCCGTTGTGTTCTTCAAAGCGTGAGTGCCAGACACATTGTGCATTTATATATATATATATATATATATATATATATATATATATATATATATATTTATTTTGGATGAGAGATCTGTTTAATGTATGTGCTTGTTTTTTGTTAAATAATAAACTCTCTGCATACTGTAGATTTATTTTGTTTACCACAATCTCAAAAATCACCACTTAGACTGTTTACTGTTTTCTCTCTTTCATACAGAAATATGCTTAAGTTAAGTATTTCCAATCAAATTCATTTTTTTCCTTTACAAATTACCTTATATTGTTTTTCTCAATTTTTGTTTTAAAGTCCTTTTTTTCTCTTTTAGCTTTTCTTGATATACAAAACATTTAGTAGAGTAGAAAATGGCATTTGATTTAAGATACTTAATAGCCTGCCCGTAATCATCAGCTTCTTAGCAGGGAACCCAATCAAACTTGCAATTCTATTTTACAAGTCTGTGTGCTGTCAGAATGTAACAAGAAATTGAGATGTCATTTAAAAGCCAGTAAGGTTATTCAGAAGTCTGAAACACAAATTAACCTTTCATATATTCTTATCCAAATTATTTTGATATGTACAAATCTTTTTGGAGACACTTTCCACATTGCAGAGATACAGTACAAGTTGAATAATAATTGTTGTTAGGAATAGTATTAAATGGGAATAAATAAAGTGCTAATTAGTGAAGAAAATAATACATACACAAAACATAATATATATATACAAACTTAGTTTGGTAGTCATTCATTAGAACATGTAGCGATATAAAATATAGCATAATGAGCACTGTTTTAGATACACAAAATAAAATTTTATGTAAAAGTAACATATATGGTTAAATAGATAGAGCTACTTTAATTCTTATATATTAAAATATTGAAATACTGGATAAGCTACATAATCTGAATACTTTTAAATGTGGAATGATGGTTGCCACTCAGCAGTGGTGCAAGTATTAGCAATATTTATTTATTAACAGTTTCTTATATAGGGAAGCATATCCCATTGCACTTTATTGGAACAACAATAATAGAAAAAAACTGGGTAATAACTAGTGATGAGCGGGTTCGGTTTCTCGGAAACCAAACCCCCCCGAACTTCACCTTGTTTACACGGGTCCGAGGCAGGTTAGAACCTTCCCGCCTTGCTCGGCTAACCCGAGCGCGCCCAAACGTCATCATCCCGCTGTCGGATTCTCGCGAGATTCGGATTCTATATAAGCAGCCGCGCATCGCCGCCATTTTCTCACTCGTGCATTGGAGATGATAGGGAGAGGACGTGGCTGGCGTCCTCTCCGTTTATTGTAGAACTAGAAGTTGATTGGTTTATTGCTTTTGCTTAATTGTGGGGAGGATTGGGGAGCAGCTGTTAGGAGGAGTACAGTGCAGAGTTTTGCTGATAAGTGACCACCAGTTTTTTTTATCCGTTCTCTGCCTGAAAAAAACGCTCCATACCATATCTGTGCTCAGTGTGCTGCATAATATATCTGTGCTGAGTGCTCACACTGCTTAATTGTGGGGACTGGGGAGCAGCTATAGCAGGAGTACAGTGCAGAGTTTTGCTGACAGTGACCACCAGTATACGTTGTCTGCCTGAAGAAAAACACTCCATATCTGTGCTCAGTGTGCTGCTTTATTGTGGGGACTGGGGACCACCAGTATAATTAATATTATATAGGAGGAGTACAGTGCAGAGTGCACTGCTGTACCTACCTCTGTGTCATCATCCATTAAGTATACTATCTATCTACATTCTATACCTGTGGTGCATTTTAGACAGTTTTGCAGTTTGCTGACAGTGTCCACCAGTATACTATATATAGCAGTACGGCAGGCCAATGCTGTACCTACCTCTGTGTCGTCACTCGTCATCCATTAAGTATACTATCCATCTACATTCTATACCTGTGGTGCATTTTAGACAGTTTTGCAGTTTGCTGACAGTGTCCACCAGTTTATTATATATATATACTTATAGCAGTACGGTAGGCCACTGCTGTACCTACCTCTGTGTCGTCACTCGTCATCCATTAAGTATACTATCCATCTACATTCTATACCTGTGGTGCATTTTAGACAGTTTTGCAGTTTGCTGACAGTGTCCACCAGTATACTATATAATATACTTATAGCAGTACGGTAGGCCACTGCTGTACCTACCTCTGTGTCGTCACTCGTCATCCATTAAGTATACTATCCATCTACATTCTATACCTGTGGTGCATTTTAGACAGTTTTTCAGTTTGCTGACAGTGTCCACCAGTATACTATATATATACTTATAGCAGTACGGTAGGCCACTGCTGTACCTACCTCTGTGTCGTCACTCGTCATCCATTAAGTATACTATCCATCTACATTCTATACCTGTGGTGCATTTTAGACAGTTTTGCAGTTTGCTGACAGTGTCCACCAGTTTATTATATATATACTTATAGCAGTACGGTAGGCCACTGCTGTACCTACCTCTGTGTCGTCACACGTCATCCATTAAGTATACTATCCATCTACATTCTATACCTGTGGTGCATTTTAGACAGTTTTGCAGTTTGCTGACAGTGTCCACCAGTATACTATATATATACTTATAGCAGTACGGTAGGCCACTGCTGTACCTACCTCTGTGTCGTCACTCGTCATCCATTAAGTATACTATCCATCTACATTCTATACCTGTGGTGCATTTTAGACAGTTTTGCAGTTTGCTGACAGTGTCCACCAGTATACTATATATATATACTTATAGCAGTACGGTAGGCCACTGCTGTACCTACCTCTGTGTCGTCACTCGTCATCCATTAAGTATACTATCCTTCTACAGTCTATACCTGTGGTGCATTTTAGACAGTTTTGCAGTTTGCTGACAGTGTCCACCAGTATACTATATGTATACTTATAGCAGTATGGTAGGCCACTGCTGTACCTACCTCTGTGTCGTCACTCGTCATCCATTAAGTATACTATCCATCTACATTCTATACCTGTGGTGCATTTTAGACAGTTTTGCAGTTTGCTGACAGTGTCCACGAGTATACTATATAATATACTTATAGCAGTACGGTAGGCCACTGCTGTACCTACCTCTGTGTCGTCACTCATCATCCATTAAGTATACTATCCATCTACATTCTATACCTGTGGTGCATTTTAGACAGTTTTGCAGTTTGCTGACAGTGTCCACCAGTATACTATATAATATACTTATAGCAGTACGGTAGGCCACTGCTGTACCTACCTCTGTGTCGTCACTCGTCATCCATTAAGTATACTATCCATCTACATTCTATACCTGTGGTGCATTTTAGACAGTTTTGCAGTTTGCTGACAGTGTCCACCAGTATACTATATATATATATACTTATAGCAGTACGGTAGGCCACTGCTGTACCTACCTCTGTGTCGTCACTCGTCATCCATTAAGTATACTATCCATCTACATTCTATACCTGTGGTGCATTTTAGACAGTTTTGCAGTTTGCTGACTGTGTCCACCAGTTTATTATATATATACTTATAGCAGTACGGTAGGCCATTGCTGTACCTACCTCTGTGTCGTCACTCGTCATCCATTAAGTATACTATCCATCTACATTCTATACCTGTGGTGCATTTTAGACAGTTTTGCAGTTTGCTGACAGTGTCCACCAGTATACTATATAATATACTTATAGCAGTACGGTAGGCCACTGCTGTACCTACCTCTGTGTCGTCACTCGTCATCCATTAAGTATACTATCCATCTACATTCTATACCTGTGGTGCATTTTAGTTTTGCACAGTAAATATAGTAGTAGGCCATTGCTATTGATACTGGCATATAATTCCACACATTAAAAAATGGAGAACAAAAATGTGGAGGTTAAAGGGAAAGATCAAAATCCACTTCCACCTCGTGCTGAAGCTGCTGCCACTAGTCATGGCCGAGACGATGAAATGCCATCAACGTCGTCTGCCAAGGCCGATGCCCAATGTCATAGTAGAGAGCATGTAAAATCGAAAACACAAAAGTTCAGTAAAATGACCCAAAAATCAAAATTAAAAGCATAGAAACATAGAATTTGTCGGCAGATAAGAACCACTTGGCCCATCTAGTCTGCCCCTTTTTTTTTTTTTTATATTATTTTTATCTCTAACCTTATTTGATCCTTATTTCTTTGCAAGGATATCCTTATGTCTATCCCATGCATGTTTAAATTGCTCTACTGTCTTAGCCTCTACCACCTCTGATGGGAGGCTATTCCACTTGTCCACTACCCTTTCTGTGAAATAATTTTTCCGCAAATTTCCCCTGAACCTCCCCCCCTCCAGTCTCAGTGCATGTCCTCGTGTCCTATTGCTTCTCTTCATTTGGAGAATGTTTCCCTCCTGGACTTTGTTAAAATCCTTGATATATTTGAAAGTTTCTATCATGTCCCCCCTTTCCCTTCTCTTCTCCAAACTATACATAGCATCTGAGGAGAAGCGTAAACTTGCCAATATGCTATTTATTACACGGAGTGGCAAGGAATGGCTGAGGCCCTGGCCTATGTTCATGGCTAGTGGTTCAGCTTCACATGAGGATGGAAGCACTCATCCTCTCGCTAGAAAAAAGAAAAGACTTAAGCTGGCAAAAGCACAGCAAAGAACTGTGCGTTCTTCAAAATCACAAATCCCCAAGGAGAGTCCAATTGTGTCGGTTGCGATGCCTGACCTTCCCAACACTGGACGGGAAGAGCTTGCGCCTTCCACCATTTGCACGCCCCCTGCAAGTGCTGTAAGGAGCACCTGCAGTCCAGTTCCTGATAGTCAAATTGAAGATGTCACTGTTGAAGTACACCAGGATGAGGATATGGGTGTTGCTGGCGCTGGGGAGGAAATTGACAAGGAGGATTCTGATGGTGAGGTGGTTTGTTTAAGTCAGGCACCCGGGGAGACACCTGTTGTCCGTGGGAGGAATATGGCCATTGACATGCCTGGTCAAAATACAAAAAAAATCAGCTCTTCGGTGTGGAATTATTTCAACACAAATGCGGACAACAGGTGTCAAGCCGTGTGTTGCCTTTGTCAAGCTGTAATAAGTAGGGGTAAGGACGTTAACCACATCGGAACATCCTCCCTTATACGTCACCTGCAGCGCATTCATCATAAGTCAGTGACAAGTTCAAAAACTTTGGGTGACAGCGGAAGCAGTCCACTGACCACTAAATCCCTTCCTCTTGTAACCAAGCTCCTGCAAACCACACCACCAACTCCCTCAGTGTCAATTTCCTCCTTACCCAGGAAAGCCAATAGTCCTGCAGGCCATGTCACTGTCAAGTCTGACGAGTCCTCTCCTGCCTGGGATTCCTCTGATGCATCCTTGAGTGTAACGCCTACTGCTGCTGGCGCTGCTGTTGTTGCTGCTGGGAGTCGATCGTCATCCAAGAGGGGAAGTCGGAAGACCACTTGTACTACTTCCAGTAAGCAATTGACTGTCCAACAGTCCTTTGCGAGGAAGATGAAATATCACAGCAGTCATCCTGCTGCAAAGAAGATAACTCAGGCCTTGGCAGCCTGGGAGGTGAGAAACGTGGTTCCGGTATCCATCGTTAATTCAGAGGCAACTATAGACTTGATTGAGGTACTGTGTCCCCGGTACTAAATACCATCTAGGTTCCATTTCTCTAGGCAGGCAATACCGAAAATGTACACAGACCTCAGAAAAAGACTCACCAGTGTCCTAAAAAATGCAGTTGTACCCAATGTCCACTTAACCACGGACATGTGGACAAGTGGAGCAGGGCAGACTCAGGACTATATGACTGTGACAGCCCACTGGGTAGATGTATTGCCACCCGCAGCAAGAACAGCAGCGGCGGCACCAGTAGCAGCATCTCGCAAACGCCAACTCGTTCCTAGGCAGGCTACGCTTTGTATCACCGCTTTCCAGAATAGGCACACAGCTGACAACCTCTTACGGCAACTGAGGAAGATCATCGCAGAATGGCTTACCCCAATTGGACTCTCCTGGGGATTTGTGACATCGGACAACGCCAGCAATATTGTGCGTTCATTACATCTGGGCAAATTCCAGCACGTCCCATGTTTTGCACATACATTGAATTTGGTGGTGCAGAATTATTTAAAAAACGACAGGGGCGTGCAAGAGATGCTGTCGGTGGCCCGAAGAATTGCGGGCCACTTTCGGCATTCAGGCACCACGTACAGAAGACTGGAGCACCACCAAACATTCCTGAACCTGCCCTGCCATCATCTGAAGCAAGAGGTGGTAACGAGGTGGAATTCAACCCTCTATATGCTTCAGAGGATGGAGGAGCAGCAAAAGGCCATTCAAGCCTATACATCTGCCCACGATATAGGCAAAGGAGGGGGAATGCACCTGACTCAAGCGCAGTGGAGAATGATTTCAACGTTGTGCAAGGTTCTGCAACCCTTTGAACTTGCCACACGTGAAGTCAGTTCAGACACTGCCAGCCTGAGTCAGGTCATTCCCCTCATCAGGCTTTTGCAGAAGAAGCTGGAGAGATTGAAGGAGGAGCTAAAACAGAGCGATTCCGCTAGGCATGTGGGACTTGTGGATGGAGCCCTTAATTCGCTTAACCAGGATTCACGGGTGGTCAATCTGTTGAAATCAGAGCACTACATTTTGGCCACCGTGCTCGATCCTAGATTTAAAACCTACGTTGTATCTCTCTTTCCGGCATACACAAGTCTGCAGAGGTTCAAAGACCTGCTGGTGAGAAAATTGTCAAGTCAAGTGGAACGTGACCCGTCAACATCTCCTCCTTCACATTCTCCCACAACTGGGGGTGCGAGGAAAAGGCTAAGAATTCCTAGCCCACCCGCTGGCGGTGATGCAGGGCAGTCTGGAGCGAGTGCTGACATCTGGTCCGGACTGAAGGACCTGCCAATGATTACTGACATGTCGTCTACTGTCACTGCATATGATTCTCTCACCATTGAAAGAATGGTGGAGGATTATATGAGTGACCGCATCCAAGTAGGCACGTCAGACAGTCCGTACGTATACTGGCAGGAAAAAGAGGCAATTTGGAGGCCCTTGCACAAACTGGCTTTATTCTACCTAAGTTGCCCTCCCTCCAGTGTGTACTCCGAAAGAGTGTTTAGTGCAGCCGCTCACCTTGTCAGCAATCGGCGTACAAGGTTACTTCCAGAAAATCTGGAGAAGATGATGTTCATCAAAATGAATTATAATCAATTCCTCCGTGGAGACATTCACCAGCAGCAATTGCCTCCAGAAAGTACACGGGGACCTGAGATGGTGGATTCCAGTGGGGACGAATTAATAATCTGTGAGGAGGGGGATGTACACAGTGAAAGGGGTGAGGAATCGGAGGATGATGATGAGGTGGACACCTTGCCTCTGTAGAGCCAGTTTGTGCAAGGAGAGATTGATTGCTTCTTTTTTGGTGGGGGCACAAACCAACCAGTCATTTCAGTCACAGTCGTGTGGCAGACCCTGTCGCTGAAATGATGGGTTCGTTAAAGTGTGCATGTCCTGTTTATACAACATAAGGGTGGGTGGGAGGGCCGAAGGACAATTCCATCTTGCACCTCTTTTTTCTTTCATTTTTCTTTGCATCATGTGCTGTTTGGGGACAATTTTTTTGAAGTACCATCCTGTCTTGATTGACACTGCAGTGTCACTCCTAGATGGGCCAGGTGTTTGTGTCGGCCACTTGTGTCGCTTAGCTTAGTCACACAGCCACCTTGGTGGGCCTCTTTTTTTCTTTGCATCATGTGCTGTTTGGGGACAATTTTTTGGAAGAGCCATCCTGTCTTGATTGACACTGCAGTGCCACTCCTATATGGGCCAGGTGTTTGTGTCGGCCACTTGTGTCGCTTAGCTTACTCACACAGCCACCTTGGTGCGCCTCTTTTTTTCTTTGCATCATGTGCTGTTTGGGGACAATTTTTTGGAAGGGCCATCCTGTCTTGACACTGCAGTGCCACTCCTATATGGGCCAGGTGTTTGTGTCGGCCACTTGTGTCGCTTAGCTTAGTCACACAGCCACCTTGGTGCGCCTCTTTTTTTCTTTGCATCATGTGCTGTTTGGGGACAATTTTTTGGAAGGGCCATCCTGCCTGACACTGCAGTGCCACTCCTAGATGGGCCAGGTGTTTGTGCCGGCCACTTGGGTCGCTTAGCTTAGCCATCCAGCGACCACCATCCAGCGACCGCCATCCAGCGACCTTGGCGCGCTTCTTTTTTTCTTTGCATCATGTGCTGTTTGGGGACTATTTTTTTAAGTGCCATCCTGCCTGACACTGCAGTGCCACTCCTAGATGGGCCAGGTGTTTGTGTAGGCCACTTGTGTCGCTTAGCTTAGCCATCCAGCGACCTCGGTGCAAATTTTAGGACTAAAAATAATATTGTGAGGTGTGAGGTGTTCAGAATAGACTGGAAATGAGTGGAAATTATGGTTATTGAGGTTAATAATACTATGGGATCAAAATGACCCCCACATTCTATGATTTAAGCTGTTTTTTAGGGTTTTTTGAAAAAAACACCCGAATCCGACAAAAAATTTTCGGTGAGGTTTTGCCAAAACGCGTCCGAATCCAAAACACGGCCGCGGAACCGAACCCAAAACCAAAACACAAAACGCGAAAAATTTCCGGTGCACATCACTATTAATAACAGACCGACCTAGGAGGTAGGGAGACCCTGCTCACAAGCTTACAATCTATAGGGAAATAGGTATAGGTGCTATCTATTGCATAATGGTTCTGCCAGATTACAAAGGTTCTTAATTGGCTGTATGGTATGATCACTTAGCAATGTTGGCCTTGGATCAGGAGGATGTGAAAGTGATGAAAGACAAAATATGTGAGGTTATGTGTAGACTGTACAGAGAGGATGTACAGTAATTAGATGAGAGACATTGAAGGTTACGTGGGTAGGCCCAGAATTTGCTAAGCTTGTCTGAAGAGGTTTTGAAGGAACACTTGAAGGTTTGGAGACTAGAGGTGAGTCTTAGTGTGTGTGTGTGGGAGGGCATTCCACAGAGTGGGTGCAGCCCGGAAAAAGTCCTGTAATTTTGAGTGGGAGAAAGTAATGTATGTGGATAAGAGATGCAGATCTTGTGCAGAGCGGAGAGGTCGGGTAGGGAGATATTTTGAGATGAGTAAAGAAATTTATGTTGGCACAATTTGGTTAATAGCCTTGTATGTAAATAAAAGTATTTTATATTGAAAATGGTAGAATACCTTTAACCAATAGAGGGAATGACATTGTGGATCTGCAGACAATGAATATCTAGCAAGGAAAATCAGCCTCACAGCTGCATTTAATATAGATTGTAGTGGTGACAGTCTGTTTTTTGGGAATACTAGTATGGAGACTATCACAATAATCTACACAGGAAATAATGACTGCATGGATTAGAGTTTTTGCAGTGTCTTGTGTAAGATATGGTTGTATTTTGGATATGTTTCTTAGATGTATGTAACATGATTTTGAGACTGATTGAAGGTGAGGAACAAAGGATAGTTCAGGGTCAAAATTACACCTAGGCAATGAGCTTGTGTGGCAGGGTTGATTGTTGAGTTATCAGTGATAGAGTTATCAGGTTGGTAACTATTATTGGTTGGTGGAAATATAATTCATTCTGTTTGGGGAGTATTAAGTTTCAGGTGGTGAAATGACATGGTAGAAAGGCATTCAGTGACATGGCTCAATACAGATGGTGACAATAGGCTTGCACTGGTGAATTGTTCGAGGGTGGCATTTACTAATGTGTACACAGAGTGGACTAAACAAAAATCTGGGTTGCGCAAGGCATGTACAGTTTTCTTAAGTGGCTACTGCAGTGGTTCTCAAACTGTGTGCCGTGGCTCCCTGGGGTGCCATGAGGCTCTTGCAGGGGTGCCTTGGATTGGTGGTCCAGGACCAATTCAAAATAATTTATGAGCAATGTAATAGGCAAAACCAGTGCTGGCAGCTGCCAATCACAAAATATGTGGCCAATCAGAAGCAATTCCTGTCCCTCACCACATAGCTGAACCTAACCTTTACATTTCTCAATAAGAACTTTTGGCCTAAGGGTGCCATGAAAAAAATTCTGATACTCTGGTTTGCGGTGACTCAAAAGAGTTTGGAAACTACTGGGCTACTGGGTGCTTGAGCAGAATGGAGAATATGCATGTTTAACCTAATCACGGACCATTTAGATGGTCTCACAGTTAACAGTAAGCCCCACATTACATTAACTGCCATGTGAGTTGGTGAACATTGTGATGATCATGCAGAATCTGGTGAACCATTATTTGATATCAATCAAGTAGAAAATGGTAGATTTAAGAAAAATCTTTTAATTTCCAATTTTCTACAAAAAGGTTTGAAAGAACCCATGCTGTACTTTTCTATCAGTGCAGTTGGTGGATTTGTTAGATGATGCCCTAATGCATTTCCTAATTCCCAATTTGATTTTCTTTACCATGCACAAACTATCACACTCAAAAGCACCTTCCCAAAATGCACAAATCAGTTCATAATCCACCAAGCCAAGTCTCTAGGCTAATTTGTAACATTATCTTGATTTTCAAGTTCAACTCCACACTGTGTCCCTGAGATCCTATATAAGGGATACTGTAGTACACAGATTTTGAATTCAATCAAGTATATTGAATGGCAGGACACATATTGTTTTATAACTTACAGATGTGCCCTTTCTCATCCTCCACATGTGTAGGCATTGTGACATTGATTATATGCAGCTTGCCGTGGCTAGTCACAATGTGCAACTGTTCCCATTGCTTTTAATGGAAACAGATGCATATGAACATGCCTGTGAATAGGACACGACAAACAACATAAAATGCAATAAAGGTTAAAAGGCTTTGGGTTCCAAATAATTCTTTAAATTGAGCTCTCAATGAGAATTGTTGAAAGACATAGGAACCAAGGCTGCTATACCCCTGATAATGTTTCTATTTATTGCCTCAATGGCTGGTAAACCGGACTCCCGGTGAAATCAAATGTCAAATGTGGTAGCTGAAATTGTGCCCAAACAATGAAATTAGTGTGATCACCTGGTAGTTGGGACCGCCGCTCACAGTGGTCTATAACTGTGTCCACTCTTCAGGTTAAGATAGTTTGTCAATGAGTGCTGGACCAAAGCCAGAGTGATAGTAAAAGAGAATACACAGTTGGTATCATGCTGGCTTTGGTCCAGCACTCATTGACAAACTATCTTAACCTGAAGAGTGGACACAGTTATAGACTGCTGTGAGCGGCTCTCCCAACTACCAGGTGATCATTCCCCTAGGCTGCCCGGCATTTGTAAATATTGGTGCTTTCTTTAGCTGGCATTATATTTACATTTAGGTTAGCTATTGTGACTTACTTTTTTCTTTCAATGCCACACAGTCCACCTGATACTCAATCATGTATTCATTTTGCACAAAGTAAAAAATTAATCATACACACACAATTATAACTAAAATCAGCAGACAGGGGCTTATTGCCTCAATAATTGTACTCTCAGCTGATATACTGTACACGGCTTCTAACAAGTACACTTTCAGCCGATACAATGTTGCAATAATGGGTATGATTTATTCTTTGCAAAGTTGACATACTGGCTTATTTGCACAAGATTGTTCTAAATACAGGCCAATTTTGGTATACAGTTTAGCAACATATTGCTATTGTAATCTATGCAACATATTTTGTGTTTTCATTTGATACAATCTTTCAAATAGAGGTACAAGCTTTGCACTTATATAAGGAATACTCCACCTTTTACTGTGTGCAGCATTATTTATTTGTTCATGGACTCTCACCAGCGATCCGGAGGGACAGTGAGGGCTGGAACTTGGTCATCGGCTAAGTTACCTCCACCTAACACTGGCAGGAGATCAATCTAGTTGTTCCTTCTCACTTTTATCCAATTGCTTTCTATCCATCCTATTGTATTTTCTTTTCGGAAGTGATCTCTCATCAGTGATTCAGGGAGCCTGGCCTCTGTATCCAACTACTATCATACCACACTGAAAATGCCCAATACCGTCCGATCTTGGAAGCTAAACAGTGCTGGGCTTGGTTAGTACCTGATGGGAGACTATCTGGGAATACCAAGTGTAGTAGAATCTTCCGCTCATTCATGTGACTTCGTGTCTAACGCTGACAGCAGAATCACAATACTATACTTTCTTCCATACTAATTTCATTGTTTGGGCACAATTTCAGCTACCACATTTGACGTTTGATTTCACCAGGAGTCCGGTTTACCAGTCATTGAGGCAATAAATAGAAACATTATCAGGGGTGTAGCAGCCTTGGTTCCTATGTCTTTCAGCAATTCTCATTAAGAGCTCAATTTAAAGAATTATTTGGAACGCAAAGCCTTTTAACCTTTATTACATTTTTATGTTGTTTGTCGTGTACTTTGAGTACCCAATAACCTTGTTTTAAAAATCTAATAAATGCTAGTTTAATCTCTTATCTATACATAATACTAGATATCTTTTGCTAAAGAGTGCGCCCACCAAGAGTCTTGCTTCTTCTCTACTTTGTATAAAAAGTGTTCTCATAGTACATCAATTTAGGACATAAAGATGGAAATTAAGCAACTAGATATTATCCTTCAAAAGGATGGGCTCAGGGACACAGCATGAATTTATTCTGAATTGTATTCACTTAATTCTCACCCACATTTATTTTGTGGGTTCTTTAATCACAGTTACCACAGTACCTTCAAAGTTCGGGCACGGGAATGGGGACCAAGTTTGCCACTCAATTTGCAAACCTCTATGTGGGTGCTTTTGAAGATGAGGTGGCAATTATGAGGCAAACCTGGTATTCTATAAATACTATATTGATTATTTTTTTGTATTTAGGATAAGATGATAATTCTATTCCTTCCCTCACTGAGCACATTAATAATGCCTTTCATGTCATGATCACTAGCACTTGTCACTGCACTTGTGTTAATTATTTAGATGTAACCTTGCATGTCAGTGATGGTTCTACACATTCTTTCACAAACTAAAAGGATATAACAGATAATTGTCTTGCTTTTACCAGTAGCACAAAAGGGTGTGACATTAAAATAAATCAAAGGGTCAATATTTAAATTGATGTACAGTATTGACTAATGCATAATAACAAAAACAATACCCTCAACCTGTGTTGGATATTTCATTAAATCCTGTATCTATTCTTGGGGATGTATTTTTAACTTATAAGAAAAAACGAATTACCATTAAAACATAGAATTTATGGAGGGGCTGCAAAATTTGTATCAAACATAATAACACTTCATCCAAAGTCACATGTAAAGTTAAGAAAAACAATCCTATACTTAAATTGGACTGTAATTTGAAATAGAATTGGATTCCAAAGCAATTCTGATGTGCGTCCGATGGCGGTAACATGCACAAATAGAACATTCAGGAGCTTGCACCGAATGTCTCTTTTGTCCAGGTCTGAATCCAAGTGTGGGAAATTGCAATCAATTCATGAATATAATGAATTAAGTTTTCCAGTAGGACCTAGTTGTTAAAGTAAAAATGTAGCTATCAAGTAGATGGCCTTAGCCAAGGAAAATGTGATTTAACCATGAAAGAAAGTTGTTTAACAAAGGCTTGGTATATATCTACTACTAGAATTAGGTCCTAAAGGGAAACTTCATTCATATATAGGGATGTTATATCCACTATATTAGTGTGTATATTACATAATTGTGAAATAATAGCTAATTATATTTATTGATAATTTTGTTTCTTCAAGATACTTCATGGCAGCCATTACTTTGGGATTGCATTCCATCCCCCTAGTTCTAGACAGGAAGTTTTTCACACTTCAGGAACCGCCTACTTTAGGTATATAGAGCTACTCCTCCCCTTCCTCCTCAGTCTTTTGAGAGTCTTCTCACATTCAGTTCCTGTGAAAACACACTAAAAAAAGGGAAGGTATATTATAGGCTACCATGAAGTATCTTTAAGAAACAAAAATATCTGTAAATATAATTTGATATTTTCTTCTACACTACTTCATGGCAGCCATAACTCTGGGATATACCAAAGCATAATAAAGGGAGGGTAACAAATAGTCCAACAGACAGAAATTCATGCTTAATTACCCAATTTATTCATTCATCGCAATACCCCTTCAAGGACATCAATGTCAAAGCTGACGCCAGCCAAATCCAGAGCATAGTGACTAGAGAAAGTGTGAACAGATGGCCAGGTGGCTACTGTACATGTCTTTTGTTGATACCCAAGCATCCTTAACCCTGGAAGTTGCAACAACACTGGTTAAGTGTGCCTTCAGATTTTATGGAATTTTATGACCACTATCTTCATACACAAAAATAATTAGCTCCTTGATCCACCTGGCAATAGTTTGCTTCATGGGTGCACCACCTTTCTGTAAGCCTACATGGAAAACAAATACTTTGTTTTCCAAAAGTTTTTCACTCATATCCAAATAGACGAAAGGTGCTTGTAATAAGTTCAGCATATGCAACCTTTTTCCTTCTCATTTTTAGGTTATGGGAAAGAGGAGGACAAAAAAAAATCTCCTGGTTTAAAGAAACGCTGACACTATCTTTGGTAAAGAAGCTGTATTTGTTCTTAGAACATCTTTATCTGGCAAGATATTAAGATATGGGCAGAAAGGCCCATAACACTTGTATACAGGTTGAACGCGATGGGCATTTTGCCTCTTTTCAACCTCAATTACTATGTTACTATGGGGGTCATTCCGAGTTGATCGCTAGCTGCCGTTGTTCACAGCGCAGCGATCAGGCTAAAAATCGGCATGTCTGCGCATGCACTGCAATGCGCAGGTGCGTCATATGGGTACGCGGAATGACCACCTATATTACTTGTAATTCACTGACCCTTCTGACTGAAGTTCAGAATCAGATTCAGACCTCATAGGGCTAGGACTGATTTGACTTGAGGCCATATTCCTTTTCATAGCTTGACAGAAACCTTTGACAAAATTGTCTTCAGACAGTTTCCTATCCATCAACATGCGCAAGGCTGCTATCTGTACCTTAATGGTTAATACAGTCAGACCCTTCTCAATCCATCATACAGAAACTAATATTTAGGGTGTTTCAACTCTCATGACATCAAATTCAGATTTGGCCCATGAGAAAGGTATTCCAGATCCTATAATAAATTAGAGGATAACTTCTTTCTTGCTTGTATAAGAAACTGAATAACTTGCTCAGACAATTCTTTCCTTCTTAATAGTTCACATTCAATTTCCATATCATCAAATGAAAATGTTTCAAGTTTAGATAGAATATTGGCCTCAGGTATAACAGACCTGGTGTGAGTGGTAACATCCATAGACTCTCTGCTGCCATGCTCACCATTGTTGGTAACCACACTCTCCTTGGCTGGTAAGGAAGAATTATGACTTCTACTTGCTCATTTCTGTTTTTTTTTTTTTTTATGACACAAGCAATCATAGGAATATAGAAGGGAACATATATTCCAGTGTGAAATTATATGTTAGTGAGAACATGTCTAATCCGCTCGTTCACAGCAGGTGGCACCTAGAAAAGAGGGTATTTTTATGAGTGTCCATTAGATCCACCTGGGACTGTCCAAACCTTACTACAATCTCTTGAAATATCTTTGCATCCACCTCCTATTCTCCTGGCAACACATCATGTCTGCTGAGAAAGTCTGCAACAAAGATATCTTTTCCTGGTACATACAGAGCTTACAGAGAACTCAGATCACACTCTGCCCAGCCTAAAAATTCTTGTCACTTCTAACAGCATTTGACTCTTGGTGCCACTTTGTCGATTTAAAAATGGTACCACTGCCACATTGTCTGAGAATACTTTTAGACAGCTTTATGTGCTCCAAATTGCCATAATTTTTTGCTGATTTGAAGTACTTATCTTCTCCTGAGGAGTACAGAAAACTTGACAACCTTATTGCACTAATCACACTACCCAACCTGTTACACTTGCATCGATTGTAAATACCAAGCAGTGGTGTTCTGCCAAGGGAGTTCTATAATTAGATTCAGACTTGTTTATCAATACAAAGGGGGTCATTCCGAGTTGATAGCATGCTAGCTGTATTTAGCAGATGTGCAAACGCATAGTCGCCGCCCACGGGGGAGTGTATTTTCGGTTTGCAAGTGTGCGAATGCCTGTGCAGTCGAGCTCTGCAAAAATATTTTGTGCAGTTTCAGAGTGGGTCTGAACTTGCTCAGCCCTTGTGATCACTTTAGTCTTTTTGGTGCCAGAATTGACGTGACACACCCGCCCTCCAAACTCACGAAAACACCTGCATTTTCCCTACCACTCCCAGAAAACGGTCAGTTGACACCCATAAACGCCCTCTTTCTGTCAATCTCCTTGCGATCGGCTGTGCGAATGGATTCTTTGTTAAATCCATAACTCAGCAACGATCTACATTGTACCCGTATGAAGTGCGTGCACATTGCGGTGCGTGCGCAGTAGAGACCTGATCACAGCGCAGCGAAAATCGGCAGTTTGCAATCAACTCGGAATGACCCCCAAAGTCTCTTGTTGCTTGACATAGCTTTAACTGGCGATTCAGGAAGGTTCCTTCTCAGCTGTACTTCAGCAAGTTCTATTGTAACTTTCTCATCCTCCATCTTGCTCAAAGGATATGTCTATGTTTGTGGATAATATTCCCAGCCGGTGGTCTTCAGGTTGCCGACTGTCGGGATCCCGGCGCACAGTATACCGGCTCCGGAATCCCGACAGCCGGCATACCGACAGCTTTTTTCCCTCGTGGGGGTCCACAACCCCACTGAAGGGAGAATAAACAGCGTGGCCGCAGCATGGCGAGCACAATGAGCCCGCAAGGGGCTCATTTGTGCTCACCACGCTGTCGGTATGTCGGCGGTCGGGCTTCCGGCGCCAGTATGCTGGTCGCCAAGAGCCCGGCCGCCGGCATACCATACCACACCCATTCCCAGCAAACATAGTCCAGTATGTAATGTCACATGCTTGCACCAATGTGGCCAGTTCTTGAATCTTTCCACACCTCTCTTGTTACAGACAGACTACATACTGTAGTATCCACTTGTACCCCCAAGAACTGTATTTTCGAAGTGGATTTAACTGAATTCTCTAACAGTTTATTATCCTTCTGTAATACTGAGGGATCTGTAATGTTCTGTAGATAGCATTCTTCATTGTTTATGTTGACTTTTCAGCAACATAGTAAATTGTTCAAATAATGCCAAACCTCTATCCCTTGTGTTCTTCTAAGCATTAAGTGATACAAAGGAGCTTTGTAAATGTATAGAAGATGGCATAGGATCTATCCTGAGGTAATTTTCTATCTTCTATCTTCTATCCTGAGGTATCTTTCAGCCTGCTACCAAACAGTAGGGTACTTTCATAAGCAAAGAACGCAGACTATTCCTTCTATGCAGATCTGCTGCCCATAAATGCACCACGGAGCTGTAATTCCAACACATTCTATGAGAAGACATACAGCTATTATATATCTGTATATGAAGTCTTGAAATTTTCTCTTCCAAGTCTGTTCATTACAGTCCAAGTCTCAATGCACTAAACCTACAGCACCTTGTAATTCCCAGATGGTCTCCCATCCAAGTACTAACCATGCCTAACACTGCTTAGCTGCCAAGAATTGAAGAGATTGGCCATGTGCAGTGTATTGAATCTTTGACAATGAAGCTTTAGTAATGAGCCCTACACACTGGCAGATAACACTGAATGATATGAACATTCTCATTCATTAATGAATGAGAACTCGTTCATATCGTTCAGTGTGTAGGTACCAACGATGAACGATGCGCGGCCCCACGCTCATTCATTGTTAGTGCCCTGTTGCTTATGCATGCAGGCCAATATGGACAATCTCATCCATATTAACATGCACTGCTATGGAGGCGGGTGATGGGGGGAATGAAGAAACGTCACTCCCCCCCTCCGCCACCAGGTCGCCCACTGGCCGTATCAGCCATCTTGGCGGCACATCGCCATATGTGTAGGGCCCTTAACAGCAGCACCTGTGTTGAATAGGCTAATGGATAAGAAAGGTGTTTCAGCACAGGTGATGGCAATTATAACTTAAGAGGGAAGTCCAGAAGCAGAGCATTCTGTCCCTCCTGGAGAGGGTCATGTTGGGAGGTATGATATTGTCATAGGCTTGTAGCATAAATTGGAGGGACCAGAGGCTCCATTATTTCTCGATGCACGGTGCCACTCTGCCTCTGACCCCTAATTTGGGGTAGGCGTATGTTCAGACCATTTTCATGGGACATCCACCAGCCATCACATGCACCTCTGCCGGCTGCTCTGCAGGGCCAGAGCCAGGAAGCATAGTAACACATGTGGCTGCAAATGGAGAGAGGAAAGCCAGCAGCAATCTGGTTTTGTAAAACATACAGACAGGCAATAACTTGACTGGCCTTAAAAACTGCCATGCACCAGCCTCTCCCCAGGGTGCTACCCCACCCAGACTGTGGCTACCAAGAGGCACATACGCTGGGTATAGATAATGAGGTAAGCCCTTGGAACAAAACAACAAACAACTACCCTGTCCTGACAAAGAGACAGAAAAAAAGACTGAGGAGGAAGGGGAGGCGTAGCTCTATATACCCTAAGTGGGCAGTCCCTGAAGTGTGAAAAACCTTCCTGTCTAGCACTAGGGGGATTGGATGCAATCCCAGAGTAATGGCTGCCATGAAGTAGCATAGAAGAAAAATTGTTTATTTTTTCACATAGGTATCAACAACACTTTCAAATCATTATACTTTAGGCAAATCCCAACTACTGTACCATAGTTAATTATAACCTTATTCCTTGGGAATCTATCTCCATAGCACTAGTACTCATTTTTTTAATTTGTCATGTTTAGCAAGGATTGGTACTCCTTGTCCATCTAACTGCTTAGTGATATAACCAACAACAATATTGCCTGACATATATTTGTCTACTCTCAGCATTTCACCATTCTAGAGCTGCAGGAGGTATTTTATGTTAATGTTTCACTGTGGTGTGTTGTTCCCCATTAGCTATGTATATTGGCCCTCATTCCGAGTTGTTCGCTCGCAAGGCGATTTTAGCAGAGTTACACACGCTAAGCCGCCGCCTACTGGGAGTGAATCTTAGCTTCTTAAAATTGCGAACAATGTATTCGCAATATTGCGATTACAGACTACTTAGCAGTTTCAGAGTAGCTTCAGACTTACTCGGCATCTGCGATCAGTTCAGTGCTTGTCGTTCCTGGTTTGACGTCACAAACACACCCAGCGTTCGCCCAGACACTCCTCCGTTTCTCCAGCCACTCCTGCGTTTTTTCCGGAAATGGTAGCGTTTTCATCCACACGCCCATAAAACGCCGTGTTTCCGCCCAGTAACACCCATTTCCTGTCAATCACATTACGTTCGCCGGAGCGAAGAAAAAGCCGTGAGTAAAAAAACTATCTTCATAGCAAAATTACTTGGCGCAGTCGCAGTGCGAACATTGCGCATGCGTACTAAGCAGAAAAACGCTGCGATGCGAAGAAAATTACCGAGCGAACGACTCGAAATGAGGGCCATAATGTTTCCAGAATATCTTCTTTTCTTCCACGCCTTAATTGTTTACTGTACATTATTGCTTCTTTACTAGCAAGTGATGCTTGGTATTATTGTTTTATAGCTTTCCCATTGGCAAGCTGGCCATTACTCCCTCTACTTGCTCTTGCATCCCCCAATTTAGCTTTGTACATTGTAGACCTCATATAGGTATTGAGATTTGTTTTAACTATAAAATAGCATTTAGCAAGAAGCAGTATACAGCAGGTGAAATAGGTAATATAGCAGTGACAGTAAAAATAACTCAGAAATTCAGTTTAAATTGGGGATATACTAGCAACAAACTAGCAAAGATTCTTAAAGATGTGTCCTCATACGTGTTCAGAGCCGGCCCTAGGCATAGGCAAACTAGGCAAATGCCTAGGGCATTTGGAATGCCTAGGGGCACAAGCAGCTTCTGCTGATTAAAATGATATGCAGCATGCCTTTATTCTGTGTGTGACTGTGGCTCTATCTGCATACAAAATGCATTACTAATGTGCGGCCTTATGTGTATAAGGTGTACTACAGTACTTTATGGTGTAACGTGCTGTATAGAAAGGACACTACTGTGTGATCTAATTTGAATAAAGAGCAATGAGGTGCGGTGCAATGTGAATAGGGGGCACTACTGTGAGAAGTAATGTGGTACTACTGTGTGATGTAACGTGAATAAGAGACACTATTTCATGATATAATGTGAATAAAGTTGCAGTACTGTGTGGTGTAATTTCAACTGGGGGTATTATTGTGTGGCCATGCCCCTTCCCAGCAAGAATACGCACCGTTTTGGGCTGAGCACCGAATGTGCACACTCTTCCATATAAAATATAGGGGGTAGAAGCACCAAAAGGAAGACTGCTATGGGTGAGGGGTGATGGTGCTGGGAAACGAGTACAGGGTGAAAGGCAGAACTACTGTAGCATCTGTACAAGGGGGCACCAGCCAAAATCTTGCCTAGGGCATCATATTGGTTAGGACGGCTCTATACGTATTGGCTCAATACACCACGCACCAGGACATGCCTGACATGAGTAAGCTGACAGGTCCTGTGCAACTTCATTAGTGTTGGGCATCTTTCTTCTTGCTGAAAATGTGTCTTATTCAAATCACTATGCAAATAAGACAATAGTTGCCTACCCTCCCGCATTCTGCAGGAGACTCCCTGAATAGTCCAGCAATCTCCCTGATTACACCTTAACCCCATTATGCAGCTTTTACATTGGGGGGGGGGGGAGCAATCAGACATACATACATTCAAATGGGATTATCAGTGCCATTTCCCTGCATTGGTTATAAGACACAATGATCCCTATGGCTACATGCATTTTAAATAAGGTTTCTCGTGGACACCTCTTGTAAAACAGAACACACAAACAAATCCCAAAAATATCAGTGTCTTTTCTTCAGCAAGTAGATCTCACTAACTTTGGGGCTCATTTACAGTTAAATGTAAGTAATTTTTATGACATGCCTCTGAGATGTAGCGGTACACGTCCGCGGTGATAGGTGTTACTTTCCCAGTCTCCCTGAAATGCTTTTTCAAAAGTACCCAAGTATGAATAAGACGCAAAAGCAGACTCTTCTGATTAAACTGATATGCATTATGCCTATATTCTGTGTGTGTCTGTGACTTTATCTGCATATTAATTGGTACATTACAGTATTTTCTACCAGCATGATACCCAGCGCATGAAACCCTTGACAATGAGCAGGAAATGTAAAAGTAATTAGGAGCTTTACTGTAGGGCATAATATATCAAGGGCACTGCGGTGTGTGGCATAATATGGTGCAGGGGGCACTACTGTGTGCAGCGTCGGACTGGGGCATGAAGAGCCCACCGGGTAATGTAGTGGTAGGGGCCCATGTTTAGGGGTGTGATCAGTCTACAGTGGGGGTGTGGCCAGCCGCTACATTGGTTTCCCTAACCATTAGCAAGTGCATGAGCTTGGCCCCTTGACAAATATATAAATACTGCTAGTGCGTGCATGATAATGTACCAGATAAATATTGGCAATGCACTGTAGAGAATACATCATAGTCCTGTGCAGTATAAGGTAACACATGTATAATGTATAATTCAAGAACACAGTCTGGAACCTGATCACTAGAAGAGGATGGGGCCCACTGGTGGATTCCCCTGTATGCCTGTGGGCCAGTTCAACCCTGACTGTGTGGGGCTTCATATGGTGGAATTTATTTTTTTCCCTGAGGTGGCCATGATCTGTTCAGATGAGACCACGCCCATTTTAGCGAGACCATGCCCATTTTAATGAGGCCATGCCCCCTTGCTGGGAAAGCACGCACCTTCGGCGCATGCAAATTTGTATTTATTATCAATGGAGGGGGGGGGGATTATTTTAATGTCAATTGGGGGGTGCATTTTTAAATCTTGCACTGGGAGCCAAATTGGCTAGAAACAGCCCTGCCCTCCCCCCACACATTCACCATTATGCTTGCAGCTGAACACTGGTTCCTATGTTCCAAAGATGTAATGTATGTCACCTAGAGATGAGCGAGTACGGTTCCCTGAGAAACGAATCCTACCGAACATCACGTCCCGAGCCCAGATCCGAGCCCAGCTTGGGACTTCCCGCCAGACTCGGAAACCAGAACGAGGCAAAACGTCATCATCACGCTGTCGGATACTCGTGGGTTTTGTATTCAATATAAGGAGCCGTACGTCACCGCCATTTTCACCACGGCATTGGAGAGTGTATCGAGAGGACATGTCTCCGTCCTCACTCAGTGTCTGTGCGGGAAAGTGGGGTGGCAATTCCAATGCTGTCTTGTGCTGCTCAGTCCAGTGTAGTGTCTTATGCTGCATCAGTCCAGTCACAGTGGTGGTGTCCTCCGCTGCCATATGTCCAGTGTAGCTGTATAAGTCAGTGCAGTGGTGCTGTGTTGTCCTGCATCAGTACAGTTGTAGTGTCTTGAACTGCATCAGTCCAGTCACAGTGGTGGTGTCCTCTGCTGCCATATGTCCAGTGCTGCTGTATAAGTCCAGTCCAGTGGTGCTGTGTTGTGCTGCATCAGTCCAGTGGTGGTGTCTTGTGCTGCATCAGTCCAGTCAAAGTGGTGGTGTCCTCTGCTGCCATATGTCCATTGCTGCTGTATAAGTCCAGTCCATTGCAGTGGTGCTGTGTTGTCCTGCATCAATCCAGTGGTGGTGTCCCTGTGCTGCTGTATAAGTCAACTAGTACTGCCATATAAGTCCACTGATAATGCCATATATGTCCAGTGATACTGCCGTATATGTCCAGTGATACTGCTGTATAAGTCCAGTGATACTGCCGTATAAATCCAGTCCAGTGGTACCGCCGTATATGTCCAGTGATACTGCCGTATATGTCCAGTGGTACTTCCGCATAAATCCAGTCCTGTGATACTGCCGTCTATATCCAATGATACTGCCTTATATGTCCAGTGGTACTGCCGTATAAATCCAGTGATACTGCCGTATATGTCCAGTGGACTGCCGTATAAATCCAGTAGTACTGCTGTATAAGTCCAGTGGTACTGCCATATAAATCCAGTCCAGTGGTACTGCCGTATAAGTCTAGTGGTACTGCCATATAATTCCAGTGATACTGCCATGTATATCCAGTGGTACTGCCGTATAAATCTGGTGATACTGCCGTATATGTCCAGTGGTACTGCTGTATAAATCCAGTGATACTGCCGTATATGTCCAGTGGTACTGCCATATAATTCCAGTGATACTGCCGTATATGTCTAGTGTTATTGCCATATAAATCCAGTGGTACTGCCATATAAGTCCAGTGGTACTGCCGTATATGTCCAGTGAAACTGCCATATATGTCCAGTGGTACTGCCATATTAATCCAGTAATACTGCTTTATAAATCCAGTCCAGTGGTACTGCAGTATAAGTCCAGTGGTACTGTCCAGTAGTACTGCTGTATATGTCTTGTGGTACTGCCATATAATTCCAGTGATACTGCCGTATATGTCCAGTGGTACTGCAGTGTAAATCCAGTGGTACTTCCGTATAAATCCAGTCCAGTGGTACTGCCATATAGGTCCAGTTGTACTGCCATATAAGTCCAGTGATACTGCCATATAATTCCAGTCCAGTGGTACTGCCGTATATGTCCAGTGGTTCTGCCATATAATTCCAGTGATACTGCCATATATGTCCAGTGGAACTGGCATATAAATTCAGTGGAACTGCTGTATAAATCCAGTGGTATTGCCGTATAAATCCTGTCCAGTGGTACTGCCATATAATTCCAGTGATTCTGCCATATACAGTATGTCCAGTGGTACTGCCGTAGAAATCCAGTGGTACTGCCATATAATCCAGCGATACTGCCGTAAATGTCCAGTGGTACTGCCGTATAAATCCAGTGGTACTGCCATATAATTCCAGTGATACTACCGTATATATCCAGTGGTACTGCCATATAAATCAAGTGGTACTGCCATATAAATCCAGTCCAGTAATACTGTCATATAAGTCCAGTGGTACTGCCATATAATTCCAGTGATACTGCCATGTATGTCCAGTGGTACTGCCGTATAAATCCAGTGGTACTGCCATATAAATGCAGTCAGGTGGTACTGCCGTATATGTCCAGTGGTTCTGCAATATAATTCCAGTGATACTGCCGTATATGTCCAGTGGAACTGCCATATAAATCCAGTAGAACAGCTGTATAAGTCCAGTGGTATTGCCATATTAATCCTGTCCAGTGGTACTGTCGTATAAGTCCAGTAATACTGCCATATAATTCCAGTGATACTGCCGTATATGTCCAGTGGAACTGCCTTATAAACCCATTTGTACTGCCGTATAAATCCACTGGTATTGCCGTATAAATCCTGTCCAGTGGTACTGCCATATAATTCCAGTGATTCTGCCATATACAGTATGTCCAGTGGTACTGCCGTAGAAATCCAGTGATACTGCCGTATATGTCCAGTGGTACTGCCATATAATTCCAGTGATACTGCCGTAAATGTCCAGTGGTACTGCCGTATAAATCCAGTGGTACTGCCGAATAAATCCAGTCCAGTGGTACTGCCATATAAGTCTAGTAGTACTGCCATATAATTCCAGTGATACTACCGTATATATCCAGTGGTACTGCCATATAAATCAAGTGGTACTGCCATATAAATCCAGTCCATTTGTACTGCCATATAATTTCAGTGACACTGCTGTATAAATCCAGTGGTACTGCCATATAAATCCAGTCCAGTAATACTGTCATATAAGTCCAGTGGTACTGCCATATAATTCCAGTGATACTGCCATGTATGTCCAGTGGTACTGCCGTATATATCCAGTGGTACTGCCATATAAATACAGTCAGGTGGTACTGCCGTATATATCCAGTGGTTCTGCAATATAATTCCAGTGATACTGCCGTATATGTCCAGTGGAACTGCCATATAAATCCAGTAGAACAGCTGTATAAGTCCAGTGGTATTGCCATATAAATCCTGTCCAGTGGTACTGTCGTATAAGTCCAGTAATACTGCCATATAATTCCAGTGATACTGCCGTATATGTCCAGTGGTACTGCCATAAAAACCCATTTGTACTGCCGTATAAATCCAATCCAGTAATACTGCCGTATAAACTCAGTGATGCTGTTCTGTGCTGTATATTATTTACTACAAATATAGGGGTTACTAATATTTAATCCAAATAATTTTTATAGGGTTTGCCCTGTGGGGTGTAGAGGTACGCTCTCCTGTGCCAAATATTGTTATATAACTCCAGAAAAATAATGGAAAACATAAATTTGGGGGATAAAATAGGGAAAGATCAAGAACCACTTCTTCCTAGTGCTGCCACTAGTCATGACATAGATGATGAAATGCCATCATTGTCTTCTGCCATGGCCGAAGCCCAATGTCATAGTAGAGGGCATGTAAAATCCAAAAAGCCAAAGTTCAGTAAAATGACCCAAAAAATAAATTTAAATGGTCTGAGGAGAAATGTAAACTTGCCAATATGCCATTTACGACATGGAGTGGAAAGGAACGGCTAAGGTCCTGGCCTATGTTCATAACAATTGGTTTAGCTTCACTTGACGATGGGTGCCCTCATCCTCCCGCAAGAAAATGATAAGAGTTAAGATGGCAAAAGCACAGCAAAGAACTGAGCATTCTAAGATGTTATCACAAATCCCTAAGGAGAGTCCAAGTGTGTCGGCGGTTGCGATGCCTGACCTTCCCAATACTAGATGGGAAGAGGTGGCTGCTTCCACCATTTTCACGCCCTCTGCAAGTGCTGGAAGTAGCACCCACAGTCCAGTTTCTGATATTCAAATTGAAGATGTCACTGTTAAAGTACACAAGGATGAGGATATGGGTGATACTGGCGCTAAGGAAAAAGTTGACGAGGAGGATTCTGACGGTGATGTGGTTTGTTTAAATCAGGCACCGGGGGAGACAGTTGTGATATGAGAAAGCCCATTGTCATGCCTGGGCAAAATACCAAAAAAGCCATATCTTCAGTGTGGAGTTATTTCTCCACAAATATGGACAACAGGTATCAATCCGGGTGTTGCCTCTGTCAATCTGTAATAAGTGGGGGTAAGGACATTAACCACCTAGGAACATCCTGCCTTATACATCACCTGCAGCGCATTAATCAGAAGTCATTGTCAAGTTCAGAAACATTGAGTAAGAGCGTAAGCAGTCCACCAACACCTAAATCCCTTCTTCCTCTTGTACTCAAGCTCCTGCAAGCCACGCCGCCAATTCCCTCAACATCAATTTCCTCCTCAGCCAGGAACGTCAGTAGTCCTGCAGGCCATGTCACTGACATGACTGCCGAGTCCTCTCCTAAACGGGATTCCTCCGGAGGATCCTTGAGTGGCACACCTACTGCTGCCGCTGCTGCCGCTTCTGTTGTTGCTGCTGGTAGTCGATTGTCATTCCAGAGGGGAAGTCAGAAGACCACTTGTACTACTTCAGCTATGCAATTGACTGTCCAACTGTCCAAATCCCATCTAGATTCCACTTCACTAGGAAAGCGATTCCCGGACTGTACAGTGACATTAAGAAAAGTGTTCTCAGTGTCCTGAAAAATGCAGTTGTACCCAGTGTCCACTTAATCACAGACATGTGGACAAGTGGAGCAGGGCAAACTGAGGACTACATGACTGTGACAGCCCACTGGGTAGATATATTGCCTCCCACACCAACAACAGTAGTGGCACCAGTTGCAGCATCACACAAACACCAGCTCGTTCCTAGGCAGGCTACGCTTTGTATCACAGGTTTCCACAAGAGGCACACCTCGGACAACCTCTTACGGAAACTGAGGTACATCATTGCACAATGGCTTACCCCACTTAGACTCTCCCGGGGATTTGTGATATCGGACAACGCCACCAATATTGTGCGTGCATTACATCTGAGCAAATTCCAGCACATCCCATGTTTTGCACATACAATTCATTTGGTGGTGCAGAATTTTTTGAAAAATGACAGGGGCATACAGGAGATGCTGTTGGTGGCCCGAAAAATTGAAGGCCACTTTTGGCATTCAGCCACTACGTGCTGAAGACTGGAGCACCATCCAACACTCCTGAACCTGCCCTGCCATCACCTGAAGTAAGAGGTGGTAACGAGGTGGAATTCAACACTCTATATGCTTCAGAGGATGGAGGAGCAGCAAAAAGCCATACATCCACCTACGATATAGGCAAAGGAGGGGGAATGCATCTGACTCAAGCGCAGTGGAGAATGATTTCCATCTTGTGCAAGGTTCTCCAGCCCTTCGAACTTGCCACACGTGAAGTCAGTTCAGAAACTGACAGCTTGAGTCAGGTTATTCCCCTCATCATGCTTTTGCAGAAGCAGCTGGAGAAACTGAACAAGGAGCTAAGATAGAGCGATTCCGCTAAGTGTGTGGGACTTGTGGATGGAGCCCTTCATTCACTTTGCCAGGATTCAAGGGTGATCAATCTGTTGAAATCAGAACACTACATTTTGGCCACCGTGCTCGATCCTAGGTTTAAATCCTATGTTGTATCTCTCTTTCCGCAGACACGTCTGCAGAGGTTCAAAGACCTTCCGATCAGACATCTGTCAACTCAAGCGGAACGTGACCCGTCAACAGCTCCTCCTTCATTTTCTCCTGCAACTAGGGCTATGAGGAAAATAATAAAATTTCTGAGCCCATCCACTGGTGTTGATGCAGGGCAGTCAGTAGCAAGTGCTGACATCTGGTCCGGACTGAAGGACCTGCCAATGATTACTGACATGTCTACTGTCACTGCATATGATGTTGTCACAATTGAAAGAATGGTGGAGGATTATATGGGTGACAGCATCCAAGTAGGCATGCCAGACAGTCTGTATGTATACTGGCATGAAAAAGAGGCAATTTGGAGGCCCTTGCACAAACTGGCTTTCTTTTACCTAAGTTGCCCCCCACCAGCGTGTACTCCGAAAGAGTGTTTAGTGCAGCCGGTAACCTTGTCAGCAATCGGCGTAGGAGGTTACTAGGAGGTTTTGTTGGTCCCAAACAAACCAATAATTTTAGCCACAGTCATGTGGCAGCCCTGTCGCTGAAATGATTGGTTTGTTAAAGTGTGCATGTCCTGTTTATACAACATAAGGGTGGGTGGGAGGGCCCAAGGACAATTCCATCTTGGACCTCTTTTTTTTCTTTGCATCATGTGCTGTTTGGGACCTAGTTTTTGTGTGCAGTGCCACACCTAGATGGGCCAGCTGTTTGTGCCGCACACTTGTGTCGCTTAGCTTAGTCACCCAGCGACCGTGGTGCACCTCTTTTTTTATTTGCATTATGTGCTCTTTGGGGCATAGTTTTTAAAAGTGCCATCCTGTCTGCCACTGCAATGCCACGCCTAGATGGGCCAGATGTTTGTTTGTTTTTTTCGAAAATCATCCAGATCCAAAACCAAAACATGAAATGTGCCCGCCACACATCTCTAATATCAACTGAGGAATATAAATGTCAACAGCAATAACAGACTGCTGACAATGGTGATTAGTTTAGAATGTCAGCCTTCATCGTGAAGGTGGTAGACCTTGGGATGCTGCTTGGTACTACAGAAGATTAGGATAGCAAATACTGATTTGATGCACCCCAAACATTACTCTATGTTCAACGATAGCACAGGGCTGTGGAGAAATGTGTCCACACCTCTTTTTTATTGTTCAAGTGCTGGGTTTCAGCTATACAATAGTTATCAGAGTGGAGGTTAAGGGATGGTCTAGTACAGGTTCCAACTGTCTATCCCACATTGGAGGAAAGCATAAAATACAGTAGATCTAAAACAGGGCCTTATTGGGCAAAAAAAACAATCTGCAAAACTTGGAGATTATATCTTTGCTCCGTGTGCTACAAGTCGCGTTATACATAACGCGTGAGTGCCGTGTGACTTGGTAGCGCTGCACGTCTTTTTTTGCATTTTTTTTCTGTGTGTAACTGTATTTGCATACAAAATGCTATGCTACAGTGTTTTCATGGAAAACACTTTTTCGGATGCAGATAGAGCCGCAATTACACAGAGAATATAGGGATGCCGCATATACAGTAATTTTAATCAGCAGTAGCTGCTTGTGCGTTCTATTACAGTACTGTACATTACTTTTCCCAGAAAATAAAATGCACAAATGCCACTCGTGCTACCGAGTTCCGCTACGGTGTGGCGCATCTTCAAGGGCTGTTTAGCATGACTACAGCAAGGATGTATGAGGACACATCTGCACAGTAACATGAGAACAGCAATCCTCATTGATTCAATGTTACAGCTGAACAAGAACTTGAAATGAATCTACAGTTTTCCTTCTGTTACCCCAACAGAACAATGAAGATTAGTGATGACATTTACATGCGTCCAAAAAAAAGAGTTCTATACTAGAATAAGTTGCAGTAATGCACAGTAATATTTTATTTGATGCAAAATCAACAGGTGTACGTTCAATTCAGTGTGAGCCCCAATATATGATCTTTATGTAGTTCTAACATCTTAAGTTAAATATAGTGTTCAGTTGCAAACAACAATATTAATGTATTAACTAGTGATGTGCACCGGAAATTTTTCGGGTTTTGTGTTTTGGTTTTGGATTCGGTTCCGCGGCCGTGTTTTGGATTCGGACGCGTTTTGGCAAAACCTCCCTGAAATTTTTTTGTCGGATTCGGGTGTGTTTTGGATTCGGGTGTTTTTTTTACAAAAAACCCTCAAAAACAGCTTAAATCATAGAATTTGGGGGTCACTTTGATCCCATAGTATTATTAACCTCAATAACCATAATTTGCACTCATTTCCAGTCTATTCTGAACACCTCACACCTCACAATATTATTTTTAGTCCTAAAATTTGCACCGAGGTCGCTGGATGACTAAGCAAAGCGACCCAAGTGGCCGACACAAACACATGGCCCATCTAGGAGTGGCACTGCAGTGTCAGACAGGATGGCACTTCAAAAAATAGTCCCCAAACAGCACATGATGCAAAGAAAAATAGAGGTGCCTGACTTAAACAAACCACCTCACCATCAGAATCCTCCTTGTCAATTTCCTCCCCAGCGCCAGCAACACCCATATCCTCATCCTGGTGTACTTCAACAGTGACATCTTCAATTTGACTATCAAGAACTGGACTGCGGGTGCTCCTTCCAGCACTTGCAGGGGGCGTGCAAATGGTGGAAGGCGCAACCTCTTCCCGTCCAGTGTTGGGAAGGTCAGGCATCGCAACCGACACAATTGGACTCTCCTTGGGGATTTTGATTTAGAAGAACGCACAGTTCTTTGCTGTGCTTTTGCCATCTTAACCTTTTTAAGTTTTCTAGCAGGAGTGCTTCCATCCTCATGTGAAGCTGAACCACTAGCCATGAACATAGGCCAGGACCTCAGCCGTTCCTTGCCACTTCGTGTTGTAAATGGCACATGGGCAAGTTTACGCTTCTCCTCAGATGATTTAGATTAAGATTTTTTGGGTCATTTTACTGAGCTTTATTTTTTTGGATTTTACATGCTCTCTACTATGACATTGGGCATCGGCCTTAGCAGACGAAGTTGATGGCATTTCCTCATCTCGGCCATGACTAGTGGCAGCAGCTTCAGCACGAGGTGGAAGTGGATCTTGATCTTTCCATATTTTACCCTCCACATTTTTATTCTCCATTTTTTAATGTGTGGAATTATATGCCAGTAATATATCAATAGCAATGGCCTACTACTATATATACTACACACAACTGAAATGCACCACAGGTATGGATGGATAGTATACTTGACGACACAGAGGTAGGTAGAGCAGTGGCCTTCTGTACCGTACTGCTATATAGTATATACTGGTGGTCAAAAAACTGTGCAAAACTGAAATGTACCACAGGTATGGATGGATAGTATACTTGACGACACAGAGGTAGGTAGAGCAGTGGCCTTCTGTACCGTACTGCTATATAGTATATATTGGTGGTCAGCAAACTGTGCAAAACTGAAATGCACCACAGGTATGGATGGATAGTATACTTGACGACACAGAGGTAGGTAGAGCACTGGACTACTGTACCGTACTGCTATATAGTATATACTGGTGGTCAAAAAACTGTGCAAAACTGAAATGTACCACAGGTATGGATGGATAGTATACTTGACGACACAGAGGTAGGTAGAGCAGTGACCTTCTGTACCGTACTGCTATATAGTATATACTGGTGGTCAAAAAACTGTGCAAAACTGAAATGTACCACAGGTATGGATGGATAGTATACTTGACGACACAGAGGTAGGTAGAGCAGTGGCCTTCTGTACCGTACTGCTATATAGTATATACTGGTGGTCAAAAAACTGTGCAACACTGAAATGTACCACAGGTATGGATGGATAGTGTACTTGACGACACAGAGGTAGGTAGAGCAGTGACCTTCTGTACCGTACTGCTATATAGTATATACTGGTGGTCAGCAAACTGTGCAAAACTGAAATGCACCACAGGTATGGATGGATAGTAAACTTGACGAAACATAGGTAGGTAGAGCAGTGGACTACTGTACCATACTGCTATATATATAGTTATACTGGTGGTCAGCAAACTGTGCAAAACTGAAATGCACCACAGGTATGGATGGATAGTATACTTGACAACACAGAGGTAGGTAGAGCAGTGGACATCTGTACCGTACTGCTATATAGTATAAACTGGTGGTCAGCAAACTGTGCAAAACTGAAATGCACCACAGGTATGGATGGATAGTATACTTGACGACACACAGGTAGGTAGAGCAGTGGACTACTGTACCGTACTGCTATATATATATAGTTATACTGGTGGTCAGCAAACTGTGCAAAACTGAAATGCACCACAGGTATGGATGGATAGTATACTTGACGACACAGAGGTAGGTAGAGCAGTGGCCTTCTGTTCCGTACTGCTATACAGTATATACTGGTGGTCAGCAAACTGTGCAAAACTGAAATGCACCACAGGTATGGATGGATAGTATACTTGACGACACAGAGGTAGGTAGAGCACTGGACTACTGTACCGTACTGCTATATATATAGTTATACTGGTGGTCAGCAAACTGTGCAAAACTGAAATGCACCACAGGTATGGATGGATAGTATACTTGACGACACAGAGGTAGGTAGAGCAGTGGTCTTCTGTACCGTACTGCTATATAGTATATACTGGTGATCAGCAAACTGTGCAAAACTGAAATGCACCACAGGTATGGATGGATAGTATACTTGACGACACAGAGGTAGGTAGAGCAGTGGACTACTGTACCGTACTGCTATATATATAGTTATACTGGTGGTCAGAAAGCTGTGCAAAACTGAAATGCACCACAGGTATGGATGGATAGTTTACTTGACGACACAGAGGTAGGTAGAGCAGTGGACTACTGTACCGTACTGCTTTATATATAGTTATACTGGTAGTCAGCAAACTGTGCAAAACTGAAATGCACCACAGGTATGGATGGATAGTATACTTGACGACACAGAGGTAGGTAGAGCAGTGGCCTTCTGTACCGTACTGCTATATAGTATATACTGGTGGTCAGCAAACTGTGCAAAACTGAAATGCACCACAGGTATGGATGGATAGTATACTTGACGAAACAGAGGTAGGTTGAGCAGTGGACTACTGTACCGTACTGCTATATATATAGTTATACAGGTGGTCAGCAAACTGTGCAAAACTGAAATGCACCACAGGTATGGATGGATAGTATACTTGACGAAACAGAGATAGGTAAAGCAGTGGACTACTGTACCATACTGCTATATATATAGTTATACTGGTGGTCAGCAAACTGTGCAAAACTGAAATGCACCACAGGTATGGATGGATAGTATACTTGACGACACAGAGGTAGGTACAGCTGTGGACTACTGTACCGTACTGCTATATATATAGTTATACTGGTGGTCAGCAAACTGTGCAAAACTGAAATGCACCACAGGTATGGATGGATAGTATACTTGACAACACAGAGGTAGGTAGAGCAGTGGACTACTGTACCATACTGCTATATATATAGTTATACTGGTGGTCAGCAAACTGTGCAAAACTGAAATGCACCACAGGTATGGATGGATAGTATACTTGACAACACAGAGGTAGGTAGAGCAGTGGACATCTGTACCGTACTGCTATATAGTATAAACTGGTGGTCAGCAAACTGTGCAAAACTGAAATGCACCACAGGTATGGATGGATAGTATACTTGACGACACACAGGTAGGTAGAGCAGTGGACTACTGTACCGTACTGCTATATATATATAGTTATACTGGTGGTCAGCAAACTGTGCAAAACTGAAATGCACCACAGGTATGGATGGATAGTATACTTGACGACACAGAGGTAGGTAGAGCAGTGGCCTTCTGTTCCGTACTGCTATACAGTATATACTGGTGATCAGCAAACTGTGCAAAACTGAAATGCACCACAGGTATGGATGGATAGTATACTTGACGACACAGAGGTAGGTAGAGCACTGGACTACTGTACCGTACTGCTATATATATAGTTATACTGGTGGTCAGCAAACTGTGCAAAACTGAAATGCACCACAGGTATGGATGGATAGTATACTTGACGACACAGAGGTAGGTAGAGCAGTGGTCTTCTGTACCGTACTGCTATATAGTATATACTGGTGATCAGCAAACTGTGCAAAACTGAAATGCACCACAGGTATGGATGGATAGTATACTTGACGACACAGAGGTAGGTAGAGCAGTGGACTACTGTACCGTACTGCTATATATATAGTTATACTGGTGGTCAGAAAGCTGTGCAAAACTGAAATGCACCACAGGTATGGATGGATAGTTTACTTGACGACACAGAGGTAGGTAGAGCAGTGGACTACTGTACCGTACTGCTTTATATATAGTTATACTGGTAGTCAGCAAACTGTGCAAAACTGAAATGCACCACAGGTATGGATGGATAGTATACTTGACGACACAGAGGTAGGTAGAGCAGTGGCCTTCTGTACCGTACTGCTATATAGTATATACTGGTGGTCAGCAAACTGTGCAAAACTGAAATGCACCACAGGTATGGATGGATAGTATACTTGACGACACAGAGGTAGGTTGAGCAGTGGACTACTGTACCGTACTGCTATATATATAGTTATACAGGTGGTCAGCAAACTGTGCAAAACTGAAATGCACCACAGGTATGGATGGATAGTATACTTGACGAAACAGAGATAGGTAAAGCAGTGGACTACTGTACCATACTGCTATATATATAGTTATACTGGTGGTCAGCAAACTGTGCAAAACTGAAATGCACCACAGGTATGGATGGATAGTATACTTGACGACACAGAGGTAGGTACAGCTGTGGACTACTGTACCGTACTGCTATATATATAGTTATACTGGTGGTCAGCAAACTGTGCAAAACTGAAATGCACCACAGGTATGGATGGATAGTATACTTGACGACACAGAGGTAGGTAGAGCAGTGGCCTTCTGTTCCGTACTGCTATATAGTATATACTGGTGGTCAGCAAACTGTGCCAAACTGAAATGCACCACAGGTATGAATGTATAGTATACTTGACGACACAGAGGTACGTAGAGCAGTGGACTACTGTACCGTACTGCTATATATATAGTTATACTGGTGGTCAGCAAACTGTGCAAAACTGAAATGCACCACAGGTATGGACGGATAGTATACTTGACGACACAGAGGTAGTTAGAGCAATGGCCTTCTGTACCGTACTGCTTTAAAGTATATACTGGTGGTCAGCAAACTGTGCAAAACTGAAATGCACCACAGGTATGGATGGATAGTATACTTGACGACACAGAGGTAGGTAGAGCAGTGGTCTTCTGTACCGTACTGCTATATAGTATATACTGGTGGTCAGCAAAATGTGCAAAACTGAAATGCACCACAGGTATGGATGGATAGTATACTTGACGACACAGACTGAGGTAGAGCAGTGGACTACTGTACCATACTTCTATATATATAGTTATACTGGTGGTCAGCAAACTGTGCAAAACTGAAATGCACCACAGGTATGGATGGATAGTATACTTGACGACACAGAGGTAGGAAGAGCAGTGGACTACTGTACCGTACTGCTATATATATAGTTATACTGGTGGTCAGCAAACTGTGCAAAACTGAAATGCACCACAGGTATGGATGGATAGTATACTTGACGACACACAGGTAGGTAGAGCAGTGGACTACTGTACCGTACTGCTATATATATATAGTTATACTGGTGGTCAGCAAACTGTGCAAAACTGAAATGCACCACAGGTATGGATGGATAGTATACTTGACGACACAGAGGTTGGTAGAGCAGTGGCCTTCTGTTCCGTACTGCTATACAGTATATACTGGTGGTCAGCAAACTGTGCAAAACTGAAATGCACCACAGGTATGGATGGATAGTATACTTGACGACACAGAGGTAGGTAGAGCACTGGACTACTGTACCGTACTGCTATATATATAGTTATACTGGTTGTCAGCAAACTGTGCAAAACTGAAATGCACCACAGGTATGGATGGATAGTATACTTGACGACACAGAGGTAGGTAGAGCAGTGACCTTCTGTACCGTACTGCTATATAGTATATACTGGTGGTCAAAAAACTGTGCAAAACTGAAATGTACCACAGGTATGGATGGATAGTATACTTGACGACACAGAGGTAGGTAGAGCAGTGGCCTTCTGTTCCGTACTGCTATACAGTATATACTGGTGGTCAGCAAACTGTGCAAAACTGAAAAGCACCACAGGTATGGATGGATAGTATACTTGACGACACAGAGGTAGGTAGAGCACTGGACTACTGTACCGTACTGCTATATATATAGTTATACTGGTGGTCAGCAAACTGTGCAAAACTGAAATGCACCACAGGTATGGATGGATAGTATACTTGACGACACAGAGGTAGGTAGAGCAGTGGACTACTGTACCGTACTGCTATATATATAGTTATACTGGTGGTCAGCAAACTGTGCAAAACTGAAATGCACCACAGGTATGGATGGATAGTATACTTGAAGACACAGAGGTAGGTAGAGCAGTGGTCTTCTGTACCGTACTGCTATATAGTATATACTGGTGGTCAGCAAACTGTGCAAAACTGAAATGCACCACAGGTATGGATGGATAGTATACTTGACGACACAGAGGTAGGTAGAGCAGTTGACTACTGTACCGTACTGCTATATATATAGTTATACTGGTGGTCAGAAAGCTGTGCAAAACTGAAATACACCACAGGTATGGATGGATAGTATACTTGATGACACAGAGGTAGGTAGAGCAGTGGCCTTCTGTACTGTACTGCTATATAGTATATACTGGTGGTCAGCAAACTGTGCAAAACTGAAATGCACCACAGGTATGGATGGATAGTATACTTGACGACACAGAGGTAGGTAGAGCAGTGGACTACTGTACCGTACTGCTATATATATAGTTATACTGGTGGTCAGCAAACTGTGCAAAACTGAAATGCACCACAGGTATGGATGGATAGTATACTTGACGACACAGAGGTAGGTAGAGCAGTGGACTACTGTACCGTACTGCTTTATATATAGTTATACTGGTAGTCAGCAAACTGTGCAAAACTGAAATGCACCACAGGTATGGATGGATAGTATACTTGACGACACAGAGGTAGGTAGAGCAGTGGCCTTCTGTTCCGTACTGCTATATAGTATATACTGGTGGTCAGCAAACTGTGCAAAACTGAAATGCACCACAGGTATGGATGGATAGTATACTTGACGACACAGAGGTAGGTTGAGCAGTGGACTACTGTACCGTACAGCTATATATATAGTTATACTGGTGGTCAGCAAACTGTGCAAAACTGAAATGCACCACAGGTATGGATGGATAGTATACTTGACGACACAGAGATAGGTAGAGCAGTGGACTACTGTACCATACTGCTATATATATAGTTATACTGGTGGTCAGCAAACTGTGCAAAACTGAAATGCACCACAGGTATGGATGGATAGTATACTTGACGACACAGAGGTAGGTACAGCAGTGGACTACTGTACCGTACTGCTATATATATAGTTATACTGGTGGTCAGCAAACTGTGCAAAACTGAAATGCACCACAGGTATGGATGGATAGTATACTTGACGACACAGAGGTAGGTAGAGCAGTGGCCTTCTGTTCCGTACTGCTATATAGTATATACTGGTGGTCAGCAAACTGTGCCAAACTGAAATGCACCACAGGTATGAATGTATAGTATACTTGACGACACAGAGGTAGGTAGAGCAGTGGACTACTGTACCGTACTGCTATATATATAGTTATACTGGTGGTCAGCAAACTGTGCAAAACTGAAATGCACCACAGGTATGGATGGATAGTATACTTGACGACACAGAGGTAGGTAGAGCAATGGCCTTCTCTACCGTACTGCTTTAAAGTATATACTGGTGGTCAGCAAACTGTGCAAAACTGAAATGCACCACAGGTATGGATGGATAGTATACTTGACGACACAGAGGTAGGTAGAGCAGTGGTCTTCTGTACCGTACTGCTATATAGTATATACTGGTGGTCAGCAAAATGTGCAAAACTGAAATGCACCACAGGTATGGATGGATAGTATACTTGACGACACAGACTGAGGTAGAGCAGTGGACTACTGTACCATACTTCTATATATATAGTTATACTGGTGGTCAGCAAACTGTGCAAAACTGAAATGCACCACAGGTATGGATGGATAGTATACTTGACGACACAGAGGTAGGTAGAGCAGTGGACTACTGTACCGTACTGCTATATATATAGTTATACTGGTGGTCAGCAAACTGTGCAAAACTGAAATGCACCACAGGTATGGATGGATAGTATACTTGACGACACAGAGGTAGGTACAGCTGTGGACTACTGTACCGTACTGCTATATATATAGTTATACTGGTGGTCAGCAACTGTGCAAAACTGAAATGCACCACAGGTATGGATGGATAGTATACTTGACGACACAGAGGTAGGTAGAGCAGTGGCCTTCTGTTCCGTACTGCTATATAGTATATACTGGTGGTCAGCAAACTGTGCCAAACTGAAATGCACCACAGGTATGAATGTATAGTATACTTGACGACACAGAGGTACGTAGAGCAGTGGACTACTGTACCGTACTGCTATATATATAGTTATACTGGTGGTCAGCAAACTGTGCAAAACTGAAATGCACCACAGGTATGGACGGATAGTATACTTGACGACACAGAGGTAGTTAGAGCAATGGCCTTCTGTACCGTACTGCTTTAAAGTATATACTGGTGGTCAGCAAACTGTGCAAAACTGAAATGCACCACAGGTATGGATGGATAGTATACTTGACGACACAGAGGTAGGTAGAGCAGTGGTCTTCTGTACCGTACTGCTATATAGTATATACTGGTGGTCAGCAAAATGTGCAAAACTGAAATGCACCACAGGTATGGATGGATAGTATACTTGACGACACAGACTGAGGTAGAGCTGTGGACTACTGTACCATACTTCTATATATATAGTTATACTGGTGGTCAGCAAACTGTGCAAAACTGAAATGCACCACAGGTATGGATGGATAGTATACTTGACGACACAGAGGTAGGAAGAGCAGTGGACTACTGTACCGTACTGCTATATATATAGTTATACTGGTGGTCAGCAAACTGTGCAAAACTGAAATGCACCACAGGTATGGATGGATAGTATACTTGACGACACACAGGTAGGTAGAGCAGTGGACTACTGTACCGTACTGCTATATATATATAGTTATACTGGTGGTCAGCAAACTGTGCAAAACTGAAATGCACCACAGGTATGGATGGATAGTATACTTGACGACACAGAGGTTGGTAGAGCAGTGGCCTTCTGTTCCGTACTGCTATACAGTATATACTGGTGGTCAGCAAACTGTGCAAAACTGAAATGCACCACAGGTATGGATGGATAGTATACTTGACGACACAGAGGTAGGTAGAGCACTGGACTACTGTACCGTACTGCTATATATATAGTTATACTGGTTGTCAGCAAACTGTGCAAAACTGAAATGCACCACAGGTATGGATGGATAGTATACTTGACGACACAGAGGTAGGTAGAGCAGTGACCTTCTGTACCGTACTGCTATATAGTATATACTGGTGGTAAAAAAACTGTGCAAAACTGAAATGTACCACAGGTATGGATGGATAGTATACTTGACGACACAGAGGTAGGTAGAGCAGTGGCCTTCTGTTCCGTACTGCTATACAGTATATACTGGTGGTCAGCAAACTGTGCAAAACTGAAAAGCACCACAGGTATGGATGGATAGTATACTTGACGACACAGAGGTAGGTAGAGCACTGGACTACTGTACCGTACTCTTATATATATATAGTTATACTGGTGGTCAGCAAACTGTGCAAAACTGAAATGCACCACAGGTATGGATGGATAGTATACTTGACGACACAGAGGTAGGTAGAGCAGTGGACTACTGTACCGTACTGCTATATATATAGTTATACTGGTGGTCAGCAAACTGTGCAAAACTGAAATGCACCACAGGTATGGATGGATAGTATACTTGAAGACACAGAGGTAGGTAGAGCAGTGGTCTTCTGTACCGTACTGCTATATAGTATATACTGGTGGTCAGCAAACTGTGCAAAACTGAAATGCACCACAGGTATGGATGGATAGTATACTTGACGACACAGAGGTAGGTAGAGCAGTTGACTACTGTACCGTACTGCTATATATATAGTTATACTGGTGGTCAGAAAGCTGTGCAAAACTGAAATACACCACAGGTATGGATGGATAGTATACTTGATGACACAGAGGTAGGTAGAGCAGTGGCCTTCTGTACTGTACTGCTATATAGTATATACTGGTGGTCAGCAAACTGTGCAAAACTGAAATGCACCACAGGTATGGATGGATAGTATACTTGACGACACAGAGGTAGGTAGAGCAGTGGACTACTGTACCGTACTGCTATATATATAGTTATACTGGTGGTCAGCAAACTGTGCAAAACTGAAATGCACCACAGGTATGGATGGATAGTATACTTGACGACACAGAGGTAGGTAGAGCAGTGGACTACTGTACCGTACTGCTTTATATATAGTTATACTGGTAGTCAGCAAACTGTGCAAAACTGAAATGCACCACAGGTATGGATGGATAGTATACTTGACGACACAGAGGTAGGTAGAGCAGTGGCCTTCTGTTCCGTACTGCTATATAGTATATACTGGTGGTCAGCAAACTGTGCAAAACTGAAATGCACCACAGGTATGGATGGATAGTATACTTGACGACACAGAGGTAGGTTGAGCAGTGGACTACTGTACCGTACAGCTATATATATAGTTATACTGGTGGTCAGCAAACTGTGCAAAACTGAAATGCACCACAGGTATGGATGGATAGTATACTTGACGACACAGAGATAGGTAGAGCAGTGGACTACTGTACCATACTGCTATATATATAGTTATACTGGTGGTCAGCAAACTGTGCAAAACTGAAATGCACCACAGGTATGAATGTATAGTATACTTGACGACACAGAGGTAGGTAGAGCAGTGGACTACTGTACCGTACTGCTATATATATAGTTATACTGGTGGTCAGCAAACTGTGCAAAACTGAAATGCACCACAGGTATGGATGGATAGTATACTTGACGACACAGAGGTAGGTAGAGCAATGGCCTTCTCTACCGTACTGCTTTAAAGTATATACTGGTGGTCAGCAAACTGTGCAAAACTGAAATGCACCACAGGTATGGATGGATAGTATACTTGACGACACAGAGGTAGGTAGAGCAGTGGTCTTCTGTACCGTACTGCTATATAGTATATACTGGTGGTCAGCAAAATGTGCAAAACTGAAATGCACCACAGGTATGGATGGATAGTATACTTGACGACACAGACTGAGGTAGAGCAGTGGACTACTGTACCGTACTGCTATATATATAGTTATACTGGTGGTCAGCAAACTGTGCAAAACTGAAATGCACCACAGGTATGGATGGATAGTATACTTGACGACACAGAGGTAGGTAGAGCAGTGGACTACTGTACCGTACTGCTATATATATAGTTATACTGGTGGTCAGCAAACTGTGCAAAACTGAAATGCACCACAGGTATGGATGGATAGTATACTTTGACGACACAGAGGTAGGTAGAGCAGTGGCCATCTGTACCGTACTGCTATATAGTATTTACTGGTGGTCAGAAAACTGTGCAAAACTGAAATGCACCACAGGTATGGATGTATAGATAGTATACTTGACGACACAGAGGTAGGTAGAGCAGTGGACTACTGTACCGTACTGCTATATATATAGTTATACTGGTGGTCAGCAAACTGTGCAAAACTGAAATGCACCACAGGTATGGATGGATAGTATACTTTGACGACACAGAGGTAGGTAGAGCAGTGGCCTTCTGTACCGTACTGCTATATAGTATTTACTGGTGGTCAGCAAACTGTGCAAAACTGAAATGCACCACAGGTATGGATGGATAGATAGTATACTTGACGACACAGAGGTAGGTAGAGCAGTGGACTACTGTACCGTACTGCTATATATATATTTATACTGGTGGTCAGCAAACTGTGCAAAACTGAAATGCACCACAGGTATGGATGGATAGTTTACTTGACGACACAGAGGTAGGTAGAGCAGTGGACTACTGTACCGTACTACTTTATATATAGTTATACTGGCAGTCAGCAAACTGTGCAAAACTGAAATGCACCACAGGTATGGATGGATAGTATACTTGACGACACAGAGGTAGGTAGAGCACTGGCCTTCTGTACCGTACTGCTATATAGTATATACTGGTGGTCAGCAAACTGTGCAAAACTGAAATGCACCACAGGTATGGATGGATAGTATACTTGACGACACAGAGGTAGGTAGAGCAGTGGACTACTGTACCGTACTGCTATATATATAGTTATACTGGTGGTCAGCAAACTGTGCAAAACTGAAATGCACCATAGGTATGGATGGATAGTATACTTGACGACACAGAGGTAGGTAGAGCAGTGGCCTTCTGTACCGTACTGCTATATAGTATTTACTGGTGGTCAGCAAACTGTGCAAAACTGAAGTGCACCACAGGTATGGATGGATAGTATACTTGACGACACAGAGGTAGGTAGAGCAGTGGACTACTGTACCGTACTGCTTTATATATAGTTATACTGGTGGTCAGAAAACTATGCAAAACTGAAATGCACCACAGGTATGGATGGATAGTATACTTGATGACACAGAAGTAGGTAGAGCAATAGCCTTCTGTACCGTACTGCTTTAAAGTATATACTGGTGGTCAGCAAACTGTGCAAAACTGAAATGCACCACAGGTATGGATGGATAGTATACTTGACGACACAGAGGTAGGTACAGCAGTGGACTACTGTACCGTACTGCTATATATATAGTTATACTGGTGGTCAGCAAACTGTGCAAAACTGAAATGCACCACAGGTATGGATGGATAGTATACTTGACGACACAGAGGAAGGTAGAGCAGTGGCCTTCTGTTCCGTACTGCTATATAGTATATACTGGTGGTCAGCAAACTGTGCAAAACTGAAATGCACCACAGGTATGGATGGATAGTATACTTGACGACACAGAGGTAGGTTGAGCAGTGGAATACTGTACCGTACTGCTATATATATAGTTATACTGGTGGTCAGAAAGCTGTGCAAAACTGAAATACACCACAGGTATGGATGGATAGTATACTTGATGACACAGAGGTAGGTAGAGCAGTGGCCTTCTGTACTGTACTGCTATATAGTATATACTGGTGGTCAGCAAACTGTGCAAAACTGAAATGCACCACAGGTATGGATGGATAGTATATTTGACGACACAGAGGTAGGTAGAGCAGTGGACTACTGTACCGTACTGCTATATATATAGTTATACTGGTGGTCAGCAAACTGTGCAAAACTGAAATGCACCACAGGTATGGATGGATAGTACACTTGATGACACAGAGGTAGGTAGAGCAGTGGACTACTGTACCGTACTGCTATATATATAGTTATACTGGTGGTCAGCAAACTGTGCAAAACTGAAATGAACCACAGGTATGGATGGATAGTATACTTGACGACACAGAGGTAGGTAGAGCAGTGGCCTTCTGTACCGTACTGCTATATAGTATATACTGGTGGTCAGCAAACTGTGCAAAACTGAAATGCACCACAGGTATGGATGGATAGTATACTTGACGACACAGAGGTAGGTAGAGCAGTGGACTACTGTACCATACTGCTATATATATAGTTATACTGGTGGTCAGCAAACTGTGCAAAACTGAAATGCACCACAGGTATGGATGGATAGTATACTTGACGACACAGAGGTAGGCAGAGCAGTGGCCTTCTGTACCGTACTGCTATATAGTATTTACTGGTGGTCAGCAAACTGTGCAAAACTGAAATGCACCACAGGTATGGATGGATAGTATACTTGACGACACAGAGGTAGGTAGAGCAGTGGACTACTGTACCGTACTGCTATATATATAGTAATACTGGTGGTCAGCAAACTGTGCAAAACTGAAATGCACCACAGGTATGGATGGATAGTATACTTGACGACACAGAGGTAGGTAGAGCAATGGCCTTCTGTACCGTACTGCTATAAAGTATATACTGGTGGTCAGCAAACTATGCAAAACTGAAATGCACCACAGGTATGGATGGATAGTATATTTGACGACACAGAGGTAGGTAGAGCAGTGGACTACTGTACCGTACTGCTATATATATAGTTATACTGGTGGTCAGCAAACTGTGCAAAACTAAAATGCACCACAGGTATGGATGGATAGTATACTTGACGACACAGAGGTAGGTAGAGCAGTGGACTACTGTACCGTACTGCTATATATATAGTTATACTGGTGGTCAGCAAACTGTGCAAAACTGAAATGCACCACAGGTATGGATGGATAGTATACTTGACGACACAGAGGTAGGTAGAGCAGTGGCCTTCTGTACCGTACTGCTATATAGTATATACTGGTGGTCAGCAAACTGTGCAAAACTGAAATGCACCACAGGTATGGATGGATAGTATACTTGACGACACAGAGGTAGGTAGAGCAGTGGACTACTGCACCATACTGCTATATATATATTTATACTGGTGGTCAGCAAACTGTGCAAAACTGAAATGCACCACAGGTATGGATGGATAGTATACTTTGACGACACGTAGGTAGGTAGTGCAGTGGCCTTCTGTACCGTACTGCTATATAGTATTTACTGGTGGTCAGCAAACTGTGCAAAACTGAAATGCACCACAGGTATGGATGTATAGATAGTATACTTGACGACACAGAGGTAGGTAGAGCAGTGGACTACTGTACCGTACTGCTATATATATAGTTATACTGGTTGCCAGCAAACTGTGCAAAACTGAAATGCACCACAGGTATGGATGGATAGTATACTTGACGACACAGAGGTAGGTAGAGCAATGGCCTTTCTGTACCGTACTGCTATAAAGTATATACTGGTGGTCAGCAAACTATGCAAAATTGAAATGCACCACAGGTATGGATGGATAGTATACTTGACGACACAGAGGTAGGTAGAGCAATGGCCTTCTGTACCGTACTGCTTTAAAGTATATACTGGTGGTCAGCAAACTGTGCAAAACTGAAATGCACCACAGGTATGGATGGATAGTATACTTGACGACACAGAGGTAGGTAGAGCAGTGGTCTTCTGTACCGTACTGCTATATAGTATATACTGGTGGTCAGCAAACTGTGCAAAACTGAAATGCACCACAGGTATGGATGGATAGTATACTTGACGACACAGAGGTAGGTAGAGCAGTGGACTACTGTACCATACTGCTATATATATAGTTATACTGGTGGTCAGCAAACTGTGCAAAACTGAAATGCACCACAGGTATGGATGGATAGTATACTTGACGACACAGAGGTAGGTAGAGCAGTGGACTACTGTACCGTACTGCTATATATATAGTTATACTGGTGGTCAGCAAACTGTGCAAAACTGAAATGCACCACAGGTATGGATGGATAGTATGCTTTGACGACACAGGGGTAGGTAGAGCAGTGGCCTTCTGTACCGTACTGCTATATAGTATTTACTGGTGGTCAGCAAACTGTGCAAAACTGAAATGCACCACAGGTATGGATGTATAGATAGTATACTTGACGACACAGGGGTAGGTAGAGCAGTGGACTACTGTACCGTACTGCTATATATATATTTATACTGGTGGTCAGCAAACTGTGCAAAACTGAAATGCACCACAGGTATGGATGGATAGTATACTTGACGACACAGAGGTAGGTAGAGCAATGGCGTTCTGTACCGTACTGCTATGAAGTATATACTGGTGGTCAGCAAACTGTGCAAAACTGAAATGCACCACAGGTATGGATGGATAGTATACTTGACGACACAGAGGTAGGTACAGCAGTGGACTACTGTACCGTACTGCTATATATATAGTTATACTGGTGGTCAGCAAACTGTGCAAAACTGAAATGCACCACAGGTATGGATGGATAGTATACTTGACGACACAGAGGTAGGTAGAGCAATGGCCTTTCTGTACCGTACTGCTATAAAGTATATACTGGTGGTCAGCAAACTATGCAAAACTGAAATGCACCACAGGTATGGATGGATAGTATACTTGACGACACAGAGGTAGGTAGAGCAATGGCCTTCTGTACCGTACTGCTTTAAAGTATATACTGGTGGTCAGCAAACTGTGCAAAACTGAAATGCACCACAGGTATGGATGGATAGTATACTTGACGACACAGAGGTAGGTAGAGCAGTGGTCTTCTGTACCGTACTGCTATATAGTATATACTGGTGGTCAGCAAACTGTGCAAAACTGAAATGCACCACAGGTATGGATGGATAGTATACTTGACGACACAGAGGTAGGTAGAGCAGTGGACTACTGTACCATACTGCTATATATATAGTTATACTGGTGGTCAGCAAACTGTGCAAAACTGAAATGCACCACAGGTATGGATGGATAGTATACTTGACGACACAGAGGTAGGTAGAGCAGTGGACTACTGTACCGTACTGCTATATATATAGTTATACTGGTGGTCAGCAAACTGTGCAAAACTGAAATGCACCACAGGTATGGATGGATAGTATGCTTTGACGACACAGGGGTAGGTAGAGCAGTGGCCTTCTGTACCGTACTGCTATATAGTATTTACTGGTGGTCAGCAAACTGTGCAAAACTGAAATGCACCACAGGTATGGATGTATAGATAGTATACTTGACGACACAGGGGTAGGTAGAGCAGTGGACTACTGTACCTTACTGCTATATATATATTTATACTGGTGGTCAGCAAACTGTGCAAAACTGAAATGCACCACAGGTATGGATGGATAGTATACTTGACGACACAGAGGTAGGTAGAGCAATGGCGTTCTGTACCGTACTGCTATGAAGTATATACTGGTGGTCAGCAAACTGTGCAAAACTGAAATGCACCACAGGTATGGATGGATAGTATACTTGACGACACAGAGGTAGGTACAGCAGTGGACTACTGTACCGTACTGCTATATATATAGTTATACTGGTGGTCAGCAAACTGTGCAAAACTGAAATGCACCACAGGTATGGATGGATAGTATACTTGACGACACAGAGGTAGGTTGAGCAGTGGACTACTGTACCGTACTGCTATATATATAGTTATACTGGTGGTCAGAAAGCAGGGCAAAACTGAAATACACCACAGGTATGGATGGATAGTATACTTGATGACACAGAGGTAGGTAGAGCAGTGGCCTTTTGTACTGTACTGCTATATAGTATATACTGTTGGTCAGCAAACTGTGCAAAACTGAAATGCACCACAGGTATGGATGGATAGTATATTTCACGACACAGAGGTAGGTAGAGCAGTGGACTACTGTACCGTACTGCTATATATATAGTTATACTGGTGGTCAGCAAACTGTGCAAAACTGAAATGCACCACAGGTATGGATGGATAGTATACTTGACGACACAGAGGTAGGTAGAGCAGTGGACTACTGTACCGTACTGCTATATATATAGTTATACTGGTGGTCAGCAAACTGTGCAAAACTGAAATGCACCACAGGTATGGATGGATAGTATACTTGACGACACAGAGGTAGGTAGAGCAGTGGCCTTCTGTACCGTACTGCTATATAGTATATACTGGTGCTCAGCAAACTGTGCAAAACTGAAATGCACCACAGGTATGGATGGATAGTATACTTGACGACACAGAGGTAGGTAGAGCAGTGGACTACTGTACCATACTGCTATATATATAGTTATACTGGTGGTCAGCAAACTGTGCAAAACTGAAATGCACCACAGGTATGGAAGGATAGTATACTTGACGACACAGAGGTAGGCAGAGCAGTGGCCTTCTGTACCGTACTGCTATATAGTATATACTGGTGCTCAGCAAACTGTGCAAAACTGAAATGCACCACAGGTATGGATGGATAGTATACTTGACGACACAGAGGTAGGTAGAGCAGTGGACTACTGTACCGTACTGCTATATATATAGTTATACTGGTGGTCAGCAAACTGTGCAAAACTGAAATGCACCACAGGTATGGATGGATAGTATACTTGACGACACAGAGGTAGGTAGAGCAGTGGACTACTGTACCGTACTGCTATATATATAGTTATACTGGTGGTCAGCAAACTGTGCAAAACTGAAATGCACCACAGGTATGGATGGATAGTATACTTTGATGACACAGAGGTAAGTAGAGCAGTGGCCTTCTGTACCGTACTGCTATATAGTATATACTGGTGGTCATCAAACTGTGCAAAACTGAAATGCACCACAGGTATGGATGGATAGTATACTTGACGACACAGAGGTAGGTAGAGCAGTGGACTACTGTACCGTACTGCTATATATATAGTTATACTGGTGGTCAGCAAAATTCTGCACTGTCCTCCTACTAGTATATATATACTACAATGCAGCACAGATATGGAGTGTTTTTCAGGCAGAGAACGTAGAATACTGGTGGTCACTGGTCACTGGTCAGCAAAACTCTGCACTGTCCTCCTACTATATAATACTGCTGGTCCCCAGTCCCCACAATAAAGCAATTAGCACACTGAGCTCAGATATTTGCAGCACACTGAGCACAGTCAGATATGGAGCGTTTTTCAGGCAGAGAACGTAGATATTTGCACTTGCAGCACACTGAGCACAGATATTTGCAGCACAATTTGCAGCCCACTGAACATAGAAACTGAGAGGATGCCAGCCACGTCCTCACACGATCATCTCCAATGCACGAGTGAAAAATGGCGGCGACGCGCAGCTCCTTATATAGAATACGAATCTCGCGAGAATCCAACCGCGGGATGATGACGTTCGGGCGCGCTCGGGTTAACCGAGCAAGGCGGGAGGATCCAAGTCTGCCTCGGACCCGTGTAAAAAGGGTGAAGTTCGTGGGGGTTCGGATCCCGACGAACCGAACCCGCTTATCACTAGTATTAACTAAAGCAACAATCAAAAGAAGATGACAGGATAAAAATAACATTGATGGCTATACAAAGCATAATTACAGTAGGTGCTAATGAATAAACTGAGTCTACCCGAGTCGTGTTGAGAACAAAACACTTAGTACAACATAATGTATAATGAATACAAAGCTCTTTTTGAAAAATCTTGTATTCCCAAAGGAATCATATTTTATTGGAGAATTTGATCTAATACTGTATGAAGCTGAATTCTTTCAAATTGGTAATAGCATCCCCCCAAAACACACACACACACACACACACACACACACACACACACACACACACACACATACACACACACACACACACACACACACACACACACACACACACTCTTGAAGCTAGAGAATAGGAACAGGGGCGGACCACTATTGCAAAGGTTTATTATGGTCTAATCTCACAGTGGGGGTGATCACATTCCTTTGGTATGTGGCACATGCCCTTGGAGTATTCCTAGTGTATCTGGATTCCATCCCCATGCTCCCTTCCCTTTTCCCCTCAAAAACCCTCCAATTTGCGCTCTGAAGGCATGTGCGCTCCGGGGAAAATTGGCATGGCCTCACACCTATATATTATGTTATCAAACTATATATATATTAGAGAGGAGTGGGTTCGGTTCCCTGAGAACCGAATTATCCTCCCAGAACTTCACCACCCAAACCCGGATCCAAGGGTTATCACGCCTGACTCGGAAACCAGAACAAGGCAAAACGTCATCATCCCACTGCTCAGATTCTCACAGAGTTTGGATTGCATATAAGGAGCCGCGCGTCACCGCCATTTTCATTCCGGGAGTGTAGAGAAAGGACGTGTCTCCGTCCTCAGTGTCCTGCATCAGTTCAGTGCTGTATAAGTTCAGTCCAGTGGTGCTGGGTTGTGCTGTATCCATTCAGTGGTGGTGTATTGTGCTGCACCAGTCCAGTCACAGTGGTGGTGTCCTATGTTGCCATATGTCCAGTGCTGCTGTATAAATCCAGTCCATTGCAGTGGTGCTATGTTATCCTACATCAGTCCAGTAGTGGTGTCCCTGTGCTGCTGAATACGTCCAGTGGTACTGCCGTATATGTCCAGTGATACTGCCGTATATGTCCAGTGATACTGCCGTATATGTCCAGTGATACTGCTGTATATGTCCAGTGATACTGCCGTATAAATTCAGTGATACTACCATATAATTCCACTGATACTGCCGTATATGTCCAGCGGTACTGTCGTATTATTCTAGTGGTACTGCCATATAATCCAGTGGTACAGCCGTATAATTCCAGTGGCACTGACGTACAATTCCTGCGGTACTGGCGTATAAATCCAGTTCAGTGATACTGCCGAATATGTCCAGTGGTACTGCCGTATAAGTCTAGTGGTACTGCAGTATAATTCCGGTGATACTGCCGTATAAATCCAGTGGTACTGGTGTATAAATCCAGTGATACTGCCGTATAATTCCAGTGGCACTGGTGTAAAATCCAATGGTACTGGCATATAAATCCAGTCCAGTGATAGTGCCGTATAAGTTCAGTGGCACTGCCGTAAAAGTCCAGTGGCACTGCCGTATAAGTCCAGTGGTACTGCTGTATAATTCCAGTGATACTGCCGTATAATTCCAGTGGTACTGGCGTATAAATCCAGTGATACTGCTGTAAAATTCCAGTGGTACTGGCCTATTATTCCAGTGATACAGGCATATAATCCAGTCCAGTGATACTGCTGTATATGTCCAGTGGTACTGCCGTATATGTCCAGTGGTACTGCCGTGTAATTCCAGTGGTACTGCCGTCTATTTCCAGTGATTCTGCTGTGTAATTCAGTGGTACTGGTGTATAAATTCCGTCCAGTGATACTGCCGTATATGTCCAGTGGTACTGCCGTATAATTCTAGTGGTACTGCCATATAATCCAGTGGTACTGCTTTATAATTCCAGTTGCACTGACGTATAATTCCTGCGGTACTGGCGTATAAATCCAGTCAAGTAATACTGATGAATATGTCCAGTGGTACTGCCATATAAGTCTAGTGGTACTGCCGTATAATTCTGGTGATACTGCCGTACAATTCCAGTGATCCTGCAGTATAATTTCAGTGGTACAGGTGTGTAAATCCAGTGATACTGCCGTATAATTCCAGTGGCACTGGTGTAGAATTCCAATGGTACTGGCATATAAATCCAGTCCAGTGGCACTGCCGTATAAGTCCAGTGGTACTGCCATATTAGTCCAGTGGTACTGCTATATAATTCCAGTGATACTGACATATAATTCCAGTGGTACTGGCGTATAAATCCAGTGATACTGCTGTAAAATTCCAGTGGTAATGGCCTATCATTCCAGCGATACTGGCGTATAAATCCAGTCCAGTGATACTGCCATATACTGTATGTTCAGTGGTACTGCCGTATAACGCTAGTGGTACTGCCGTATAATTCCAGTGATCCTGCCGTATAATTTCAGTGTTACTGTCATATAATTCCAGTGATACTGCCGTATAATTCCAGTGGTACTGCCGTATAATTCCAGTCCAGTGGTGATGCCATATACAGGTGTGCTCATAAGTTTACATACCCTAGCAGAATTTGTGATTTTCTGGCCATTTGTCAGAGAATATGAATGATAACTCACAAACTTTTCTTTCACTTATGGTTAGTGGTTGGGTGAAGCCATTTATTGTCAAACAACTGTGTTTACTCTTTTTAAATCATAATGACAACAGAAACTGCCCAAATGACCCTGATCAAACGTTTACATACCCTGGAGATTTTGGCCTGATAACATGCACACAAGTTGACACAAACGGGTTTGAATGGCTACTTAAGGTAACCATCCTCACCTGTGATCTGTTTGCTTGTAATCAGTGTGTGTATAAAAAGTCAGTGAGTTTCTGGACTCCTGAAATACCCTTGCATCTTTCATCCAGTGCTGCACTGACGTGTCTGGATTCTGAGTCATGGGGAAAACAAAAGAATTATCAAAGGATCTGCGGGAAAAGGTAATTGAACTGTATAAAACAGGAAAGTGATATAAAAAGATATCCAAGCAATTGAGAATGCCAATCAGCAGTGTTCAAACTCTAACTAAGAAGTGGAAAATGAGGGATTCTGTGGAAACCAAATCACGGTCAGGTAGACCAACAAAAATTTCAGGCACAACTGCCAGTAAAATTGTTCGGGATGCAAAGAAAAATCCACAAATAACTGAAATACAGCTGAAATACAGGACTCTCTGAAAAAAGTAGTGTGGTTGTTTTAAGATGCACAATAAGGAGGCATTTGAAGAAAAATGGGCTGCATGGTCGAGTCGCCAGAAGAAAGCCATTACTACGCAAATGCCACAAAGCATGCCGCTTACAATATTCCAAACCGCACAGAGACAAGCCTCAAAACTTCTGGAACAAAGTCATTTGGAGTGATGAGACCAAAATTAAACTTTTTGGCCACAACCATAAACGTTACATTTGGAGAGGAGTCAACAAGGCCTATGATGAAAGGTACACCATTCCTACTGTGAAACACGGAGGTGGATCGATAATGTTTTTGGGATGTGTGAGCTACAAAGGCACTGGAAACTTGGTCAAAATTGATGGCAAGATGAATGCAGCATGTTATCAGAAAATACTGGAGGAAAATTTGCACTCGTCAGCCCGGAAGCTGCGCATGGGACGTACTTGGACGTTCCAACATGACAATGATCCAAAACACAAGGCCAAGTCGACCTGTCATTGGCTACAGCAGAATAAAGTGCAGGTTCTGGAGTGGCCATCTCAGTCTCCTGACCTCAATATCATTGAGCCACTCTGGGGAGATCTCAAATGTGCAGTTCATGCAAGACAGCCCAAGAATTTACAAGAACTGGAGGCTTTTTGCCAAGAAGAATGGGCAGCTTTACCATCTGAGAAAATAAAGAGCCTCATCCACAACTACCACAAAAGACTTCAAGCTGTCATTGATATTAAAGGGATCAATGCACGGTATTAAGAACTGGGGTATGTAATCTTTTGATCAGGGTCATTTGGGTAGTTTCTGTTGTCATTATGATTTAATAAGAGTAAACACAGTTGTTTGACAATAAATGGCTTCATCCAACCACTAACCATGAGTGAAAGAAAAGTTTGTGAGTTATCATTCATATTCTCTGACAAATGGCCAGAAAATCACAAATTCTGCTAGGGTATGTAAACTTATGAGCACAACTGTAAATTCAGTGGTGCTGTCTTTGGCTGTATATTATTTACTCCAAATAAAGGGGTTATTAATATTGAATCCAAATAATTTTCACATGGTTTGCCCTATCTGGTGTAGAGGTACGCTCTCCTGTACCGCATATTGGGGGTAATTCCAAGTTGATCGCAGCAGGAATTTTTTAGCAGTTGGGCAAAACCATGTGCACTGCAGGGGAGGCAGATATAACATGTGCAGAAAGAGTTAGATTTGGGTGGGTTATTTTGTTTCTGTGCAGGGTAAATACTGGCTGCTTTATTTTTACACTGCAATTTAGATTGCAGATTGAACACACACCACCCAAATCTAACTCTCTCTACACATGTTATATCTGCCTCCCATGCAGTGCACATGGTTTTGCCCAATTGCTAACAAAAATCCTGCTGTGATCCACTTGGATCCCCATTGTTATATAACTCCAGAAAAATAATGGAGAACAAAAATGTGGAGGATAAAATAGGGAAAGATCAAGAAACACTTCCTCCTAGTGCTGAATCTGCTGCCACTAGTCATAATATAGATGATAAAATGCCATCAACGTCATCTGCCAAGTCAGATGCCCAATGTGATAGTAGAGGGCATGTAAAATCCAAAAAGCCAAAGTACAGTAAAAAGACCCAAAAATAAATTTAAAAGGTCTGTGGAGAAACGTAAACTTGACAATACGCCATTTATGACACAGAGTGGCAAGGAATGGCTAAGGCCCTGGCCTATGTTCATGACTAGTGGTACAGCTTCACATGATGATGGAAGCCCTCATCCTTCCGCTAGAAAAATGATAGAGTAAAGATGGCAAAGCACAGCAAAGAATTGTGCGTTCTAAGATGGTATCACAAATCCCCAAGGAGAGTCCAAGTGTGTCGGCGGTTGCGATGCCTGACCTTCCCAACAGTGGCTGGGAAGAGGTGGCTCCTTCCACCATTTGCATGCCCTCTGCAAGTGCTGGAAGTAGCACACACAGTCCAGTTGCTGATATTCAAATTGAAGATGTCACTGTTGAAGTACACCAGGATGAGGATATGAGTGTTGCTGGCGCTGAGGAGGAAGTTGACTATGAGGATTCTGATGGTTATGTGGTTTGCTTAAATTAGGCACCGGGGGAGACACCTGTTGTCCGTGGGATGAATAAGCCCATTGTGATACTTGGGCAAAATACAAAAAAAGCCACCTCTTCAGTGTGGAATTATTTCTCCACAAATCTGGACAACAGGTGTCAAGCTGTGTGTTGCATCTGTCAATCTGTAATAAGTAGGGGTAAGGATGTTAACCACCTAGGAACATCCTCCCTTATATGTCACCTGCTGCGCATTCTTCAGAAGTCAGTGTCAAGTTGTGAAACTTTGGGTAACAGCGTAAGCAGTCCACTGACACCTAAATCCCTTCTTCCTCTTGTACCCAAGCTCCTACAAACCACATCACCAACTCCCTCAACGTCAACTTCCTCCTCAGTCAGGAACATCAGTAGTCTTGTAGGCCATGTTACAGGTAAGACTGAGGAGTCCTCTCCTAACCGGGATTCCTCCGGAGGATCCTTGAGTGGTACACCTACTGCTGCTGTTCCTGCAGCTATTGTTGTTGCTTCTGGGAGTCGATCGTCATTCCAGAGGGGAAGTCGGAAGACCACTTGTACTACTTCAACTAAGCAATTCACTGTCTAACAGTCCTTTGTGAGGAAGATGAAATATGACAGCAGTCATCCTGTTCCAAGCGTATACTTAGGCCTTGACAGCTATGTTGGTGTTAAACATGCGTCCGGTATCTGCCATTAGTTCAGTGGGACATAGAGAATTGTTTGAGGTAGTGTGTCCCCGGTACCAAATCCCATCTAGGTTCCACTTCACTAGGCAGGCAATACCGAGAATGTACAGAGACGTCAGAAAAAGTGTCCTCAGTGTCCTAAAAAATGCAGTTGTATCCACTGTCCACTTAACCACGGACATGTGGACAAGTGCAACAGGGCAGACTAAGGTCTATATGACTGTTACAGCCCACTGGGTAGATGCATTGCCACCCGCAGCAACAACAGCAGCTGCACCAGTAGCAGCATCAACGCCAACTCGTTCCTAGGCAGGCTACGCTATGTATCATCACTTTCCGTAAGAGGCACAACGCTGACAACCTCTTACGGAAACTGAGGGACATCATTGCACAATGGCTTACCCCAATTAGTCTCTCCTGGGGATTTGTGATATCGGACAACTCACCAGTATTGTGTGTGTATTACATCTGGGCAAATTACAGCACGTACCATGTTTTGCACATACAATGAATATGGTGGTGCAGAATTTTTTGAAAAATGACAGGGGCGTGCAAGAGATGCTGTCGGTGGCCCAAAAATTGTGGGCCACTTTCGACATTCAGCTTCTGAGTGTAGCACCAGCAAACACTCCTGAACCTGCCATCACCTGAAGTAAGAGGTGGTAACGAGGTGAAATTCAACACTCTATATGCTTCAGAGGATGGAGGAGCAGAAAAACGCCATTCAAGCCTATACATCCACCTACGATATAGGCAATGGAGGGGGAATGCACCTGACTCAAGCGCAGTGGAGAATTATTTCCATCTTGGGCAAGGTTCTCCAACCCTTCGAACTTGCCACACGTGAAGTCAGTTCAGATACTGCCAGCTTGAGTCAGGTCATTCCCCTCATCAGGCTATTGCAGAAGCAGCTGGAGAAATTGAGTGAGGAGCTAATACGGAGCAATTCGCTAAGTATGTGGGACTTGTGGATGGAGCCCTTCATTCGCTTTGCCAGGATTCAAGAGTGGTCAATCTGTTGAAATCAGAGCACTACATTTTGGCCACCATGCTCGATCCTAGGTTTAAAGCCTACATTGTATCTCTCCTTCCAGCAGACACAAGTCTGCAGAGGTTCAAAGACCTGCTGGTGAGAAAATTGTCAACTCAAGCGGAACGTGACCCGTCAACAGCTCCTCCTTAATTTTCTCCAGCAACTGGGGCTGCGAGGAAAAAGATAAGATTTCCTAGCCCACCCGCTGGCTGTGATGCAGGGCAGTCAAGAGCGAATGCTGACATATGGTCTGGACTGAAGGACCTGCCAACACTTACTCACATGTCTACTGTCACTGCATATGATTCTGTCGCCATTGAAAGAATGGTGGAGGATTATATGAGTGACAGCATCCAAGTAGGCATGTTAGACAGTCCGTATGTATCCTGGCAGGAAAAAGGCAATTTGGAGGCCCTTGCACACACTGGCTTTATTTTACCTAAGTTGCCCCCCCCCCCCCCCCCCCCCCTCCAGTGTGTACTCTGAAAGAGTGTTTAGTGCAGCCGGTAACCTTGTCATCGATTGGTGTAGGAAAAAACTTCCACAAAATGTGGAGAAGATGATGTTCATCAAAATGAATTATAAATTCCTCCAGGAAGACCTTTACCAGTAATTGCCTACAGAAAGTACACAGGGACCTGTGATGGTGGATTCCAGTTGGGAAAATTAATACTCTGTGAGGAGGAGGATGTACACACTGAAAGGGGTGAGGAATTGGAGGATTAGGATGAGGTCGACATCTTGCCTCTGTAGTCAGTTTGTGCAAGGAGAGATTGATTGCTTCTTTTTTGTTTGGTCCCAAACAAACCAGTCATTTCAGCCACAGTCGTGTGGCAGACCCTGTCCCTGAAATGATTGGTTTTTTAAATTGTGCCTGTCCTGTTTATACAACATAAAGGTGGGTGGGAGAGCCCAAGGACAATTTCATCTTGCACCTCTTTTTCTTCTTTGCATCATGTACTGTTTTGGAACTAGTTTTTTTTAATTGCCATCATGTCTGACACTGCCGTACAACTCCATGGGTACTGCCGGATAAGTCCAGGGGTACTGCCATTTAAGTCCAGTCCAGTGGTGCTGTCTTGTGCTGCATCAGTCCAGTGGTGGTGTCTTGTGCTGCCATAAGTCCAGTGGTGGTGTCCTGTGGTATATATTATTTACTCCAAATAAAAGGCTTATATACATTGCTTATATTATTATCCAAATACTTTGTACAGGGTTTGCCCTGTGTGGTGTAGGGGTACACTCGCCTGTGCTGCATATTATTATAATAGCTTCAAATAAAAGGGTTATTATTATCCAATTTCATTTTAGAGGCTTTTCCATGTGTGTGTGTGTGGTTTAGGGGTACGCTCCTCTGTGCCACCAATATTGTTTGTGTATTACATCTGGGCAAATTCCAGCACATCCCATGTTGTTTGTGCAGCACCACTTGTGTCGCTTAACTTAGTCATACAGCTAATGTACCTCATTGCACCTCTTTTTCTTCTTTGCATGATGTGCTGTTTGTGGCCTAGTTTTTGTAAGTGCCATTCTGTCTGCAACTGCAATGCCACTCCTAGATGGGCCAGGTGTTTGTGCCGCACACTTGTGTCGCTTAGGTTAGTCATACAGCTACCTCATTGTACCTCTTTTTCCTCTTCGCAAGATGTGCTGTTTGGGGCCTAGTTTTTTTAAGTGCCATCCTGTCTTCCATTGCAGTGCCACTACTAGATGGGCCAGGTGTGTTTGCCTCGTTCTGGTTTCCGAGTCTGGCGGGAAGTCCTGGGCCGAACTCGGATCCGGGCTCGGAAAGGGATGTTCGGGCAAAGGGGGGTTTCGGTTCTCTGTGAACCGAACCTGCTCATCTCTAGGAGGAGCCAATTGGCTGGTACTTTATCTCCAGTGACTTTATCTCTATCCAAAGCTTCGTAAATAGACCCCTAAGTGAGAGTTTTCTTCCTTTACACAGTTTTTGCTGATTGTGTTACCAGCACACTTATGTAAGCTATAAAGTTGCAAACTTATTGCTTACATAAGTAACTTTGCAAGTGGGCTCTGGCTCTACTTGTGGTAAAACAATATTAAATGCAGCATAGTGCCAGTAGTAGAGGAGGCATGTCTATATGCTTTTGCAGCCCATGCAATGATATTCCACAGGTAAGTAGTGCACATTTCTTCTTATCATGTCACATTTTGAAATACTATGTAATCAAGAACAAATACAGTACATTTATTTACACTAATAGACTTAGACTAACAAGGGTTATCACAGTAATTACTTTATTAACAGAGGGGGCAACTTTACATAGCTTTACTGTATTTGTACAGTTAGCTAGCAAACCTAAATACTTCACTCACTTCTGTAAATGTACTGTATTTATTATGTCAAATCTTCAGTCATGGGCATAACTATAGTGGGTGCAAAAAGTGCCATTGCTATGGGGCCTAGAGGCTTAGGTGGATCACTTCTGGGAACTGACTCAATTGCATCCAGATCATAAAGTTGTCTACCAGGTTCCCAGAAATGGTTGCTTAGCACTGTGTGCCATATGTACTGGCAGTATTACTATGGGGCAATAGACTGTAACATCATATGAACTGGTGCCACTGTGTGGTATAATGTGAACTAGGGCATCACTATAGTTCATAAAATGAGCTAGGGCACTACTATATCTCAGAAAAATTAACAGCTTCTGTGGAGAGAGGTGTCTTTAAAACAGGGAAGGGGCTTCTTAAAAATGTTGCTATAGGTCCACAAATTTCTGGTTACACCCCTGCATACAGCTTTTGTTTGAATGTTTATAAAATGTGCTGTGTTCTAAATAAAACACATTCTTACGTAATATTTTACAACTGTACAGTTATAGCTTTAAAAGCCTGTACATACAGTATGGTGATTATTTATTTTAATTGTGCTTTTCCTAATAAACCTTGCGTTGTTTCTTTAACCATTCTACATAATATCTAGAGCTCCTGGAATATGTCTAGGGGTGTGGTACAAAATGGTGACATTTGGAGTGTTAATACTGGAATGACGACATGATCTGAATCACAATGTCAAAATGGACATATTGTAAATGCTGACAGTCAGTATGTCAACATGGTGATTTTAGCATATTTGAGCCCTAACCCTTGCTGAAGACTAAACCTAAGCCTAACTGCAGCATAAGCCTAATCTTGATTTAAACCTATCCACAGCATAACCCTAACTTTATATGCAACCTAACCCTAAACCAAACAATGAAACGGACTGTTCTTATTGTGCCCGTTGACACTGACAATGTTGACATTATAACAATGCAAACATTTTGACTGTTGATATTTCATCTATGTCGACAATAATATGAATAATGACTGGATACCCATGACAAGAGTTTTCTCAAAACAGTTTGTCAGATTGGTAAAAAAAAACATTTATCTTAATGCCAAATCTCAAATACAAGAAATGCAAAAAGTGAGCCTGAGATGCAAATTTCAAACTGAAATTTTGACGTGGTCTAAATTGCCAATTGTCCTGCAACCATGTTTGGAGCCATTCAATCTGTGAAATTTGATTGACTACAGCCCGAAATTTGATCCAAACTACAGCCCGTGAGAAAATGCCACCTGCTGCAATCTGACACTACTGTTCACAAGTTCACAACAGATTGTTTTAGCAAGTTTTTGAATTGCAAAATGGACCCTGTCCTTTTCTGGAGTTCCATGCTGAGTTCTAGATGATATCGGAGGAGGATTGTACCATACCATCTCCTGTACTCTAGGGAGAGACTGGGGCTTGGACCTCTTCCCATGGTGATCTCCATTTCCATATTGGCTACACAGTCTGTGTGAGCTCAGCCTCTCTCTGACTCTGACTGCACTCATCAACAACCTGATCTAAGGTACACATGTGCACTTACAGCACTGAGTAGCATATTTTGAATTTGGTTGTACTGATGTATGGCATAATTATGAATTGGGCGCACAGATGTGTATCATATAAATTGGGCACACTGCTTTGTGCCATATTATAATTTGGGGCACAAATCTGTAGGATACTATAAATACTATAAATTGTGGGCACTACAGTGTTAAATAAAATAAGTAAAAAAATATTTTGGTTTGTAGAGGTTTTTTATTAGATTATTGTTTCTTAGATCAAGATATATTCAGCAAAGACTGCTTACTTAATAGCTGGGAGGCTATTTTTCAGGGAAAATAATATTGTGCTCCAATCCAAAGTTGGTGTCACAGAAATAAAGTCTGAATGCCCCTGGATAATGGTATGAAGTGTGGGAATAAAATAAAGTATAGCAATATAAAGAGTAGGTCCATAATGGGAGATCTCTCCCAATTCTGCACAAATCTCAGAATTCTGCACAAATCAAGTGCAGTGAAGCATTCACTCCTAATTGTTCTAATAAGACATTCATTCAATATTGCGATTAGACATAATTAAATAACCGTATAACTATTGATGAAATAACGAATTTGAGAACTTCTTGGATTGAAGGTCACAGCTTTTATTAATTATGACCAAATTAGAATCTTGTAAAGGTGGCCAAGAAGGCGCCAGAAGATCAGCTCCAGCCAAACGGAAATAAATAAGGGACATCTAAAACGCCCCTCCCGAAGGTACAACTGTGCTGTGAAGGCCTCACCTCGCCTTACTTGAGCATGGTCTGGGCTTTCCAAACAGCAAAAGATGGCAAGTAAAGTGGATGCCACTATACTGTACCTAGACCACTCCCACTAAATTCAAATTGACCAGACTGAGTAACCAATAGAAAAAATACTATATTTCTACAACATCTACTTAGTAACAGGTGCATACAAACTCACCAATCACAAAAATGTAAGGACTCTTATCTAGTCTCTGGCCTGTACAGCCCTCAGCGGGATCGGTATGAGATCCCTGCAGTCAGGAGACCAACACCGTGAGCCTGACAGCCGGGCTCCCAGCAGCGAACGCAGCGTGTCCCCTCACGGGCTCGCTGTGCTCGCCATGTTTCGGGCACGGTGGTGACCTTCAGTCGCCACAGGTTTCTATTCCCCTCGGAGTGGTGGCGTGGACCACCACCCAAGAGGGGTAACCAGTCGGTGGTCAGAACTCTGACCACCGATACTTCAGTTGGTGTCGATATTCCGTCATCGGTATCCTGATCACCGGGATCCCAACAGGCGGTCAATTGACTGCCTCCCCCCTCACCTACTTTAAACTGGTTACTATATGAAAGTTACTTCCAAATGCTTGCCTTGTATAGAAGCAATGTTGATTCTTAACAAGCAGTCAAATGTATTTATGTTATCTATGAATACAATGTATCGTAAATGAATAGATCGCAGGGGTGACTGCTCAACACCTTCTCAAATCCAAGTTTCTGCCAAACTTAGGTGGTCATTCCGAGTTGTTTGCTAGCTGCATTCGTTCGCTGTGCAGCGATAAGGCAAAAAAAATGGCCCTTCTGCGCATGCGTATGCGGCGCAATGTGCACGTGCGACGTACTATTACAACGAACGATTTAGTTATACACAGGGTCTAGCGAACCTTTTCAGTCGCACTGCTGGCCGCAGAGTGATTGACATGAAGTGGGCATTTCTGGGTGTCAACTGACCGTTTTCAGGGAGTGCTCAAAAAAACGCAGGCGTGCCAGGAAAAATGCAGGCGTGGCTGGGCGAACGCAGGGCATGTTTGTGATGTCAAAACAGGATCTGAGCAGTCTGAAGTGATCGCAAGTGCTGAGTAGGTTTTGAGCTACTCGAAAACTGCACAAAAAAACTTTGTCACCGCTCTGCGTTCCTTTCGTTCGCACTTCTGCTAAGCTAAAATACACTACCAGTGGGAGGCGGCATAGCGTTTGCATGGCTGCTAAAAACTGCTAGCGAGCAAACAACTCAGAATGACCACCTTAGTGTGCAAGATCACTACCTAATCTCACTGTGCTTTACTGGTATTTATAGGAAAAATAATTTAGCGCATAACTTGTACCTTTGTAAAAGTTAATAAAAATTAATTCTATTTTACACCTTATTAAAAAAAATTAAATCTTAGAAAAGTTTATTTAAAAGCAGAATTTATTAATAGGAATATAAAAGATATGCATATATAAGCAACACAAATAAATTCTCAATGTATGAAATATATGCATAAATGTATCACAAATGTCTACATAATGATAAGTTTCTCCAGGATGACAGAAAATGTGAATAAAAAAAGTAAGCAAATAAAGTTCAAAGCTTGAGAATTAAACAAGGAAGGTTAAACAAACACAAAATAAAGAGAACATTCAAACAAGCGTACTAACCAATGTAATAACTGCCAGTACTATTACTAAAACATATAAACATATGTTAAAAAAACACACTTATAAATATCATAATATCAGTGACATGATTTCAATGAAATATATCCCTTAAGTCAGTGATTTTCAACTTTGTTAAATTTGTGGCACACTAAACAAAATGTTTAAATTGCCAAGGCATACCAACAGTTTTTCTGGCCCCGCAGTAATAAAACACATTGGCTCCGCAGTAATAAAACTGATTTATATTAATGCCACACACCCAGGGGCGGATTGGTATGGCGGGAGACCGGGCAAGGTCCCGGGCGGCCGGCACATTTGGGCCAGAACAAGGCCGCTCACAGTGCTCCTGGGGCCGCCGCCCGCCGCTACCGCGAACGCGCCTTCAGCGGCAGCAGCGGCTTGTGCGCATGCGCAAACGGGTGTTATGCCCTTCGTCAAAATGGCCGCGGGAGTGCTGCTGCGCATGCGCGCCCGCAGCAGCTCCTCCCAAGGGCCTTTGCGGAGCTCGTCGTGAGTGACGTCTCACGGCTCCGCCTCCGCCTCTGCCTCTAATCTCTCCTGTGCTGTTTAGCCGGGAAAACTGGATGGGCGGCGCGGCGGTGTCAGGCGGGTGCTTTACATTACAAAGTAAGCTATTATTAGCTACAGGCAGTAGCAGAGCAGTACACAGTGACAGCACTGAAATATAGTCAGCTCCTAGAGAGTGACCCCAATGTCATAGACTGTATGTGTACGCTGACTGCATTTAGGGATTGTGTGTAAATTAATCCTCCTCATAATTATGTATATGTAGTATGTGCCAGTGTGCCTTACAGCTGGGGTGGAGGGTGCTATGTGTGTATATTGTATCGGATTTGCACATGTAGGGTACCCTGATGGGGTCATCCTGCTGCCAGGTGTAGCATGCAGCACTTGCTGGTACTGGTGAGAGAGATCTATGCCCCCTGTAGTTGTGCCCCCAGACACTGTGCCCCTTGTAGCTCTGCCCCCAGTCACTGTGCCCCTTGTAGTTATCCCCCAGTCGCTGTGCCCCTTGTAGTTGTGCCCCAAGTCGCTGTGCCCCCTGTAGTTGTGCCCCAAGTCACTGTGCCCCCTGTAGTTGTGCCCCAAGTCACTGTGCCCCTTGTAGTTATCCCCCAGTCGCTGTGCCCCTTGTAGTTGTGCCCCAAGTCGCTGTGCCCCCTGTAGTTGTGCCCCAAGTCACTGTGCCCCTTGTAGTTATCCCCCAGTCGCTGTGCCCCCTGTAGTTATCCCCCAGTCGCTGTGCCCCCTGTAGTTGTGCCCCAAGTCACTGTGCCCCTTGTAGCAGTACCCCTTGTGGCTGTGCCCCAAAGCCCAAACACATTAAAAAAAACAAAAACACACACACATACTTACCGCTCCTGCAGCGCTGTCCTCCATCTCCGTCCGCCGGCTCCTCTCTACTATGGGTGAGACGTCATGACTCATGATGTCTCTCCCACTGTAGCGCCGCTCAGACACCAGGGGTCAATTATGACCTCTAGTGTCAGTCAGCGGCGTTGGCTGCAGTGGGCGCCCACACAGCCCACGGCGCCTGCTACAGCCAGGAAGGGGGATCGCTAGTGATTGGACAGCGGATCCAGCACTGGATCCGCTGGTCCAATCACATCTGGGGGACTGACAGGGGCGTGCATTCATCGGGGCTGAATGCACACCCCTGTCATTGCGGCACCAGTAAAGGTGCCGCTTCCCCATACATCTTCAATGGGCTTTCACAGCCCATTGCTGCGCCCTGCCCGCCCCCCGCTGCCCGGACTGTAATGGTATCAGCGGGAGGCACCTCTCCCGCTGCCTCAACCCAAGGATGCAGCACAGTGACAGTGGACAATGGTTAAAATAATAGAAGATATTTATAACAGACGCTGTGTCATAAATATCTTCTTTTTATTATTTTAAACATTATGACAGGGGAGGCACTGCCTCCCCTGACTGCACGTCCCTGGTTTTGAGCCGCCCGCTAATTGCAGTAAACTCCAGCACTATAGGAAATTCATATTGCTTACATGACTACACAATTTTATATATATATATATATATATATATATATATTTCTCTGACGTCCTAGTGGATGCTGGGGACTCCGTAAGGACCATGGGGAATAGACGGGCTCCGCTGGAGACTGGGCACTCTTAAAGAAAGATTAGGTACTATATCTGGTGTGCACTGGCTCCTCCCTCTATGCCCCTCCTCCAGATCTCAGTTAGAATCTGTGCCCGGCCAGAGCTGGAGGCACCTAGTGGGCTCTCCTGAGCCTGCTAGAAAAGAAAGTATTTGTTAGGTTTTTTATTTTCAGTGAGATCTGCTGGCAATAGACTCACTGCTACGAGGGACTGAGGGGAGAGAAGCCAACGTACCTGCTTGCAGCTAGGTTGCGCTTCTTAGGCTACTGGACACCATTAGCTCCAGAGGGATCGAACACAGGCACCTGTCCTCGGTCGTCCGTTCCCGGAGCCACGCCGCCGTCCCCCTCGCAGAGCCAGAAGCATTGAAGTCCAGGATAGAAGATCAAAATCGACGGCAAGAAGACCCTGTCTTCATTTTAAGGTAGCGCACAGCACCGCAGCTGTGCGCCATTGCTCCCACCACACACCACACACTCCGGTCACTGTAGGGTGCAGGGCGCTGGGGGGGGGAGCGCCCTGGGCAGCAATTACATTACCTTTGGGCAAAAATATAACATATATACAGTCCTAGACTGTATATATGTAAAACCCCCGCCATTTTCAATATCTGAGAGCGGGACAGAAGCCCGCCGCTGAGTGGGCGGAGCTTCTTCCTCAGCACTAACCAGCGCCATTTTTTCTTCACAGCTCTGCTGGAAGAGGCTCCACAGGCTCTCCCCTGCAGTATACAAGGTACAACAAGGGAAAAAAGAGAGGGGGGGGGGCACTTAAATTTAGGCGCATATTTACAGTATCAGCAGCTAAGGGGAAAAACACAGTTATCGTGTAAATCCCTGGGTTAATTAGTGCTGTGGTGTGTGCTGGCATACTCTCTCTCTCTCTCTCTGTCTCCCCAAAAGCCCTTGTGGGGTCCTGTCCTCAATTAGAGCATTCCCTGTGTGTTTGCGGTGTGTCGGTACGTCAGTCAACATGTTTGATGAGGAGGGATACGTGGAGGCGGAGCAAGTGCAGATGGATGTGGTGTCGCTGACAACGGTGTCGACACCGGACTGGATGGATATGTGGAAGGTGTTAAGTGAGAATGTTAACTCTTTGCATAAGACAGGGCTGGCCAAACCGGTCCTCGAGATCTACCAACGGTTCACATTTTCCAGACCACCTAGCTGGTGCACAGGTGTAGTCATTACTAATTAAGATGTGCTGCATTCATTCCTAACTGACAATTCTACAGATCTCCAGGAGGCCTGGAAAACATGAACTGTCGGTAGATCTCGAGGACCGGTTTGCCCTGGCATAAGAGGTTAGACAAAGCTGAATCCTTGGGACAGTCAGGGTCTCAAACGGTGCCTGATCCCACAGCTCAGGGACCTTCAGGCGCTCACAAGCGGCCGCTATCCCAGTTAGTCGACACAGATGCCGACACGGAGTCTGACTCCAGTGTCGACGAGGAGGAGGCGAGATTACAGCCTAAAATGGTTAAGGCCATACGTTACATGATAATTGCAATGAAGGATGTTTTGCACATTTCAGAGGAAACTAGAGATGTGCACCGGAAATTTTTCGGGTTTTGTGTTTTGGTTTTGGGTTCGGTTCCGCGGCCGTGTTTTGGGTTCGAACGCGTTTTGGCAAAACCTCACCGAATTTTTTTTGTCGGATTCGGGTGTGTTTTGGATTCGGGTGTTTTTTTCAAAAAACCCTAAAAAACAGCTTAAATCATAGAATTTGGGGGTCATTTTGATCCCAAAGTATTATTAACCTCAATAACCATAATTTCCACTCACACCTCACAATATTATTTTTAGTCATATAATTTGCACCAAGGTCGCTGGATGACTAAGCTCAGCGACCCAAGTGGCCGACACAAACACCTGGCCCATCTAGGAGTGGCACTGCAGTGTCACGCAGGATGGCCCTTCCAAAAAATACTCCCCAAACAGCACATGACGCAAAGAAGAAAAAAAAGAGGCGCAATGAGGTAGCTGTGTGAGTAAGCTAAGCGACCCTAGTGGCCAACACAAACACCTGGCCCATCTAGGAGTGGCACTGCAGTGTCACGCAGGATGGCCCTTCCAAAAAATACTCCCCAAACAGCGACAAACAGTGAGTATATTGATCTTTTCTTTTCAGGTATCCGTGGATTCTACATGGAGAAGAGGACCGATGTCGGCGTGTGAACATAGGTAAGTATGTGTGTGTCGACGTATGAATTAAAGTTTTACTGTCACGGTGTGTGTGTCCTGTTTTTATTTGGGTATTTTTTTTCCAGTAGTACTACAGGTACCAGCGGGCCCGTTTTTCTCCCGCATGCTGGTACTTGTTGTTCTCCAAGTACCAGCTTGCGGGGGAGGCTTGCTGGGACTTGTAGTACTACTGTAAAAAACAATATTCAGACATTTTACTCCAGGCTATTAGCCTCCCATCCGCAGCCCATTGGATGGGGGGGACAGCCTCGGGCTTCACCCCTGGCCCTTGGGTGGCTGGGGGGGGGGGGACCCCTTGATTGAAGGGGTCCCCACTTCCCCAGGGTACCCCGGCCAGGGGTGACTAGTTGGATATTTAATGCCACGGCCGCAGGGCACTGTATAAAAGTGACCCCCGGCTGTGGCATTATCTGTCCAGCTAGTGGAGCCCGATGCTGGTGTGAAAAATACGGGGGACCCCTACTCGTTTTGTCCCCCGTATTTTTTGCACCAGCACCAGGCGCAGAGCCCGGTGCTGGTTTTAAAAATACGGGGGATCCCCTGTCAATTTTTTCCCCGCATTTTTAGAACCAGGACCAGCTCGAAGAGCCCGAGGCTGGTTATGCTTTGGAGGGGGGACACCACGCCGTTTTTTCCCGTTTTTTAAAATCGCGGCAAAATCCGGCAAATCGCCCGTTTTTCGCCCGCGGGAATGTCGAATCCGTTTTTCATTGAGCCGGAATTCACCTGTCGAATTGTGTCGAATTAAAAAACGGCGATAATTTGCCGCGATTCGCCGTGAATTGCATATACCCCTAAGTATTTTCATTTTTCTAGCGAGAGGCTGAGTGCTTCCATCCTCATATGAAGCGGAACCACTAGCCATGAACATAGGCCAGGGCCTCAGCCGTTCCTTGCCACTCCGTGTGAACTACTAGTATGAAGAAGATAGAAAAAAAAACCCCACCACTGGTAGGTATACAATTATGGACGAGCACTGACGACACAGAGGTAGCTACAGCCGTGGACTACCGTACTGCGTCTGCTAGTATAGAGATGACAATGATATAAAAAAGATATATATATCACTACTGCAGGTATATATATAATATAATGAGGGACCTGCTGGACACTGTCAGCAGACTGCTGAACTACTAGTATGAAGAAGATAGAAAAAAAAACCCCACCACAGGTAGGTATACAATTATGGACGAGCACTGACGTGACGACACAGAGGTAGCCACAGCCGTGGACTACCGTACTGCGTCTGCTAATATAGAGATGATAGAGATGAACAAAAAAAATATAACACTACTGCAGGTAAATATTTATATAATATAATGAATGACGGAACTGGTTTTCCATATGGACAGGGCAGAGTTGCGGACCCGTCCACATTTTCTGCCAAAGGTGGTGTCATCTTTTCATCTGAACCAACCTATTGTGGTGCCTGCGGCTACTCGTGATTTGGAGGACTCCAAGTTACTGGACGTAGTCCGGGCTTTGAAGATTTATGTTTCCAGAACGGCTGCAGTCAGGAAGACTGAATCGCTGTTTATACTGTATGCACCCAACAAGTTGGGAGCACCTGCTTCAAAGCAGACAATTGCTCGCTGGATATGTAACACAATTCAGCAGGCTCATTCTGCGGCGGGATTGCTGCATCCTAAATCAGTAAAGGCCCATTCCACAAGGAAGGTGGGCTCTTCTTGGGCGGCTGCCCGAGGGGTCTCGGCACTGCAACTTTGCCGAGCAGCTACTTGGTCGGGGTCAAACACGTTTGCAAAATTCTACAAGTTTGATACCCTGGCTAAGGAGGACCTTGAGTTTGCCCATTCGGTGCTGCAGAGTCATCCCCACTCTCCCGCCCGTTTGGGAGCTTTGATATAATCCCCATGGTCCTTACGGAGTCCCCAGCATCCACTAGGACGTCAGAGAAAATAAGATTTTACTCACCGGTAAATCTATTTCTCGTAGTCCGTAGTGGATGCTGGGCGCCCGTCCCAAGTGCGGACTGTTTCTGCAATGCTTGTATATAGTTATTGCTAATTACAGGTTTTTTTGTTATGAGCCATCCGTTGTGTGAGGCTCCATTATATTCATACTGTTAACTGGGTAAGGTTATCACAAGTTGTACGGTGTGATTGGTGTGGCTGGTTTGAGTCTTACCCTGGGGTTCAAATCCTTTCCTTGTAATGTTAGCTCTTCCGGGCACAGTTTCCTTAACTGAGGTGTGGAGGAGGGGCATAGAGGGAGGAGCCAGTGCACACCAGATATAGTACCTAATCTTTCTTTAAGAGTGCCCAGTCTCCTGCGGAGCCCGTCTATTCCCCATGGTCCTTACGGAGTCCCCAGCATCCACTACGGACTACGAGAAATAGATTTACCGGTGAGTAAAATCTTATTTATTTATTTTTACATTTAATCTGTGACCTATACATTTAGATGTCTGTCTGTGATTGCTTAAAGTTTTAATGAATTTACAGATATGTTTTCATACTGCTTTTATACTTACTGGTTATTCAGCTACAGAATTGCCATGAAGGAAAGCTGGTATGAGACGGCATAGAGTAAATAACTGTTATCAAACCCTCTTCTTGGCTACAAAGTACTATCATAAATTGTTGTGCAGTCTGTGTCAGATATACATTGTAGTAATGACTGTATTAGGCTACATTTTGCTAGTGGGTCTCTGACCTCACCTGTTGTGCAGGAACTCAGTTTTTTCAGCCTGATGATCCTGACTGTGTGGGGTTGCTTCTATTTAGTCAGTCCATTGGCATACAAATATTTTCAGTCCGAAGGACACATTGCATTTTCATTTTGTCCATTGTTTGGGTGCATTGTTTAGGCCTCTGTTAAACTCTAAAGAATGTTAATAGCACACTTTTTTTTATAATATACATGCATTGACATATTCTAGTTAATATGGACCATGAATCATCCAATATCTTCAAAAACAGATAGTAGAACCTAACTTTATCTAAATCTGTCTCTGTTAAGGGCCCATGAAGCTCTGATGTAGAGAAACTTTATTTCAGACTGTAGTTTGAAAGCTTTTTTTAAGCAACCCCACTGATGTCTGTGTGCTGACATGTTACAGTAATATAGTACATCTTAATGGAAGTCTGACTCTGGGGGTTTATGATTTGTTTAGGGGTTGGGTTTCAGTACTGTTTCAGCTGTTGAGTTTTACGGCTTGTTAGCCGGGGTTTGCCTTGTATGTGTGATCTGGTATGAATCTCGCCACTATCTGTGTATTTCCTTCTCTCGAAGTATGTTGACTCCTCAGGCACAGTTTCTAGACTGAGTCTGGTAGGAGGGTCATAGAGGGAGGAGCCAGCCCACACTAAACTCATTAAAGTGCCAATTGCTTTTGGTGGACCCGTCTATACCCCATGGTACTAATATGGACCCCAGCATCCTCTACGGACTACGAGAAAAGGATTTACCGGTTGGTAACCAAAATCCTATTTTCTGCAAAGCAATATCAGATTTGCTGGAAGAATAAATGTTTTATGAAATGCTCTTTTTAAGTTGGTTTAAAGTCTAAATTCCCACGTACTGTAACACATGTACAAAAGTAAAATGTAGTCAACCTCAAATTAACATACTAAACTGTTTTTTGGAGTGCAGGAGGACGCTACTCCAAATTGTGTAGACTCCAAGTGAGTAGCTAAGCGATTACCGGCAGGCACAGAGCAAAGTCAGCAGGCCTGGAGTAGAACAAACAAATCTCTTGCTGGAGAACAAGGCCTATTATAATATTTCCTTCCTTCTCAGCCAGTAAAGGTATTTTCATATAAATAATTAATTGGCTATTAATTACTTGGGCTTGTTTTAGAATTCAGTGTTGCCTTTTTTCCTTTATACAGTTGCCAACTAAACTGACCGTGAAGTGTCAGCGATTCAGTGGCAATGGTGAGTCTGCTGAATATTTACTTTTTTCAGAAAAAATTGCTGTGCACATGGTTCTGCACACAGTTTTGTACTGTACATGTAACACGAACATAGATGTCTCAAAACTACATCTCTTTAACATCTATGTTCATCCTGTCCGTAAGATATGTGAAGGCAGCCATATGCACAAACATAGCCAGATTAAGGAGGGATGCGGGGCATACTGTACCCTGGGACCCCCTTTGTTATATTTATATAATAGTTGTCTTTCAATTAGGTGGAGCTATAAAAAGTACCCAGCCATTATTAAACTATTAGTTTAAAACAATGTATCACAGGGAAGTGTGACCGGCATTCTCAGGACACTCCCAGCCCCCGTAGCCCTCTATCCAGCCCATTAGATATATCTCATGTTACAATTGTATGCCGTATGATATATTGCATGCAGTATATAGCGGCTTCATCAATCGCATGCGATATTCTTATGCAAAAATAGTGCAAAAGTACCAAATTGTATGGAATCACTCCGGGGAAGGTCCCGGGGGAGTTCAAAGGAAATGACATCAGACTTCAGCCTCAGACATATCGTTGTAGTGTATGGGGCCCTTTACAATGACAGCATTTGAGATGGCCTATTGTAGCTACCTTGACCTTTTGCCAAAATTAATCTGCTGTTTTATTTACACACACTTATAGGACAGTATACACCTTATAGTAAATTATTGTATATTGAATGTTCATTGTATAAAAAAAATATTTAAAACATTTCTTCAAAGGAATCAAAGAAAGTTAAAGGGGGTGCAGAAAAAGAACGAGAAAAAAAAAGAAGGAAGTTGCTAGAAGCTGCTAGTCAGTGTGTTAAGTTGGATCGTTTTACTGTAAAACAACCTAGCGCTACTCAGTCTGTTCCGTCAGTAGAAGTGGAATGTGTACAGCCAGGCGAGCTACAGCCGTCAACTGGCCCTGTTGCTGCTTCATTGCTTGAACATTCTGAATCTGAAACACCAAGTAGCTCCGCATCTCTGTTAGATATCTATGTGCATCCTGATAAACCTGGCCACTCAACAGTTCATAGTGATATTATGTTATCTGTAGGCTCTGCTGAGCCTGTAATGGGGAGCGGGGAGAAAGTTAAAAGTTCTGCCATGGCAGTAGAATGTGTAGGTAGTGTGGAAGATGTTGAGGCTGTCTGTAATCTTTTTGCAAGACCACGGGTAGGTGAGAGGCCATTCTTTTTTGAAAAACATCCTATTCAACCATTTGACAGCTCTGATTTGCCATTTGCAGCTAAAAAAGTGTTTAAAAGAAAAGATGGCTCACAACGTTTTTGGGTTACCTATGACAAAACTTCAAATGCTCTGTATTGTTCTGTATGTTTAGCATATAGCAAAGATACAGAAAGCAATGCGTTCATTCTAGGTATGAAGTCTTGGACACATGTTTATCAAAGAATTGATGAACATGAAAACTCTAAGCATCACAATAAATGTGCTGAGGCCCATATGTATACTGTAATGCACAAAGATGTTGGAGAGCTGGTATTCTCTGTACAGAAAAAGAAACATAGAGAAGAGGTCATAGGTAACAGACAAGTTGTGGAACGAGTGATTGATGTCATTAAGCTTATAGGTAAACGAGGTTTGAGCTACCGTGGTAAGACTGCAGAAGCCGCGTATACCTTAGATGATCCTGTTTTAGATCATGGTAACTTTCTAGAGCTAATTATTCTGCTTAGCAAGTGTGACCCACTGCTGAAAACCCATCTAGATAAGGTTATTAAAAGCAGTCAAAAGGCACGTGCTGCAGGCAGCAAAGGCAGAGGAAATCTTGTGACATTTCTATCAAAGACCACAGTGAACCAGATCATAGTTACTGTTTCAACTTTAATCAAACAGTTTATCTCTAATGAAGTTCAAGAAGCTGGAATGTATTCTGTACAGTTAGACACTACCCAGGACATTTCTGTGAAGGACCAGTGCTCTGTGATTATTCGTTACGTCACTGATCAAGTACATGAGCGACTTCTGTCTTTAGTCAGCTGCACAGATTCTTCTGGGAAGGGATTTTTGGAATTGTTTAAAAAAGTCCTTGGAGAAAATGGATTAGATATTACGAAGTGTGTGGCAAATGCGACAGATGGTGCAGCAAATATGCAGGGCACATACAAGGGGTTTTCAGCTTGGCTAGGCAAAGAGTCACCAAATCAAGTTCACATTTGGTGTTACAGTCATGTTTTAAACCTAGTTATTGGTGATGCAACTCGTTCCCCCTTAGCTGCTGCATCATTCTTCTCCTTGCTTAATGCAGTTGGTGCCTTTTTTAGGGAATCCTATCTCCGTATGGACATACTAGAAAGCTTCATGACTGATAAAAGTGGAAACCAAATGCGATTACAGACCATAGGCCAGACACGATGGTGGGCTAAAGATGCAGCTTTATCCAAAATTTTTGGTTCCTATAAAAACATAGAAAAAGCACTCTTTGTGGATGTCATACTAGCTTTGACCAATGTTGAGGAGTCAGAGAAATTTTCACCTGAGCTACGTGCCAAAGCCAAAGCACAAAAAGAAGCCCTATTAAAATATGAAACCATCATGACTGCATTTATGTATTTACGAATATTTCAAATTACAACACCCTTATCTAAGTATTTGCAAACAAGTGGCCTTGATTTGTTGAAGGCTCAACAAATGGTTACCTCTTCTCTAGAGCAACTGGTAGTGATTCAGCGAGACCTTGCTAATATCAAACTTGTTGTTGACAACTTTATCACACACGTAAAAGAAGAACTAGTTAGACGATTACCTGAAAACATAATAGAAGTCCAGGAGGATTTCCCTGAGAAGAGAATCCGAAAGAAAAAAATGATGCCTGGAGAACAGATTCCAGATGATGTCATTACTGATCCTCTGAAGGATTTTGAGGTTTGCATTTACAACAGGGTCTTAGATGCAGCAATTGAAAGCCTGAAAAGCAGGTTTGCGAAGAATAGTGCAATTTACAGAGATCTAGCTTGTTTATCTCCTACACAGTTTGATGAGGTGAAAGTGCATTTGCCAGCCGATGCCTTGGAGAAACTGGGAGATATTCTGATACAATATGATGAGGAAGCAACCAAAGCCAATCTGCAGTTAGAATTAGTTAGTTTAGCTAAAAACTGGGATCGGTTAAAACTTACGCTACCAGAAGAGTATTGTCTTACCAGGCTTGATGAGGAGGTAGATGAAATTGAAGAACTGTCATCCACACATAGATCTGAAGTGACTTCTGATCAGCAACAGGTAAATTGCAGGAGATGCCTAAACTGTGCTATATGTGTATATGACACTCTGAAACGCTACAGTTTATATTCACTGGCCTACAAGAATATAGGCCTAGCTTATAAGTACTTGCTAACACTCTCGGCAACACAGGTAGCTTGTGAGAGATCTTTTTCAACATTAAAAGTAGTTAAAAACAGGCTACGGTCCACTCTTGGAGCAACAAATTTGGAAGCTTTTATGCTGATGGCTGTTGAGAGAGATGTTTTGATGAACAATGTGGACAGTGAAACTGTCATTGACAAATTGGCTTCCCAGAGTTCATTATTACGAAAAGAATTGTTTTTGGATTGAGCTAATGGAGACCAGGAGGTATATATTTTTGTTGGCTGTTCTTCATTGGTTTCTAAATCTGCTGCTTAGTAAATACAGGGTTACAATTCTGAAACATTGCTGGTTAGCCGATGTTCAATTGTATTCTAATGCCGGGATACGCCACATTTTTCAGTCATTTTGGGTTTCATTAAATCTATGGCATGCAATCACACAAATAAATTGCCTAAAGCCAAAAGCGACGCATAGTAAATATACCCCTAGGTAAGACTTGTTTCTTTAATTTGCTACTAAAAGGATGAAAATGGGTTGGGTTTTCATTTTTCTGCACTTTTTTTTATTAAAAATATTGCTGTTTTGAGGTTTAAAACAGTAATTTTTTGTTGATTTTAGTTACTATGCACAGTGTTTACATTTTTCAGCACTTTATTGGTATTTTAATATTGCTGTTTTGAAGTTTGAAATGTTTGTTTTTTATTACTATGCACAGCGCGTTTTCAGTAATTACCAACTGTTATTTATATATTGTTATGTGTTATGTTTAACCTACATGCAAATAAATTATTTTATCTGATATCCATGTCTGGGCAATAATTATAAGAAATATAGTGTTGATGTAGATCAGAATAGCTATTGATAAAGATTATTGTGTACAGTTTGTACCACTGATGCACCCTACATGGGGGAACACATGTATACCATCAGATTCCAGGAAAACAAACAATGGAAGTTTCACTTTTGACAAAGCTTTTGCTTCTGAGAAGAGATCATCCTGCCTTGTCACCAGGCCCCGCCCCTCAACAGACTCCTCCCCTCAGCAGACTCCACCCGCATTAGGGCTGCTTTGAGAAATTTCCCGGGCTGGTTTTCCAACCCAATCCGCCCCTGCACACACCTGCCGCCCATAGTAATTATACACACATGCCCCATTCTAATTCCACACACCTGCCCTCCCATAGTCATGCCACACACATGCCCCCATTGTAATTCCTTACACCTGTCCCACCCATAGTAATTTTACATACCTGCCCCCCATTGTCATTCCACACACCTGCCCCCACATAGTAATCATACTGTACACACATACTCACATTGTAATTCCACACACCTGCACCCCCCTACAGTAATTCCACACACCTGCCCCCCAACATAGTAATTTCTCGCACATCAATGTTATATATTTATACATACACACACACATATATATATACATATATATATATATATATATATATATATATAGTGGCAGAGACAGCATTTTTCCAAGTGAAAGTAATGTGGAGGATCCAGAGCAGGTTTTGGAAACAGTAGCAGAATCCCAGGTGTGTGATCAGCAGCACCTGGGATTTCCTGATATAAGGGTTTCCAGGGAAGAGTCACCTTGCTCTTGATGGTGGAATAGCTACCCAAGTGATAGGCCGGGTTGTGTGGGTTAGACTAGGGACCACTGGAGCCTATCAAGAGTCTGCCATGCTGAGAGTGCCTGTATGCAACTTTCAGCTGCAGCAAAGCGGGGATCATGCGCGGCAAAGCCGAGTGAGCTCCTGAAAAGGGGCGTGACCTATGAAAAGGGGGCATGGCTTTGCAGGAGGACCCACGATCATGAGCCACGCCCCTGTTTTCATCACTGAGGGGGCATGCCCAACGCTCCGTGAGCTGCTGGCATGCCTCCTCTCCTCCTGTCTCCACTGAATAGATGCTGTGTGCATGCGCACAGCGTCTGACAGGAGTATCCCAACTGCCCCCCCCCACCACCACGGGACACTGCGGCCCGCGGGTGGGACAGCGGTACAGTCCCCAAAAATGGGACTGTCCCATGAAAATCGGGACAGTTGGGAGGTATGCTGCCTGTAATACCGACTGCATATGGATTTAACTTGCTATGTGGTAACTTGCTGTTCAAAATAAACACTGAAAGTGTTCATCTGAGTCCCCGTATTTGTGATCCTTGTCACAAGTGGTGGAGAATGTGAGCAAGGACACGGTGTACAGCAGAAACTGTTGGTAAGCATACCGGTGTTTAAATTGCAAGTTTTCCCTTTTCTTTCGTTCCTCTCTGGTTATGCAGTGCAAGTGGCAGCTTTAAAGGGCCATAGCATTATAGGCAGACTGTTTGCTGTTATGTGTTAAATAGCCAGCAAAACAGACGAGTGTCGGCTTGGACTGTTTGATAAGCCTGGCACATTATATTAAACATCCTAGATTTGTCCTTAAAGGGGCCACGCAGGGCAATATGGAGGAGTTACTAAAACAATTTGCTGATCTTGCAGCTGTGCAACAAACCCAGATTCAAATGTTACATGAGGGGCAACAAACCCAGATTCAAATGTTACATGAGGGGCAACAAACCCAGATTCGGATGTTACATGAGGGGCAACGAACCCAGGCTGAAAGACAGCAAACTCAAATTCAAATGTTGTGTGATGAGTTAAAAGTGCTTAGAAAATCTGAGCCAGAGTGGCAAAGGCTACTAAAGCTCACTCCAGCGGATGATATAGAGGCATTCCTTTGCACGTTTGAGCACACAGCCATGCGGTTGGGATGCAGGAGAAGGTAATAAGAAATACCCAAGGGTATTCGGGCGCTGTGAGGCGAGGTGCTCAGGTAAGCGGTAGCCCATGTTAAGAGGGAAGTCACTCCCAATATATATGCACTGATAAAAAGAAGAAGAGGAGGCTGCGCTTCAAGAGGAAAAGGACAATAATCCACTAAATGTGTACAATTTTATGGCAATTTATTAAAAACACTAGCTCATTAAAAAACAACAGTATTCTGTACAGTTATATTGTGCCATGTGCATGCATGAAAAGGAATAAAATTTACCCAAGATATTGGTTCAGCACATGTATCACATAAGCTCTAAAGGATCCGTTCCAGATATTGCCCTTAAATGGTATAGGTCCAGTTGTAATCCACTATAGCAAGTCCCTTTTAGATGGTGTCTAGAGAGTCCTTTATAAATTCCATATGCCGCTAGAGGTTTCAGGATGGAATGAATGTCCCGTAAACAGTGGGTACCTCATGCAGTGCGGTGATTGAATGGTGCCTCTCTAGGACTCCTTTGGGTAACTGGAAGGTGGTATGGGCTGGTTCGGATCCAATTGAAGAAAGTCCTGCTCCAAGGGTTTAAAAACCTGACGCGCTTCGCTGCATATGCCTTGCAGCTTTTTGAAAAAGCTGCAAGGCATATGCAGCGAAACGCGTCAGGTTTTTTAACCCTTGGAGCAGGACTTTCTTCAATTGGATCGGAACCAGCCCATACCACCTTCCAGTTACCCAGAGGAGTCCTAGAGAGGCACCATCCAATCACCGCACTGCATGAGGTACCCACTGTTTACGGGACATTCATTCCATCCTGAATCCTCTAGCGGCATATGGAATTTATAAAGGACTCTCTAGACACCATCTAAAAGGGACTTGCTATAGTGGATTACAACTGGACCTATACCATTTAAGGGCAATATCTGGAACGGATCCTTTAGAGCTTATGTGATACATGTCCTGAACCAATATCTTGGGTAAATTTTATTCCTTTTCATGCATGCACATGGCACAATATAACTGTACAGAATACTGTTGTTTTTTAATGAGCTAGTGTTTTTAATAAATTGACATAAAATTGTACACATTTAGTGGATTATTGTTCTTTTCCTCTTGATGCGGTTGGGATGGCCTGCGGAGAAATGGTCTGACAGGCTGGCTACCTGTTTAAAAGGGAAGGCACAGCGGGCGTATGTGGACATGACTGTGGCTGAGGCACGCTCCTATCCTGGCCTGAAAAAGGATATACTGGATAGGATTGGAGTGACGGGGCCCAGCAAAGCCCAAGAATTCCGTGACTAGCGGCTGGAGGGCTCAGAGCCTCCCAGGATTCAGCTGGCCAAACTAACCTGACTGGCAAGGGTCTGGTTGCAGCCGGATAAAAACTCTGCAGTACAGATTGTGGAAGTTTTCTCACTGGACCAGGCTATGTGGGTGTTAGACCGCTCAGTGCAGCAGTGGGCCCTTCAGGCTGACCCCCAGACATTTGAGGAGTTGGCAGTGGTGATTAAGCAGCACCTGATGCTGAAAAAGCTGAATAAAGCCAGGTCAGGATACGGGCCACAACCTAAACCCAGAACTCCGGTCCCAGTAGTTAAACCAAAGGCTCCACCTCCCTTGGTGTGCTTTGAGTGTGGCAAGCCTGGTCATGTGCGGCAGGACTGCCCGAAACAGGGTGAGCTGATGGATTGCAGTGCGGGGAAAACGGCGCAGCCATTGGTCAGCATGGCAGCTGCGGGGGTATCCCAAGCAGAGTTTCCCTGTACCGGGTGCAGGTACCATTTGAGCAGATTGGTATGGATCTGATAGGGCCAGTGGAAAAATCTGCTTGAGGGCACCAATACATATTGGTGGTAATGGATTATGCCACCAGGTACCCAGAGGCTATACCCCTGCGCAATATGAAATCTGGCACTATTGCCAGAGAACTACTAACCATGGCCCTCATTCCGAGTTGTTCGCTCGCAAAGCGATTTTAGCAGAGTTGCTCACGCTAAGCCGCCGCCTACTGGGAGTGAATCTTAGCATCTTAAAAATGCGAACGATGTATTCGCAATATTGCGATTACACACCTCGTAGCAGTTTCTGAGTAGCTTCAGACTTACTCGGCATCTGCGATCAGTTCAGTGCTTGTCGTTCCTGGTTTGACGTCACAAACACACCCAGCGTTCGCCCAGACACTCCTCCGTTTCTCCGGCCACTCCTGCGTTTTTTCCGGAAACGGTAGCGTTTTTTGCCACACGCCCATAAAACGGCCTGTTTCCGCCCAGTAACACCCATTTCCTGTCAATCACATTACGATCGCCAGAACGATGAAAAAGCCGTGAGTAAAATTACTAAGTGCATAGCAAATTTACTTGGCGCAGTCGCAGTGCGAACATTGCGCATGCGCATTAAGCGGAAAATCGCTGCGATGCGAAGATTTTTACCGAGCGAACAACTCGGAATGAGGGCCCATGTACTGTATACCCGCTTAGGAATATCAAAAGAGGTCTTAAAGGACCAAGGTACACCTTTCGTGTCTAAACTCATGAAAGATTTATGTTGGTTGCTAAATGTAAACAGGATTGCCACCTCAGTGTACCACCTGGTAGAAAGATTTAATAAAACCCTTAAGCAAATGATAAAGAGGGCAGTGTCACAAGAAAAACGAGATTGGGATCTGCTCCTACCTTACTTGATGTTTGCGGTCAGAGAGGTACCCCAATCCTCTACAGGGTTTAGTCCCTTTGAGCTCCTCTATGGGAGACAGCCCAGAGGAATTCTAGATCTCTTAAAAGAAGGGTGGGAAGAACAACAATGCCAGGACCCTAACGTCGTTATGTTTGTGGCCCAGTTATACGGCCGACTAAGGCAGATTGCACCACTACTGAACGAACACATGGAAAGGGCCCAACAACATCAGAAGTAGAGGTATGATGTCACCTCAGTCAACTGGTCCTTTAATCCAGGAGTCAAAGTGTTAGTGCTGGTGCCCACCGCAGAAAGCAAGATGTATGCACAATGAGATCATCGAGGCTTATGAGATCATCGAGACAGTGGGACCGGTCAATTACAGGGTCCTACAGGAGGGTAAAAGAAGGGGGATACAAGTCTACCATGTAAACCTGTTAAAACCCTGGAAGGAAATTGCCTATAGGCCCACATTGGTAGCTAAAAATATTTCAGAATGCCAGGTACCCATTGAAGTCACGCTTACTCCTGAACAGAAACGGGAAGTGGTGAACTTGGCGAAACGCTACCAAGATGTGTTTTCTGCCATTCCGGGAAAGACACAAATCATCCAACATGATGTTGTGACTCCACCTGGGGTGGTCATTAAACAGAGGCCATATTGCATACCTGAAGCGAAGCGGGCAGCGCTAAAGCAGGAGGTGGAAGATATGTTACGCCTAGGGATTATAGAGGAATCCACCAGTTAGTGGAATAATCCAATTGTCCTGCTACCAAAGCCTTCAGGTGCCTTACGGTTCTGCAATGACTTCCATAAATTTAATCAAGTGTCCCGGTTTGATTCTTACCCTATGCCCGGGGTTGATGAGCTGGTAGAAAATTTAGCCAATAGTCAATATCTCACTACACTTGATTTGTCAAAAGGTTAACAGAAGCTGCTAAGGCAAAAACAGCCTTCTCTGCCCCAGAAGGCTTATTCCAATATAAAATGCTCCCATTTGGTTTACATGGTGCCCCAGCAACCTACCAGAGAGCTATGAATAAGTTGCTGTGGCCCCACAGGGAATATGTGACTGCATATTTAGATGACATTGTTATTTTTAGCTCTGACTGGGAGTCACACCTACCAAAAGTAGAAGCCGTTTTACAATCTCTACAGGTACACGGGTTTACCGCCAACCCTGAGAAATGTGCCATTGGTATGATTGAGGCCAAGTATTTGGGGTACATTGTGGGCAGAGGACAGGTTAAACCTTAGCCTAGTAAGGTAGCAGCAGTCCTCACCTGGTCTAGACCTAAATGTAAATCACAACTTAGGACATTTCTCGATTTGGTCGGATATTATCGTAGGTTCATTCGAGATTTCACTGCTAAAGCGGCTCCACTAACCGAATGTCTGTCTTAAAAAACAATTCCCAGACAAGATAATGTAGTCTGGACCAGTGGAAACTGCTTGGCAGGATTTAAGACGAGCTTTGTGTACTGAGCCTGTCTTGCAAGCTCCTGACTTTAAAAGCAATTTGTGTTGCAAACGGATGCCTCTGGGACAGGATTAGAAGCAGTCCTATCCCAAGAGGTAGATGGAGAGGAGAAGCCCATCCTCTACCTTAGGCGTAAATTATTGCCCAGGGAGAGCAGGTACTCAACTGTAGAGCAGGAGTGCTTGGCCATTAAATGGGAAGTTGAGTCAGTAAGGTATTATTTATTGGGATGAGAGTTTTTGTTGGTCACAGACCATGCAACCTTACAGTGGATGCATACAAACAAAGAGGTGAATGCTCGTGTGACCCGTTGGTTTTTGGCATTGCAGCCATTTAAATTTGAGGTGAGGCATCGTCCAGGGAAACAGCACCTCAATGCCGATGCCCTTTCCAGGAGGTTTGTAGATCCTGGTCCTCCAAGCAACCCTATGGTGAAGCTAGGGGAGGAGGAAGTAGGCAAGGTGGGTGACCTCTGGAAGGTAGTGGAAGGCTGTGTACCTGGGCGGATGGCACAGGTAGGGGTGGGCGAGGCAGAGAGCTTGCCTGAAAATAGTGTAGCTTCACCAGGGTGGTTGAAGCTAAGGGGGAAGGAGTGTGGCAGAGACAGCATTTTTCCATGTGAAAGTAATGTGGAGGATCCAGACCAGGTTTTGGAAGCAGTAGCAGAATCCCAGGGGTGTGATCAGCAGCACCTGGGATTTCCTGATATAAGGGTTTCCAGGGCAGAGTCACCTTGCTCTTGATGGTGGAATAGCTACCCAAGTGATAGGCTAGGTTGTGTGGGTTAGACTAGGGACCACTGGAGCCTATCAAGAGTCTGCCATGCTGAGAGTGCCTGTATGCTACTGCCTGTAATACCGACTGCATATGGACTTAACTTGCTATGTGGTGACTTGCTGTTCAAAATAAACACTGAAAGTGTTCATCTGAGTCCCCGTGTTTGTGATCCTTGTCACAATATATACATATATATATGTGTATGTTTCTAACCTTAAATCTTTCCCTCTCAGTGGGGAGAAGTGAGGAGCGCTGGGACAAGGCAGCATGGAGGAGGAGTAGCAGAGAGTGTGTGTGCACTGCAGGCAGGGAGAACGCGACGTGGGGTACGGGCCGTCTGATGCGGAAGTGCAGCACTGACTGGCGAGCACAGGTACATCTGCCTGGCAGCTGCGGATGTTCTGTGAGCGGGCGGCAGCACTGGGGCCTGGCGGCTGTGGTGGTTCTGTGTGCGGGCGGTGGCGCCGGGTCTGTGTGCGGGCAGCGGTAGGAGGCGGGCCTCTCTGGCGGGCAGCGGTGGCAGAACACCTGGCAACTGCAGCGGCACACCTGTTGAAAAAGGCTGCCCTAAGTGAGTATAATACTGTGATAGCAGTGGTTTGATGAAATGCTAAATTGATTCCTGTCCAATATGCAGAGTGTATATATGGTATCTGAACAAAATCCTGAGCTATGTTTCCTATTAATGTCAGGTATATGAGCTTGTGCAGGTAAAATCTGTATTAGAGTTTTGGATGATGATGTGGGAATAAAAAGAACTTTTTTAGACTGATCATTAGTTGATAAATATTATCATTCCAGGTGTCCTGTAGCTAATGTGACTTCTGAATGTAATCAGGAAAAAACCTTTGTTATGTGGTTCCAGATGCCATATCTGGGATAATTACTGTAGGAAATTAAACAGTGTATTCAATAATGTTAATATTTACGTTAAACTCTGGCTATTTAAATGTAATAGGCTATAAAAAAGTAATAAACTTAAGTAGGTAGGGTATTTTCATCCATTTTAAGATACTGTAATGTTATTGCTAGAAGGGGATATGCAAAAATTCTTAAGGTGTAAGGGTTAAAAATGTGGTGTTCTTTTAGTAACTTACTTGGTTTTGAAGTGATTTGGAGAAAAACCTCATAGTATCCAGTAATGTATGGTCTGAATAGTATGTTTGTATAGGCATAATAAAGTTAATTTCATGTACTTACAGTACTGTATGTTTGACATAGATTTGTAGCAAAGGTCAATGGTAATGGATGTTTCATAATATCCCAAGTGTTGAGGCCAAAATAGTTTTTTCAGTTCCAAATCTATATTTAGCTACTTGGTGGGAAATCCAATTAATGATTTCTTCATAAAATCTGTTAATGTCACCCCCATCCAGTTGACATAGAACTTTTTGATCCCTTGAAATGTTAGACACTTGGGATCACAATTGTATTTCATCCTAATATGTGTTGTTAAAAATCTGCTGATGCTGTTTCTCCTATGTTCACCATTTCTGATGTTCAGGATTTCACTGCAAACCCCATGATAAATCTACTGTATATGTGCTGCTAATGTGGTTTTACAATGTTTTTTTTTAACTGACTCCAAAAATGTGAGATTATAATCTCAGAAATTACATGTATAAATCGCTTGCTATTTCCAAATGATCATTGGTCGGAACCAGGAAAGAGTGATGAAAGGAGACTTATAATTTGAAACACATATTAAATGTCAAAAAATGTTGTCTTGTGTATTATTTGTAGCCTTGTCACATTATTAACTAATGCTAATTGCTGTCTGCAGTATTTTTTATGTTCTGTCTATGCTGTTTGTGTATGAAGATTAACAGAGTTTTATTAACCCAAGAGCATATAAGCGCCCAGATATGTCCAAATATACCAATATCAGTTGTGTTGTTGGGATAAAGGGGGCCTGGGTCATGATAATTGACAGTTGTTTACTGGGGGATTCTGCAGGATGCGAGAGTGTGGAGTTGATATAAGCAACTGTACTAGAATGTTCTCCTCCTCTCCATCTTAAACTCCCAACTAACCCCTCGCCCCTCCCCCCGTTATCTTTTATCTTTATTGTCACTGTTGGGTAAATTTGTGTTTCACTTACTAACCAAAAGAAGAGGCAGAGAACTCATAGGGAATTTATTTCTATGATGGGCACAGGGGGTGTGTTGGTTGGTAGTGGAGCATCTTCTCTTATAATATTCATTTCATGACTTCTTAGACTATGTACACACAGTTTTGTAGGTACTGTCCTATTTTCCTATTTTCTGTGGGCATTGTCTACAACTATATATGCACTGTTTTTTATCATTCATTCCTGAATCTTTATTTTATATCTCCTCTGTGAGGAACATCTCATATTGCTCAACCTATCTCAACATTACCATTTGTACTGCGTTTAATGATATTTGCTTGAAATTAAAAAGCAACTTATAATCATTAGTGACATCTATAATTTTGCAACTTCTGCAGATTTCACTCATAAAAAGAAGGCCATTTTGATAATAGATAAAATATTGATAAATGTAACCGTGACACTGAAATATCAACTATATTCTTACTTGTGCATGTGTCTTAAGGTACTGTATTTCTCTAAGTAAAATGTTTCTATTAGTCTGTAGCTTTGTTATTACATCAATAAGGGAATAGCAAGAAGTACAGTACTTACTGAATCTTAATAATGGTAGTAGTGATGTAACAAGCCTTCAAGCTCAATTAATAGTGTTTTCTATTTGTCATCAGTGGAGTAGTTGTTAAATTAATCTTTTCGGAAAAGTAATACTTTTCCCCCTACAGCTGAGGTGTCCATAAGAATTTACTCACACTGTGTATACACATTTAAAACATTTTCCCCTATTTTCCCATATCTGTACCCCCCACCCCCATTGTTGACCTCTGCCACTCTCTGTAACCACTGCCCCCCTCTCAGAATTGCAGTCCTTGTTGCTGCCACTGGTGACTGTCTCCAGCTGCTGTCCCTGCTAGGTCTGCTGCCTAGCTCACAGTGTATACATTCTACAGTGCTGCCCCAAGAGACTCCTCACCATCCATTGTAGGGAGATAATGCAGCCGAAGGTATCATGTACCCCCCTCCCTCTGGTGACCTGTGCTGGCATTTGGGACACTTGCAAGTGCCAACAGGAAGAGAAGGGGATCAGGAGGTAGCGGCAATTGTAGTTAGTGGCATGGGAAGAAGGGAAAAATGAAAAGCTCAAAGCTGCTGTACAAGAAGGCAAAAGCAGGCAGGGTTCTGAATAGAGCCCGCTGCTGCAGCTACACAAAATACTGTGTACATGGAAGCTTGTGTACACATCCGGAGGCTGTGTGCCATCTCAGAATGGCACACAGCTTCACTGTCAAGTTCCAAAGAAAACCTAGTTTAGAAATTTGATGAATCACATAAATCACTGGGGCAGATTTGTAACCAGGAATGATGAATGATGCATCTGCATCTCTCTTTCTCCACCATGATGAATGAGCCTGACAATTTCTACAAAAGTAGGTGAAATTGTTAATTTTTATTTGCTTTAATATAATTTATGTGATGATGAATAGATCTCTAAAGGTAAACTTACTATAAAGCTCTATTCAAAGTCAGCATGTCTTCAGCTTTTTTGACCAATGGATTTAAAAAGGCAATAATATAAAATACAGTACAAGGCATGTTTGGTATTTGATACTAATGCTCCATTAAATCTTACTACTGAAACCACAAAAGACACAGCAATTATGAAAAGCACCACATAGTAAATTGACACCTAAATATCTTTTCCTTCCTAATACTGCAGTATGTCTACAGAAGGTCTTAGGGAAATCATAAATATACATGGATTTATCTGATAAAGTAGTTTCTGTACAAAATTGGTAGCTTATCTTCTGGATCACTAAACTGAGGTACATTAAATAATTAATTATAGTGTATTGTAATTTCAATATGTTGTCATTTATGCTCAAGGTTGCATAAAAAACCCAAGTTGCATTTTTAGAAATGAAAGATCTTATAGTCTATTTTTTTCAAGGAACTACTACAGTAAGTGACCTTTAAGTCTCTCCTGATCATTAACCATTAATGACCAAAGAGAGCTGGACTGTGGATAGAGTTGCTGGTTCTTCAGCTCATCATAGACATTCCTGTAGTGGCATTAGATAGGGGATTCCAGACTTCTTGGTGCTGAGCACTTTACCATCTCAGGTGCTGAGCACTTTACCAATACCTTTTAAAAAGCTATTTTGCATTAATGATATATTGTGCAGTCAAAACATTTAATATAATTTGAGCTTTAGATTTGCCTGTGACATTTGACTATTCGGAGAATCCATGGAGTGCCTGAAAATTTATTTATTTTATTTTATTTTAATTCTGTCCATTTATTTTTATTAACAACAGTTGGACTTATTTTATTCAAGACAATTTATAAGCAGTGTTTTTAGCTTATTTATATTGCTTGCATTTCAATTTGCATATTTTATGTATTATATGTATTATATTATATTCATGATCATATATCACAGTACAGCAAATAATTTGCATGGACAGATGATGGAATAATATTTTCTAAATTTCAGTAGAAACAAAACAATTTCAATGGCTTCAACATTGGGAGCAGTTGTAGAACTGTGCCACTAGTGGTTTACAGTATTTATCTGTTTTTCCCCCCTTGGCTGCTTCCATTCATCAACTCTTCATTCCTCTTTTGCAATATTCTGCCAGATATTCTGTAGCGTTCATCAAGCGATAAAAGCCTCATCAGCATCGCAATCTGCTCAACTTGTTAATGGTCTTTAGTGATTTTGTTTTAAAAGGACTAAAGATTATGCTTAACACACTCTTTATTAAGCTCCCAAAGCAAAAGAATAGGTGTGTACAATGCACTGCAGCTGTGTGCATTACATTGGTTGTTAGAAATTTCTTTGTGTTCCAGTAATTAAGATTCTTTTCACCCAAGATATTTTAGAATTGTTTTGCATATTTGGTAAAAGTAAATAGGTATCATACAAAAAAGCATGAATGGATGAAAGTCAGGTAAAGAATGTAAACCGTGTAATAAAGACTTGTTATAAAACAACATGCTACTATAACTGTTCTTCTATTTGAGTCTACTATACATTCTAATAACTATTATCTAAGAGCAGCAGAGATGTTGAGAGATAATTATAGCATATGCATTTATAGTATGCTTTTCTAATAAAGTGATCACATGAAACCTTATAATTGCAGTCACAGCACTTGGAACCATGAGCTTGTCAGCTAAGACAATAATTGTTCATAATACCTCCCAACATTCCTGACTTACAGCTTGTTGCACATTAATAATCACATCCACTATTCAGGCCATGAACAGATACAGCTATTCATGTCTACATTTCCCCCTTGGTTTCTCTGTTAAAAACCGATCTGCACCATGAAAGATTAGCCTATTGGGAGGTTTATGTTACTAAAGTCTGTAAACCCTACTACAATAGCATTGGGTTCATATATTATTGAAATGGACTAAAGGTTCCATAGGGACTGTACGTAAACCAGTGTTATTGTGTGTGCATGATACTCTCAGATGAGATCAGAAAATGTAGGCTATAGAACTATTTGATTGAGAAAAAAGGGTTAGCTTTATGTACTGTAATCTCTGAGCTTTCAGAGAAGGTGGCATCTACAAAGTTTAGCTGACACCCCAGGGCAAGGATACTCCGTTCTTTTACTACTGGCAGTAGTGAGTATTAAGGGCTCATATGGTCATTATTTGTCTGTGTAGTTATTTACTGCTTAGATTGAGAGCTCCTTGGAGCAGGGCCCTCTTCCCTCCTGTTCTCACAACCCTCCTCTCTCGCAATTCAATTACAGCCTACAAAGCGAGTGTCTAAACCTGCCTCTCCTCTTGCTCATTACTGTTTATCTCTTCCAGTGGCTACCTGCTACCAGTAGTATGACGACTACTGCTTTGCTTCCTTTCATCTCGGCTTTAGTGTGTACCGAGACTTGTGTTGCTAATTGTTACCTGTGCTCTGTTTTAGTTTTACTGTTACTGTAATGTTAGGTTCTGTGTACCATGTATTGTTCTAATGTCTGCTGTATGTACAGTGCTGCAAAACACTTGTGGCACGCTATAAATAAAATGTAATAATAAGAACAATATATGCAAATATAGTAACTATAATTTGGAACGAGTGCTGACTCAACCTATACCATATTGTATGGGTTAAGTAGATGGGTTTAAAGCCACTGATTGCAGGAAAAACACAGATGGTGAAGAGAAGATGGAATAGGTAAGGAAATGAAGAATATAACAGAATTTACAATCTATAAGAGAAGGGCAATCATGCATTGAAGCTTTGAAAAGAGTTTGATAGGGAGTGGAAGTATTTTCATTTGTTGGGGGTATGGTATGAGTTAAGTCCTAGAGGCTGGAATGGGAAGAGGACATTTGTTGGGAAGAGAGATGGAGGTCATTGGCAGAAGGAAGTAACAAGCAAGTGGGTGGATGGAGATGAGGTTAGACATATAGGGAGAGAGGATTGGGTTGGCACTATATGAGTGTGAGGAGTTTGGAGCTGACTGTAGAGTAAGGGAAATAGTGTAAGGCCTGCTGGAGAGAGGAGTTTATACTTATTTATTCTAGGTATAATCGTATATATTGATTCTGAAATCACTACCTGAAATACCCTTTCATATTTTATATGTACTGTATAATAAATGCCATGATGTCTAAATTGTAAAACCTAACAACATACAATAGACATAACTTCCACTTTTTTTGTGAAATTGTAAATATTTTCTTCTAAAATGTCCATTTTGTTTGTTGATAAAAATAACTTTGTTACTTTCATGAAGTAACTTAAATTGAAAGTCTTGATGCTACTATCTTAAATTCATTACATAGCATTGTCTACTTGTCAAATTTGTTTTGTGGTGTATTAACCCTTAACAAAGGTTCCTTTCTACAGAAATTTTTTCTTATAAAAAATTGTCTTTCGCTGAATGCAGATCAAAGACAAGTACAATCAATAAATGTATGTTTGGATGTTGAATGTGTAAACAAAGTAGATTCTGTGTGCCCCCACTGGGTCATATTCTGTTTTTTTTAATCTATTTTTCTCTATGCATATCCAAGTGTGGAAATGTATGAGTGCCTCTCTTTGCTCACCTGAAATTTTGGTAAATGTGATTAAGCTATGTGAAAAATTCCTTTAAATGTCTTATGATCTAAAATCAATTTCTACTGCAACTGCATGGACTTTGATGTACGAAGCGACACAATTTTTCAATTAGAGCAAACTATTTTAAATGGAAAGGATAATGATTGTGTTATTGATAGCAATTAAATTCATTGTGACAAAAAGAATCCTACAGAATATGTTTCAAACCACCCAAGCATAAATTCCTATTTTGTGATTTTTGTTTTTACAATGTTTACTATTGTGTTCATGGACTATACTTGAGCAAAAGCTCTTAAGTTTGATATGTAACAATCAAACAAATGATCTGAGAATATCAAATGCCCTTTCTTGTATTTATTCATCTAGATTTCAGCAATATGTATTTACTAAATGTCTGTTTGGATTATCCCTGCTCTGAGAGCATCATAGTCATGTTATCATGAGCAGGAAATACCCTAATCATACAGCTTAATATGTACTACCTCTAAAACAAGTAACGAAGGAAGAGATCCATTAGCGATGAAAGGACAGTAACAGATTGCCAAAAGTCTTTGCATGGATAAAGTAGAGGATTGAAATACAATTAGCATGTCATTTTGAGGCTAAAAGCAGATGGTCTGAAGTCTTTGCTTTGTGTGAATTTAAACTATGTGTCATTGGTAAAAGAAAAACTGCTTGTCAGAAGCTAAAATAGCAAAGAAATTTGTAGCTAATACTTTGGAATAATAAATGTTTCAGAACAGATCTCTAAAGAACCAGATGAAATGACATAAAACTGTAGCAAGAGTGTTTGATTGTAACTTTTAACTCTTCATCTGGGATTAAAATGCTTTGTGAGAAAACACTGACGGATTGTTTTGTTATCCTTTTCTGCACATTAGGTTAAATGTGGTATTAGTTTAGCACAGCATTGCTTTTAAAAAGATTTAAGATTATTGTCTGTGAAATAGAATTCCCACCAGTATCAGCACAACTGTCAGGCATGTTTGCATGTGTAACCGCTTGGCGGAAAGCTCCCTCGAGTGTTAAATGTTAACTGTACATTTAATCATAGTTGTCATCTTCACTGACCCTGGTCATTCTTGAATGTCTCTAAGGGGGAGCTGGATATATCTTCTACCCTTCAAAAGTCATCCTGGGAGAACTTCTGCTTATTTTGCCCACAACACTAGGTAAAAGTAGAGGCAAAAGGGGAAGAAAACTCAAAATAGAGCTTGTTTGTGCTTTACCATGGCAAAGAAATGAGAGGCAAGGGGAATTATTTATTATTTATTTATTTATTAACAGTTTCTTATATAGCGCAGCAAATTCCGTTGCGCTTCACAATTTGAAATAATAATAACAAACTGGGTGATAACAGTCATAGAGTTAGGAAGGCCCTGCTCGCAAGCTTACAATCTATAGGGAAATAGGCATATGTACACAAGGAAAGGTGCTATCTATTGCATAGAATGAGAAGACATGTGAGGATATGTGTGGACTGTACAGAGTGGATGTAATTTGATAGGAAGGTTTATGAAAGTTATGTGGGCGGTTCAGGAATTTGATACGCTTGCCTAAAGAGGTGAGTTTTGAGGGAACGCTTGAAGGTTTGGAGACTAGAGGAGAGTCTTATTGTGCGTGGTAGGGCATTCCACAGGGTGGGTGCAGCCCAATGAAAGTCCTGCAGTCGTGAGTGGGAGCGATTAATGAGTGTGGATGAGAGACGCAGGTCTTGTGAAGAGCGCAGAGGTCGGGTTGGGAGATATTTTGTGATAAGCGAAGTGATGTACATTGGTGTAGTTTGGTTAATGGCCTTGTGTGTGAGTAAAAGTATTTTATATTGAATGCGGTAGAGTACAGGTAACCAATGGAGGGACTGACAGAGTGGATCTGCAGACGATGAACGTCTAGCGAGGAAGATAAGCCTCGCCGCTGCATTCAGAATGGATTGTAGTGGTGAGAGTCTTGTTTTGGGAAGACCAGTTAGAAGACTATTGCAATAATCAATGCGGGAGATAATGAGAGCGTGGATTAGAGTTTTAGCAGTGTCTTGTGTAAGGTATGGTCGTATTTTGGATATGTTTTTTAGATGCATGTAACATGATCTTGAGACAGATTGAATGTGGGGAACAAAGGACAGATCAGAGTCAAGGATGACACCTAGGCAGCGAGCTTGTGGGGTAGGGAATTAAAGGGTAAGACCATGCAATAGTAACATAAAATAACAGTGCTGTGCAAAATATGATCTAGGTGTAATTTATAGGTGACAAGGCAGCTCCCACAGTATGCTACAGTAACGTGCTATGAGAACAATAGTAAGTTTGTAACAGTGAGGCAATAACATGGATCCAGGCTTGCTATAGTACACATGCAGCACATATTAAGCACTGATCCCACTGCATCAACTTGGCTAGTGCTTTGAAATGTTCTGCTTCCTGAAGGACTTCTCAAGACTTCTTCACTGACTTGAGTCTGGCATCGGGGGAGGGGGGGGGGATTTGAGAACAGTGTTTCATGTGGAAGAAGCACCATAATATTAATTTTTCAGGACTTGTTTTCTGTATCTTTGGAACATCCATATGACGTCCATACAACTTAGAAGTACTTTCTTTAATACAAATAATAATTCAAATAGTATGTACTTCTGTATGTTAAAAATAATGTATTAATCTAAGAATAAATCATTTAAAATAAACTGTTGTTCGCACCATCTCAAGATGACACTACAGGACTCTGTAATGCTCTTACACTTAAAACAAGTTCAAATCTAAAAATGTTTTTATAGCTCATAGGTGACCTTTTAGTAACACATTTAGTTGGACAAGTCTGCTTTATTGCTTCCTTAGGTGAGCATATTTTTGTAATGCATGTATACAATAAACCTAAGTCATATGAATGCATATATATGAAATACACATATGTAAAAGTTATATTTTTTTACTTGATTTCTTATATTTTCCCATTTTAAAAAATATCCTCCAAAATAAATATGCATGTATTTCAGAAACATGTATAAATATTGTTTGCATGTCAATGTACTGTACATACAGTATACAGTACATTTTATTATTACAAGCTCATGAATATATACTGTATTTGCAAATGTAAGGATAGTTTTCCTATAGACATACAGTATGAAGAGCACAGTAGACTTTACAGCATTAGGGGGTTTACGCTCATTTGGTAAAAGAAAAAACTGGTTTTGTTATATGAAAGCCATTATATAATAATATTCACTGATGTCAAAATCAAGTAGAATATTACAGAGGTGTTTTCTGTTTATCTTGCAGTGAGTGCTGCTTTTTACAGTAGGCATGTGTTTTTTTGCCCTTGGTAGGAGCAGCGGCTGCTGCCCATGGGCTGTAGCATAGGCCACACATGCAGCATGGGGTGCGGGGGGGGGGGGGGGAAGCAGGGGGGTGGTTAGCACATAGATACATACATGTAATATTGTATGTAACATATGTGCTGGCTGCCTTACCTGGGGATAAGCAGCACTGCTGTGTTCCACTGAGCTGCCACTGCACGGGACACAGCACTCAGCTTGTCTTTCCTCTATAAGCACACCCCTACACTCCCATTGGATAGTTCCACAGGAGTCTGGTGGTGAGCTTATAGAGGATAGACAAGCTAAGTGCTATACAGTGTGTTCCATGCAACGGAGGCTCAATGAAACACATCGTCACTGCTGATCCACGGGTAAGGCAGCCAGCACATATAAACATACATGTCATGTTGTATGTAATATATGTGGTAACACCTCCCCCTCTTCCATGCTATGTGTGGTCTGTGCTGCAGCTCAGAAGCAACAGCCACCACTGTTTGGTAGCATACTGCACAGAACTGGGGGACTGATTTAATTATGTATTATTATTATTATTAACAGTTTCTTATATAGCACAGCATATTCCATTGTGCTTTACAATTAGAACAGTAATAGAACAAAACTGGGCAAAAACGACAGACATAGTGGTAGGATGGCCCTGCTCGCAAGTTTACAATCTAGCAGGTTAGCCCTACTTGTACAATGTACTTTTGACTTTATGCGCTATATGAATCTCAGGTGGATACATGACTGAACAAATACACTTATATAATGAATTTATATATATTTATATCTCAACAAAATGTATATATATATATATATATATATATACCCAAAGTATTGCATAGGTGCACTCTCCTCTTTACTTTCTTCACCATGCAGGGTGCACTTTAATTATTCCTCACCGGAATTATCCATATCCACAAAAGTAAAGGCACTTACTACTATTTTCATATTCCAACAACATACAATTTTTATTAATGTTCAATCTTCAGGCACAGCTGTATCAATTCGCTGTTTCAATAAAGCATGTTCTTTAGCTCAGGGTCATAAGGTGCAACTTGTCATATACATCGCTTTTTCAAATGTATTGCAGTGCTCATCAGGAAAAAGAACTTCCATTTAATGCATATTCCATTCTGTGACTCCAAATATTATGCCAACATGCTTTTCCATTTTAAGATATATCATATTTCTTTAATATTAAAGAAATATGATATATCTTAAAATGGAAAAGCATGTTGGCATGCTTTGGTGAGGCTTGTCCAATTGGGAGTATTGGGATATAAGGACTTTCTGAAGTTACAGGGATTTCACTCTATGAGGAAGCACCCATGGGTGCAAAATGTGTTAGTGATTTACACCAAATTCCCAGGAAGGACTTTCCATTTGCCATCATCACCTATTCTCCAGTTGTCATCTGCTGCCAGTGGCCTTGTGGTCACGGAGCCATTCGTGGCGCTATACGCCAGACGCGCCCACTGTGATCATTACATCTAAGCTCGGAGACAACAGCACATTAGGAGATTGGAAGGGAGATGCGGTCCAGGTTACCAGGACACCTCCGGCGGCTGGTGCACACCGCAGTGAGGCACATCCGCCCCGAACAGCAGAGGGTCGGTAACTGTGCACGGGCGCGCAGCCGACCACAGACACTCTCGCTGCAAAGGAATTTTCCACCCAAGGGAACGCGGTGTTCACATTCTCTCTGCATTCTGACAGTTTATTTTTGAAGCCGCATTCATACGGACACATTAGAACGGAGAAAGGTGAGCCCACATTCAAGTAGCCACATTGTTGTGTTTTGGCTTTCTAAATCAAATTGTATCGATACAGTGAATAACAATCAAGATATATTTCTTCAACATGAATACAGTAATATAAATAAGGACACATTTTTTAGATTGTTTTGTCTGTAGCAGACATGACAAACGTCACGTGACCTTTTTTTATATAACATTAGATGCCGTTTACTTATCAGTTTTTAATTATATTAAATGTTTGTGAATATATGTATACTTTTTTTGAGATATAAAGATATATAAATTAATTATATAAGTGTGTGTGTTCAGTCATTTATGCACCTGAGATTCATATAGCGCATAAAGTCAAAAGTACATTGTGTTTTGTTCCAAAGTGCAGGTGGTTTACTCCAGCTGTCACTAATTATTAGTTGTGTGTACACAGACACAACTGGACTTAATTGATGCTTGTTCTATTTTTGGATAGATTTCACATTCATGCAGTTTTAATCTAATTGCATATATATTAGCGCCTCAATAAGTTGTGTGTGGGTAGCCCTACTTGTAGCCTTGTCTGCTTCTGATTGCACCCCATAGTGTTGCAAGAAAAAATAGTGAGGTTACCATTCTTAATTACCTACATTGTGTATAGTGTAAGGTTCTGACAGAATCCTGCACTTTGAATCTTTCCCTGAATGTACTAGATGTTATTTTTTTAACATTTCTATCCGAAATAATGAAGTTAATCATTATACTAGGTGTGGGGCAACTAAAATGGAATGGTTCTTATTATTAACACAAATCAAAATAATGAGTTAATTTGCTGTGTAATGTTGTTGGATAGTTCTAACAGGCCAAGGGTAGTATCCTATTAGAGGAGATAAAACATTGGATGTAAAAAACGTCAGTTTTTCACACTTTTCTCCAATGTTTCACCAATATTTTTTACAGGCTATTCATTTAGGATCGCCCGTGAAAAAACAGCTTTCCTCCCTAAAATACACAGGTTCAGTGAAACCTGTGTGTTTTCGGAAGAAACAGCCCGTTTTCGCATGAAAACTTGGCTGTTTCTGGAGATATGGTTTTGCCTGCCTGAGGCAGGTGAAACAAAATCCCTGATAAGCTGTGCTTTGCGCCGGCTGACGTGGGCTAATAGGAGAGCCCCCGGCGAGGCCTTTAGCCATGGTAATTTATTGCAACTAGTAGGATACTGCCATTAGGGCCAGATGTACTAAGCTTTGAAAAGTGATAAATTGCATGGTGATAAAGTACCCACGAACCAGTGTCTGTCATTTTTCAAACCCAGCCTGTAACCTGGCAGTTAGGAGCTAATTGGCTGGTACTTTATCACCGTGAAATGTATCACTTTTCAAGGCTTTGTACATCTCCCCCTAAGTGTTATCACTTTATCCTGTACTGGATACACAGAGAAGTCATCAGTTCAAAAAGTCACAGCCAGAAACTGTGCCCTTCAACAAATGATTCTTTACAACTTTAAGGATTTTCTGACCTTCAAGACTTTTAGTCTATACGTAGTAGGAATCTGTCCAATTTTATGGTTTAGTATCTAAGTTATTTGAATGGAATAATTCTTGATTTACTATAGTAAAATAACACCATATGATAGTAATAATAAAGATGCATAGAATGTCTCGGCTTGTTACATCCTAATCAGAGGGGACCAATCAGTTCTATCTAAGTAGCATTCATGTATTGTAGAGCAGGTCTGAGCAATGATAATCACAGTTTCCTTTTAGCACAGAGCTCTGCAGTGCAGTATTAGCAACATAATACTCAAAGAAGCACGTTTGTAGTTAAAATTGCCTTCTAAAGTACAGAAAGATCATCATGTTGACCGCTATCATGTACTGCTTAGGGATATTGATGAGGAAATCTACTCTGCACATGTGAAAAAATTATTTCTCCTTAAGTAACACACAGTCATCACTTAAGTTATACGCTTTATGCAGTATAACTGATTATTGAAGTAATGATCTTGTATTTCTTAAATAATCAGCTTTCTGCATATACAGTATATAAGATGCCATGTAATGATTGTGTCTTACTTAACACCTTAAGTAACTCAATTGCTACCTTAGCTCTAAGTAAGAGGTGTTAGGTGGGGTAACTGATCTGAACTTATAAACGACAATTTTATATCATATGTTATTTTAATTAAGGTGCCCTAAATTACCTTTCATAAAGAACTATAGGAAGTCTACAGTATTACACTTTTAAGGAACTCTTGCCAACGGTGACACAATTACTGTATCATTTGGTGTTTCCAATGAAGAATACATAACTGCTGTAGTTGATGAGAAATTGTAAGAATATCATGGAATCTTAAATAAGTTGTAATATACTTTTTACAATAAGGATAATCTAGATGCTAAACAGTACGTAACTTTGCAGTTTAACAAAACACTCCCAGTGGCTGCTTTCCAGGTGGAAAAAGGATTATTGATTTCATTCTTAAGTAAAAATAGAGCAAAAAGTCTAAGTGCATGTGCATTGTGATATATTCCTGCAGTAAATGCTCACACAGTCAATTGTACATTGACAATTGTACCTCTCACCGGTGAAGAGAATGAATTAGAGGCACAGGACATGTCATCAATTAGGTTTTGCAAATGATTACTATTCTAAATGTAAGTAAAGGATAATAATAATGCAAATGTTAATGAATTTTCTCTATAGCTGCAGATATGAAAGACTAATTTATTACATCCATTATAAAGTAAATGTTTTACATACACAGTGTAAATAATGTGTTACAGCAAACAGTATGGGCATGTTTTATTTTCCATTTTTGTTTTGATAATTTGGGATTCAATGAATGTGTGCTCATAACTTTAGGAGGAGCACTTAAGGTGCCATCATAGTAGAACCATTGTGATGGAAGACGGAGACACAATGTAAGACAGAGGGGCAGATGTATTAAGCCTGGAGAAGTGATAAAGCAGTGATAAGTGGAAAGTGATAATGCACCAGTCAATCATTACGGGTTTGAAAAGTGACAATTAGGAGCTGATTAGCTGGTGCATTATCACCTTACACTTATCACTGCTTTATCACTTCTCCAGGCTTAATACATCTGCCCCAGAGAGTGGAAATGCAGACTAACTCGGCCCGGCATGCACACTAAATGGGTGGCAACATGCCCCCATTTTGAATAATGGTGCTGGGTGCCACTCTCACTTCAGCCCCAAATGCTGCAGCGTGTCAGTCATGCGAGCTGCAAACAACATCACAAGACACATTCTGCATATGTGTAAAATGGGACTTGCAATTGCGCAGACCACTAGCTATCGGATTTTTGCGTAGGCCATTGGATTTGCTTACAAATCCAAATCAGGTCCTAAATAATAGAGATGTGCACTGGAAATTTTTCGGGTTTGTGTTTTGGTTTTGGATTTGGTTCCGCGGCCGGGTTTTGGATTGGGATGCGTTTTGGCAAAACCTCCCTGAAATTTTTTTGCCGGATTCGGGTGTGTTTTGGATTCGGGTGTTTTTTTTTCCAAAAACCCCTCAAAAACAGCTTAAATCATAGATTTTGGGGGTAATTTTGATCCAATATTATTATTATTTACCTCAATAACCATAATTTTTACTCATTTCCAGTCTATTCTGAACACCTCACACCTCACAATATTATTTTTAGTCCTAAAATTTGCACAGAGGTCGCTGGATGACTAAGCTAAGCGACCCAAGTGGGCGGCACAAACACCTGGTCCATCTAGGAGTAGAACTGCAGTGTCAGACAGGATGGCACTTCAAAAAAATAGTCCCCAAACAGCACATGATGCAAAGAAAAAAAGAGGCGCGCCAAGGTCGCTGGATGGTGGTCGCTGGATGGCTAAGCTAAGTGACCCAAGTGACCGGCACAAACACCTGGCCCATCTAGGAGTGGCACTGCAGTGTCAGACAGGATGGAACTTAAAAAAATAGTCCCCAAACAGTACATGATGCAAAGAAAAAAAGAGGTGCACCAAGGTCGCTGGATGGCTAAGATAAGCGACCCAAGTGGCCGGCACAAACACCTGGCCCATATAGGAGTGGCACTGCAGTATCAGACAGGATGGCACTTAAAAAAATAGTCCCCAAACAGCACATGATGCAAAGAAAAAAAGAGGTGCACCGAGGTCGCTGGATGACTAAGCTAAGCGACCCAAGTGGGCGGCACAAACACCTGGCACATATAGGAGTGGCACTGCAGTGTCAGACAGGATGGCACTTAAAAAAATTGTCCCCAAACAGCACATGATGCAAAGAAAAAAAGAGGTGCACCAAGGTCGCTGGATGGTGGTCACTGGATGGCTAAGCTAAGTGACCCAAGTGGCCGGCACAAACACCTGGCACATATAGGAGTGGCACTGCAGTGTCAGACAGGATGGCACTTAAAAAAATAGTCTCCAAACAGCACATGATGCAAAGAAAAAAAGAGGTGCACTGAGGTCGCTGGATGACTAAGCTAAGCGACCCAAGTGGGCGGCACAAACACCTGGCCCATCTAGGAGCGGCACTGCAGTGTCAGACAGGATGGCACTTAAAAAAATAGTCCCCAAACAGCACATGAGGCAAAGAAAAAAAGAGGTGCACCAAGGTCGCTGGATGGCGGTCACTGGATGGCTAAGCTAAGTGACCCAAGTGGCCGGCACAAACACCTGGCCCATCTAGGAATGGCACTGCAGTGTCAGACAGGATGGCACTTAAAAAAGTTGTCCCCAAACAGCACATGATGCAAAGATAAATAAAAAAAGAGGTGCAAGATGGAATTGTCCTTGTGCTCTCCCACCCACCCTTATGTTGTATAAACAGGACATGCACACTTTAACAAACCCATCATTTCAGCCACAGGGTCTGCCACACGACTGTGGCTGAAATGACTGGTTGGTTTAGGCCCCCACCAAAAAAAGCAATCAATCTCTCCTTGCTCAAACTGGATGTACAGAGGCAAGATGTCGACCTCATCATCATCCTCCGATTCCTCACCTCTTTCACTGTGTACATCCCCCTCCTCACATAGTATTAATTCGTCCCCACTGGAATCCACCATCACAGGTCCCTGTGTACGTTCTGGAGGCAATTGCTGGTAAATGTCTCCACGGAGGAATTTATTATAATTCATTTTGATGAACATCATCTTCTCCACATTTTCTGGAAGTAACCTTGTACGCTGATCGCTGACAATGTTACGGGCTGCACTAAACACTCTTTCGGAGTACACGCTGGATGGGGGGAAACCTAGGTAAAATAAAGCCAGTTTGTGCAAGGACCTCCAAATTGCCTCTTTTTCCTGCCAGTATACGTACGGACTGTCTGATGTGCCTATTTGGATGCTGTCACTCATATAATCCTACACCATTCTTTAAATGGTGACATAATCATATGCAGTGACAGTAGACATATCAATAATCGTTGGCAGGTCCTTCAGTCCGGACCAGATGTCAGCTTTCGCTCCTGACTGCCCTGCATCACCGCCAGCGGGTGGTTTTGGAAATCTGATCTTTTTCTTGGCAGCTCCAGTGGCAGAAGAAAATGAAAGAGGAGCTATTGGCGGGTCACGTTTTGCTTGACTTGACAAGTGTCTCACCAGCAGGTCTTTGAACATCTGCAGACTTATGTCTGCCGGAGAGATACAACATAGGCTTTAAACCTAGGATCGAGCACAGTGGCCAAAATGTAGTGCTCTGATTTCAACAGATTGACCACCCATGAATTCTGGTTAAGCAAATTAAGGGCTCCATCCACAAGTCCCACATGCCTAGCGGAATCGCTCCATTTTAGCTCTTCCTTCAATCTCTCCAGCTGCTTCTGCTGCTGATTCTGCCTGATGAGGGGAATGACCTAACTCAGGCTGGCAGTGTCTGAACTGACTTCACGTGTGGCAAGTTCAAAGGGTTGCAGAGCCTTGCACAACGTTGAAATCATTCTCCACTGCGCTTGAGTCGGGTGCATTCCCCCTCCTTTGCCTATATCATAGGCAGATGTATAGGCTTGAATGGCCTTTTGCTGCTCCTCCATACTCTGAAGCATATAGAGGGTTGAATTCCACCTCGTTACCAGCTCTTGTTTCAGATGATGGCGTGGCTGAATGCCGAAAGTGGCCCGCAATTCTTCGGGCCACCGACAGCATCTCTTGCACGCCCCTGTCGTTTTTTAAAAATTCTGCACCACCAAATTCATTGTATGTGCAAAACATGGGACTTGCTGGAATTTGCCCACATGTAATGCACGCACAATATTGGTGGCGTTGTCCGATGTCACAAATACCCAGGAGAGTCCAATTGGGGTAAGCCAATCTCCGATGATATTCCTCAGTTTCCGTAAGAGGTTGTCAGCTGTGTGTCTCTTATGGAAAGCGGTGATAAAAGCGTAGCCTGCCTAGGAACGAGTTGGTGTTTGCGAGATGCTGCTACTGGTGCCGCCGCTGCTGTTGTTGCTGCGGGAGGCAATACATCTACCCAGTGGGCTGTCACAGTCATATAGTCCTGAGTCTGCACTGCTCCACTTGTCCACATGTCCGTGGTTAAGTGGACATTGGGTACAACTGCTTTTTTTAGGACACTGGTGACTCTTTTTCTGACATCTGTGTACATTCTCGGTATCGCCTGCCTAGAGAAGTGAAACCTAGATGGCATTTGGTACCGGGGACACACTACCTCAAGAAATTCTCTAATTCCCTGTGAACTATCGGTGGATACCAGACGCATGTTTAACACCAACACAGCTGCCAAGGCCTGAGTTTTCCGCTTTGCAACAGGATGACTGCTGTGATATTTCCTATTCCTCGCAAAGGAGTGTTGGACAGTCAATTGCTTACTGGAAGTAGTAAAAGTGGTCTTCGGACTTCCCCTCTGGGATGACGATCGACTCCCAGCAGGCGTTACACTCAAGGATCCATCAGAGGAATCCTAGTCAGGAGAGGACTCGTCAGACTTGCCAGTGACATGGCCTGCAGGACTATTGGCGTTCCTGTCTAAGGAGGAAATTGACACTGAGGGAGTTGGTGGTGTGGTTTGCACTGGGAGCTTGGGTACAAGAGGAAGAAGGGATTTAGTTGTCAGTGGACTGCTTCCACTGTCACCCAAAGTTTTTGAACTTTTCAATTACTTCTGATGAATGCGCTCAATGTGATGTATAAGGGAGGATGTTCCTAGGTGGTTAAAGTCCTTACCCCTACTTATTACAGCTTGACAAAGGCAACACACGGCTTGACACCTGTTGTCCGCATTTGTGTTAAAATAATTCCACTTCGAAGAGGTGATTTTTTTTTTGTATTTTGACCAGGCATGTCAATGGCCATATTCATCCCACGGACAACAGGTGTCTCCCCGGGTGCCTGACTTAAACAAACCACCTCACCATCAGAATCCTCCTTGTCAATTTCCTCCTCAGCGCCAGCAACACCCATATCCTCATCCTGGAGTACTTCAACAGTGACATCTTCAATTTGACTATCAGGAACTGGACTGTGGGTGCTCCTTCCAGCACTTGCAGAGGGTGTGCAAATGGTGGAAGGAGCCACCTCTTCCCGTCCAGTGTTGGGAAGGTCAGGCATCGCAACTGACACAATTGGACTCTCCTTGGGGATTTGTGATTTAGAAGAATGCACAGTTCTTTGCTGTGCTTTTGCCAGTTTAACTCTTTTCATTTCTCTAGCGGGAGGATGAGTGCTTCCATCCTCATGTGAAGCTGAACCACTAGCCATTAACATAGGCCAGTGCATCAGCCATTCCTTGCCACTCCGTGTCGTAAATGGCATATTGGCAAGTTTACGCTTCTCATCAGACGCTTTTAATTTAGATTTTTGGGTCATTTTACTGAACTTTTGTTTTTGGGATTTTACATGCTCTCTACTATGACATTGGGCATCGGTCTTGGCAGACGACGTTGATGGCATTGAATCATCTCTGCCATGACTAGTGGCAGCAGCTTCAGCACTAGGTGGAAGTGGATCTTGATCTTTCCCTATTTTACCCTCCACATTTTTGTTCTCCATTTTTTAATGTGTGGAATTATATGCCATTAATATATCAATAGCAATGGCCTACTGTACTGTACTCTATATATACTGGTGGTCACCAAAATGCTGCACTGTACTACTATATACTGCTCACAACAATGCAGCACATATATGGATACTTGAAGTGACACGGAGCTGCAAGGTACAGCAAAGGCCTACTGTACTGTACTACTATATATACTGGTGGTCACCAAAATGTTGCACTGTACTACTGTATATACTGCTCACAACAATGCAGCACAGATATGGATACTTGAAGTGACATGGAGCTGCAAGGTACAGCAATGGCCTACTGTACTGTACTACTATATATACTGGTGGTCACCAAAATGCTGCTCTGTACTACTATATACTGCTCACAACAATGCAGCACAGATATGGATACTTGAAGTGACAGGAAGCTGCAAGGTACAGCAATGGCCTACTGTACTGTACTATACTGGTGGTCACCAAAACGCTGCACTGTACTACTATATGGTATATACTGGTCACAAAACAATGCAGCAGATATTGAGCACTGATCAGGATACTGTCTAGAACGGAGTCTGACACGGAGCTGCAAGATACAGCAATGGCCTACTGTACTGTACTACTATAATATACTGGTGGTCACCACAATGCAGCACACTGAGCACAGATATTTGCAGCACACTGAGCACAGATATTGAGCTTTTCAGGCAGAGAATGTAGCCACGTCCTCTCCGCTCAATCTCCAATGCACGAGTGAAAACGGCGGCGACGCGCGGCTCTTTATATGGAATACGAATCTCGCGAGAATCCGACAGCGGGATGATGACGTTCGGCCTCGTTCGGGTTAACCGAGCAAGGCGGGAAGATCCGAGGCTGCCTCAGACCCGTGAAAACACATGAAGTTCGGCGGGGTTCGGATCTTGACGAACCGAACCCGCTCATCTCTACTGAATACACAACTGTTTTGTGAGGATGATTTGCCACAGTATCATTGTACTACAGTACTTGTTTGTAAAAATGATAATGAGTCATTAAGGTACACTACTTGATCAAAAAGTTTTGCGCATCAGTTTATATGCCCACAAAATTAGAATGTATTTTATTGATTTGATGGAGGTGATTTATACTGCAGTACTTTATTGTGTCTTACTCACAATGTCAAGTTTATGTTTAATTGAAAAATTTGGTGTTTCTTAGGACTTTTTCTTTAAGGACTTCGGCCCTCATTCAGCATCAGTTTCAGTTTTGCTAAAAAAGCAAAACTGCAACTGCTATCAGCATTCTGGTGGCTGCCCAGCACAGGGTAAGGCTGCCTAGTGTGCTAATGGTGACCAGTGATGTGATCGCAATTTAATTGCAGTTTCATTGCTGAATAAGGGAAACCCCCCTGCCTGCTCAGCCTGGTTGCGAAGGCAGTCATGTCTTCACCATTTTTCTTGTCGCAGCAGCCATGTCTGACATCACACAGCCACCCCGAACCTGCTCCCATTTTTACTGCCACATCTCCGCAACACCATGTTGCCACCCCTGACCACCCCATGAATGTCTCTGCCTGTCAGTCAGGAACAGGCATTCTTATCAATGCAATGCGATCGCATTTGCCGGCTTGCACACATGCAGAAGGGAAGCTGTGCATGCGCATTTGGCCGAAAATTGGCCCAATGTAATCACAGATGCAATGCTAGCTGAATAGTTCCATTAGACTTTATATCAGCATTGCAGAACCACTGCCAAGGGAGCAGTTGTTCCAGAAATTATAACGCTAAGGCTTTGCACACAGCTTGCAGTCCTACCTATGGCCTCAACTTCTGGTGGAGTAGACAACAGTTTGATTTACAGATGGGCACAAGTACAACTGCAGTCTGCAAATATGTGCTGTACCTCAATGTGCATGTATAGTGTTTTTCCTGTGTACTGTACCTTGTTGATACTAAATTATCATGGCAAATATTTTCTACATTTAAAAAAAATCAAACATTTAGAAACCTCTATACATGAATCCTGCATTTGTTCCTGTCTACATTCCCCTGTACTGAGATTCATAGTCAGTGCCATCTCCAGGCACGTTCGATGGATGTGGCCACGCGGGACATCAGACTAGTAAGGGCATGCAGGTATTTCAAATGTGGTGTTGGTTGGCAGCCAATCAGAGGTTGTGGACCATCAGCAATGGCTCCTGATTGGTTGCCGAACCGCGAGCTTTGATTGGCTCACGAGCCTGTGCCATTTGAAATGGCTGCCACCTGCCCACAGGAGGCTGGACTCGGTGATGGATAGGAGAGATGCACACTGCACTACACTCTACTCCCCTCCCCTCCCCACCCCTCAGACACACAAGCAGCAGTTCCATCAGCAGCAATGGCAATAGCAGAAGCCCAAGCCCAGCAGCGGTGAGTGCTACTGGGGGGTATTATGTGTATCTGGCACTGCTGGGAGTATTATGTGTATCTGGCACATCTGGGGGAATTACATGAACCTGGCACCTCTGGTGTTATTATGTCTATCTGACACTGCTTAGGGTCTTATGTGTATCTGATACCTTTGGGGGTATTATGTGTATCTGGCTCTGCTAACTGTATTATGTGTATCTGGAACTGCTAATTGTCAAGTTGATCGCAGCAGGAAATTTTTTAGCAGTTGGCCAAAACCATGTGCACTGCAGGGGAGGCAGATATAACGTGCAGAAAGAGTTAGATTTGGGTCGGTTATTTTATTTCTGTGCAGGGTAAATACTGGCTGCTTTATTTTTACACTGCAAATTAGGTTGCAAATTGAACACACCACACCCAAATCTAACTCTCTCTGCACATGTTAAATCTGCCTCCCCTGCAGTGCACATGGTTTTGCCCAACTGCTAAAACATTTCCTGCTGTGATACACTTGGAATTACCCCCTGTATTAGGTGTATCTGGCACTACTTGGGGCATTACATATACCTGGCACCTCTTGGAGTATAATGTGTGTCTGGTACTACTGGGGGTATTACATGTATCTGGCACTCATGGGGGTTTTATGTGTATCTGGCACTGCTATGGTTATTATGTGTATCTGGCACTACTGGGGTCATTACATGTAACTGGCACCTCTGGGAGTATTATGTGTATCTGACACTACTGGGGGTATTGTGTGTATCTGGCACTGCTATGGGGTATTATATGTATCTCACACTATTGGGGCATTACATATATCTGTTGCTGTGTTAGGGTCTCCTGCTCTGTGCTGCCACGTCGTCATGGCAACTGGGAGACAAGTGCTAGCAGAGTAACCTGAGCGTAGCTGATACTCCGGTTCGGGTCTTTTGCTGTGCAGTGGTTACAGGCTCTGTGCATGGCAGGGGATCCGGTGCTGGTTTTTGTGCTCACAGTCTGTGAGGTCTGACTGGGGCGTGGACAGCACCTGCTATATAAACCCTCTTCTCAGCTTAGGCAGATGCTGCTGAATCTTTGTTGGTTAGTCAGTTCCTGAAAGCTAGCTAGTACTGTGTAAACTTTGTATTTGTTTGTTGCTTACTGCAAATAGGCCTTGGGATTTGGTATTACACTCTGCCAATCCAGACCTAGCAGTAAGACTGGAGTCAGTCGCTTAACCTGCTGGGGTTCTTTTGCTACTCTGTGAACCTAGCAGGTTTGCGGCTGTATTCTCAGACTTGCCTGCCAAAATCCTTTCTCACTGTGCAAGGTGTTCAGGTGTCAGTTTAGTGGCAGTAAGCTGAACCAGTGCACTGCAAGTGAGGACTAGGATTGTGGAGACTCTCCTTGTGTCTATTATTCCATCTCTGACCAAGGAGTTTACTGCCACACCCGTTGGTAACCCTTTAGGGTTTTGCTGTTGCCCTTAGCAACAGCATTTCGGGTTATCTACGTATTAAATCACTACATCTTGCTTCTTTCCATCTGAGCATTCCTAATACTAGGGAGACACCCAGTTTCTTAGCCTTTGGGCTTCTCTGTTCTCTTTGTGTTTATTTTGTTACCCTATCACCTTCTGTGTATGTAATGTCATATTCCCCAGTCTGTCTGTGAGTTCATTTGTTTTGCATCCCTCACCGTTCAGACACCAGTACATTCCTGCTGGCACTGGTGTACATAACATATTCAGCAGCCTAATACTCCTGTTGAAATTTTGTGGGAATATGGAGCATACCCCTCAAAATACTTTGCAACAGGTGGTCGATCAGGTGCAGGTCCTGACTCGACAATTTAATGATTTGTCCATTAAAATGCACACCTCGCAGGCCGCTGGCGGAGCTCCCGCAGCAGCAGTACCTTCAGGGGTTAAGGAGCCGAAAGTAAATCTCCCGGATCGTTTTTCTGGAGATCGCTCGCAGTTCTTTTGTTTCAAGGAGAGCTGCAAGCTATATTTCCAGCTTAGGCCTCAGTCTTCTGGGTCGGAGATTCAGCGGGTGGGCATAGTTATTTCCTTGCTACAAGGAGACCCACAGGTCTGGGCATATGGGTTGCAGCCTGACTGTCCGTCGCTTAAAAGTGTTGATGCTTTTTTTACGGCACTGGGCATGTTGTATGATGACCCTGACAAGACGGCCTCAGCCGAGGCTCAGATTTCGATCCTTAAGCAAGGGCGAAGGCCAGTTGAGGTTAATTGTACGGAGTTTCGGAGGTTGGCCCATGATACCCAGTGGAATGACCCAGCCCTGTGACACCAGTACCGAAGAGGTCTTTCTAACCAGTTAAAAGACCAACTGGTACAATATCCCTTGCCTGATAGCTTGGATCAGCTCATGCAGTTATCCATTCGGGTGGATAGACGGCTGAGAGAGCGCAGGCTTGAAAGGGAGACCGAGGTTTCCTTCTTTCCCAAGGGAACCTCAGACTCTGAGGAATTTTCCGAGGAGCCTATGCAGATTGGGGCTACCCGCCTCTCCTCGCGTGAGAAGACGCGGAAGAGACAGCAGGGGTTATGTTTGTACTGTGGGAATAAAGGTCATGTGGTAGTATCATGCCCAGAAAAGCCGGAAAACTTCAGGGCCTGAGGGTGATGGGAAATATCCTGTCAGGCCAGAAGTCAGAATTTCCCAAGAAGACTTTTATCATTCCGGTGACCTTGAAGATCCTCGGTCAAACTGTCAAGACTGAGGCCTTTGTGGACAGTGGGGCCGACGGGGTTTTTATGGACCGCCAATTCGCCCTGAAACACTCTGTTCCTTTAGTACCCTTGGCATCGGAAATTGAGATTTGTGGGTTAAACGGGGAACCATTATCCCAGGGTAAAATTACCTCTTGCACTAGCCAAATTTCTTTGTCTATTGGAGCCACACACTCTGAAAAATTGTCCTTTTATGTGACTGTCTGTACTTTTGCCCCATTGGTGTTGGGGTTACCCTGGTTAAGGGCCCACAATCCTCAATTTGACTGGGTCTCTGGGGAGATTCTTAGTTGGGGTACTGATTGTTTCAGGAGTTGCTTGAGCCTTCCAGTCAGGCTTTTGCAGCTAAGTTTGCCAGGATTGCCAGGATGTTATGCAGATTTTGCGGACGTGTTCTCCAAAAGAGTTGCAGAGGTACTACCTCCCCATCGCCCCTATGACTGTGCCATTGATTTGTTACCAAATGCTAAGCTTCCCAAGAGCAGGTTGTACTCCCTGTCACGTCCTGAGACTCAGACTATGGCAGAGTACATTCAGGAGAACTTGGCTAAGGGATTTATCAGACCTTCACAGTCTCCAGTTGGGTCGGGGTTCTTCTTCGTGGGTAAAAAGGACGGTTCGTTGCGACCCTGCATCGACTTCAGGGAATTGAACCGTATCACGATTAAAAACTCATACCCACTGCCTCTCATTTCGGTCTTGTTTGACCAGCTTCGTACTGCCACAATTTTTTCTAAGATTGACCTACGCGGTGCGTACAATCTAATCCGAATAAGAGAGGGGGATGAATGGAAGACTGCCTTTAATACCCACTCAGGGCATTATGAATATTTGGTGATGCCTTTTGGGCTCTGTAATGCCCCGGCAGTCTTCCAGGACTTCATGAACGATGTGCTCAGGGAATATTTGGATAGATTCTTAGTTGTATACTTAGATGACATCCTAATCTTCTCCCATTCCCTGGAGGAACATCGGAAGCATGTACGCTTAGTCCTCCAGAAACTCAGAGACCACCGGCTTGGGGCGAAGCTGGAGAAGTGCGAATTTGAAGTTCAGCAAATCGCATTTCTAGGATATATTATCTCCCCAGAAGGTTTCCAAATGGAGGGTTCCAAGGTACAGGCAGTCCAGGATTGGGTGCAGCCCACTAGTTTGAAGGCGCTTCAGCGTTTTCTGGGCTTTGCGAATTTTTATAGACGATTTATCGCTGGATTTTCGTCTATAGTGGAGCCCTTGGTGGCACTCACTAAGAAAGGGGCGGATGTTGCTCACTGGTCTTGTGAGGCCAAAGCGGCTTTTGCCCGTCTCAAAAGGGCATTTGTCTCGGCCAAGGTGCTGCAACACCCAGATCCAGAGCGTCCTTTTGTGGTGGAGGTGGATGCCTCTGAGATGGGTATTGGGGCAGTGCTCTCTCAGATGGGGGTGTCTGATAATCGCCTTCATCCCTGTGCTTACTTTTCCCGTAAATTTTCGCCTGCCGAGATGAATTATGACGTGGGTAACCGGGAATTGTTGGCTATTAAGGATGCACTCGAGGAGTGGAGACACTGGCTTGAGGGGGCTAAGTTTGTGGTCTCAATTCTCACCGACCATAAGAATTTGGCATATTTAGAGTTAGCGAAGCGCCTCAATGCCAGGCAGGCACGATGGGCTTTGTTTTTTGCTCGCTTTAATTTTTTGATAACATATCGCCCTGGGTCAAAAAACATCAAGGCTGATGCGCTCTCGCAGAGTTTTGCTCCAATCCAGGAGACCACCGAGGAGCCATTGCCCATTGTGTCCCCATCATGTATTAAAGTGGGCATTACCCAGGACCTCTTGTCATTAGTCCTTAGAGCACAGGAGCAGGCTCCTCCAGACCTTCCGGTAGGTCTTTTGTTTGTGCCTCCTAGGTTAAGACAGCGAGTGTTCCTGGAATTCCATGCCAAGAAGTCGGCAGGTCACCCGGGTATTGCCAGAACTCGGGAGTTGCTATCTAGGGCGGTGTGGTGGCCCTCTGTGGCTAGGGATGTGGATCAGTGGGTTCGGGCATGTGACATCTGTGCCCGAAATAAGACTCCTAGAGGGGTTCCTGTTGGCCCATTACATCCACTCTCTATTCCATCTAAGCCATAGACCCACATTTCAATGGATTTTGTGGTGGACTTGCCCAAATCCTCGGGGATGACAGCCATCTGGGTTGTCGTTGACAGGTTTTCGAAGATGGCGCACTTCATTCCATTGGTTGGGCTGCCATCGGCCAGACGCCTGTCTGAATTATTTATGCTGCATGTTGTGCGCCTCCACGGGTTGCCACTTGATGTGGTCTCTGACCGCGGATCCCAGTTTGTGGCCAAATTCTGGAGGGCATTTTGTTCCGATCTCCAGATTTCTGTCAGCTTGTCGTCAGGCTACCATCCGCAGTCTAATGGGCAGACTGAAAGGGTGAACCAGTCCTTGGAGCAGTTCCTCAGGTGTTATGTCTCCAAGTGTCAGACTGACTGGGTTGCTCATCTGTCCATGGCGGAGTTTGCCTATAACAACGCGGCTCACTCTTCTACAGGGATCTCTCCCTTCCTTTGTGTGTATGGGCATCATCCTAAGGCCAATTCTTTTGACCCCCTGGACTCCACGCCTGGTGGTTCCTCTGTGGTTTCGGTCCTTAGAGGTATTTGGAGGAAAGTGAAGAAAGCCCTTGTGTCTGTGTCATTAGTGACCAAAAGGGTTTTTGATAAGCGGAAAAGACCCTGCAGCTTCAAATTAGGAGACTTCGTCTGGTTGTCTACCAAGAATTTGAAGTTGAGACAGCCATCTCATAAGTTAGGCCCCCGGTTCATCGGTCCTTATAAGATCACTAGGGTTATCAATCCGGTGGCATTTCAGTTAGATCTACCCCTTTCTTTGGGTATCGATAAAACATTTCATTGTTCCCTTTTAAAACGGGCGATTAGTAATCCTTCTTCCAGTGGAAGACCTTCCCCTCTTCTGATACGTGGCCAGAGGGAGTTTGTTGTTGAAAGGATTCTTGACTCCAAGATGGTTCAGGGTCGGCTGTCATTTTTGGTGCACTGGAAGAGGTATGGCCCGGAGGAGCGGTCGTGGGTGAGCAGTTGTGATCTTCATGCCCCCAGACTGTTACGCTCTTTTTTCTCGCAGTTCCCCGACAAACCCGCTGGTAGGGGTTTTTGACCACTCGTCAGAGGGGGGGTACTGTTAGGGTCTCCTGCTTTGTGCTGCCACGTCGTCATGACAACCGGGAGACAAGTGCTAGCGGAGTAACCTGAGCGTAGCTGATACTCCGGTTCGGGTCTTTTGCTGTGCAGTGGTTACAGGCTCTGTGCACGGCAGGGGATCCGGTGCTGGTTTTTGTGCTCACAGTCTGTGAGGTCTGACTGGGGCGTGGACAGCACCTGCTATATAAACCCTCTTCTCAGCTTAGGCAGATGCTGCTGAATCTTTGTTGGTTAGTCAGTTCCTGAAAGCTAGCTAGTACTGTGTAAACTTTGTATTTGTTTGTTGCTTACTGCAAATAGGCCTTGGGAATTTGGTATTACACTCTGCCAATCCAGACCGAGCAGTAAGACTGGAGTCAGTCGTTTAACCTGCTGGGGTTCTTTTGCTACTCTGTGAACCTAGCAGGTTTGCGGCTGTATTCTCAGACTTGCCTGCCAAAATCCTTTCTCACTGTGCAAGGTGTTCAGGTGTTGTCAGGAATCGACTCACCACGGCCACATTTGTCCGTCGGTGCGGACTCCGTCCGGGGTCCCTACGTTCTGCTGTCGTCCGCTCCTTTGCCGCCAGACGTCATCCTGGGCCTAGGAACGCTCCTGTAACAGCGGGCGTGTGAGCACGCCGCGTCCCCGCCGGGCCGCGGCATGGGCGCCGCCATGACAGTCTCCATCGGTCAGAGTACGGCGGCCAATCCGGAGCTTGGCCGCACCTCCTTTTCCCACTCCAACCAATGTCTGCACACCAGGGGGTATATCAGGAGCTCCAGAGTGAGCCTGTGGTTGTCCTGAACTTTGTGTCACTCCTGCGACCCATGTGCCTGGATCCTCCGTGTTCCTGGTTACCTACCTGTTCCTCCGTGTTCCTGGTTACCTTCCTGCATTTCCGTGGAACTGCAAGCATTAGCAATCCCTGCATTTGTATTTGGCTCCACACCTATCTACAACCACTGTGTGCTTCAGCCTCAGCAGTAGAGACTCTCTCCAGGTGCATTCCATCACCTCACCTGTGAAGCAGCTTGCTAGCTGCATGTGTTTAACGAACTGCTCTGTGAACTTCCACCGGAGTCTCCTGCATCTGCTACCAGGTTTGCTACACATTTATTACCATCTCTGCTGGCTCCACGTTTTAAACCATTCTGGTTCTCACACCAGTGAACTTATCCATCATTACCATTTCCTCCATAGACTCTCAGCTTCCAAGCTGCACCATTTCCATTGCATACTTTTTATTGTTTATTCCTGCACGTTATTCTGCTGCCTTATTGTGTGAACTTTTATGTTAATAAAACACCATTGTGCTGATGCGCAGAAACCCAATTCAGCCTCCTCACTTCTTCCATCCTACCTCCACTGACCCACTAGCGCCCCCTCCGGGGACACAAGCAAAACCGAACCTGACAGGTGTCAGTTTAGTGGCAGTAAACTGAACCAGTGCACTGCAAGTGAGGACTAGGATTGTGGAGACTCTCCTTGTGTCTATTATTCCATCTCTGACCAAGGAGTTTACTGCCACACCCGTTGGTAACCCTTTAGGGTTTTGCTGTTGCCCTTAGCAACAGCATTTCGGGTTCTCTACATATTAAATCACTACATCTTGCTTCTTTCCATCTGAGCATTCCTAATACTAGGGAGACACCCAGTTTCTTAGCCTTTGGGCTTCTCTGTTCACTTTGTGTTTAATTTGTTACCCTATCACCTTCTGTGTATGTAATGTCATATTCCCCAGTCTGTCTGTGAGTTCATTTGTTTTGCATCCCTCACCGTTCAGACACCAGTACATTCCTGCTGGCACTGGTGTGCATAACATGCTGCTGTGGGCATTACATGTATTTGGAACTCCTGAGGGTATTATGTGTATCTGGTGATACTTAGGGTATTATGTGTATTTGGCACCTCTGGGGACATTACATGTATCTGGCACTGTGGGGGGCATTATGTGTAATGGGCACTGCTGGGGGAATTATGGTCTTATCCCAACCCTCATTTTTTGGGGCCAGTGTGCAGCTATTACTGTGGCCATTATGTGTAAGCCTGCCAATTGTGTGCGTAGATGGGGAGGGGGAGTAATTTTATATATATATATATATATATATATATATATATATATATTAGTAGTGATTTGTATTGTATGCTGCTGCAGTTCTGTAGTTCACCATATAATGGGGAAACAAGACATACATAAACGGGGTTATACAAGTAATAATACAAGTTAAACAAAGTAGACATAGACATGGATACCTGCTCATGAAAGAGATGATAATCTATTTGGTATTATTAGAAATGTTAGGGACTTATTTAATGAAGTTCACCTGGACACAGTGGATGGGCCCACATATTTGCTCAAACTAGTGCTAAGAACTTCACTAAAACTCCCTGTTAACTGTAAGAGTTTATCAAAATTATTTTGGCTATCAGTATTCTTTGTGCTTAGAGTGTGCCTCAGCATTTTTCTATTTCCTGTGTGATACTAGAAGCGTCAGCATGATATCACCTCTTATGTTTATGTACAGCTCAAGTCCCTTTTTCCTCTAGATTTGTATATACATTGTACACTTGAAGTTGTGGCTCCTTCATTTTGGTACTAGCATCCCTCCCATCTACCCTCAGGTGTTTTAATTAGCACAGGTTTTTGCATTGCTGACTTCATATTAGAATGGGATCTGTTTAACGGTAAGACCTTAATTCATTTGTATAATGTCTTAATATTAGACATATTAGGGATCCAATGAGTTCACCTGGATGCAGTGGATGGGCCCACGTATTTGGCTAAATGTGTCCTAAGAATTTCACTCATACCCCATGTTAACTGTAACAGTTTATCCAAATTATTTTGACTATCAGTATTCTTAGTGCTTAGAATATGCACCAGCATTTTTCATTTTTCTTATGTGGTACAATTAGGACCCTCCTTTTTAATCTATTTGAGAAAATAGCTTACAGATGGAGCCGCGCTCATATGAGGCGGCTGCATTGCATACGAGTGCTCACGGCATGACTAGGCGATCCGTCCACCTAGTCACGCCATGAGCACACAGAGATGCTCCCATTCTAGTGAGTGGGGTGCATGAGCATCACAGACGGAGCCACGATTAGCATGGCTCCGTCTGTAGTTGAAACAAGAGCAAACACCAGCTGTACATATTGCTAGCAAAACTGTATATCTCATAAAGTAATTGTATGTTTAGTTAGCAATGTCAGTGATACAAAGATTAATCATTTAAAGTGATATACTTTACTTTTTCATCTTTCCAAACTTCCGGTATGTTTCATTCTATAGTTATGAACAACTTAATCACGTCAACAGAAAAAGAAAAAAAAAACTCTGTAAATAAATGTTTTGAAGATGTAGCCATTATATTTCAACTGATGTTAAAAGTAGCTAAAAAAATGAAAGGGAAAACATATATGTATTCCTGGCAAACAGGATGCCGGCTGTCAGTATCCTGACAGTGGCATCCTGCCCGCCAGAATACCGGCAGCGGGGAGAGCTCTATGAGTCCCCATGCGGGTTCGGGTGCTCGCTGCACTTGCCACAGGATCTATTTCCACTCTGTGGGTGTCGTGGACACCCACGAGTGGGAATAGCCCTTGTGAGCTGGTATTACAGCTGTCGGCATTGTCGGCTGTCGGGATTCCGGCATCACTATCCTGACCTCCGCGATCCTGACAGCTGGCAAATTGATTGCCTCCCATTTGAAAGATACAGAGGTACGTCTCCAATACTATTTTATAAATAACTGATTATTTACACTTCCCTGTCGTTTATCCACTATATGCAACACTTGGGGGTAAATGTAATAGGGTGCGAGAAGCGGAGGTGAAGGTGTTTGTGTGAGAATGCCCAGATTTTGAAAGTGGCAATCATTTACAAAGCATAACCAGATTGTTTTTTCCTTGTAAATGATTGCTGATTTAAAAATACGCACACCTCTGATTCTTACACCCAATTATATTTATCCCTGGGCCCTGGTATTTGTTCTGTTTGTATGCGGTTAGCATACTGTTCGTGGGGATCCTGGCTGTCACAATGCAGATTCTGGGATCCTGACAGGTGCACCATACCGCTGCCGGTATACCGGTGATGTAGGGGATTACCCATAGGTGTGCACGGGGGGGGGGTGCACCCCGATCTCACATGCCTGATGCAGTGATCGCGAGCAGGCTGATTACTGTCCCCTCTGTGCTGCACCCTGTCAGGACTGCATTACTGGCCGGACGCCTGGGTTAATCAAGGATGCCACCGTCCACCCGTCACACCCACCACACGCCCACCTCTCTCCTTCTATGCTATGCCAATGCCAGCCACTGATGAGGAGCAGCATGCAACCAGCATTCCTCTTAGGAAGATAAATTCAATACTGGCAGGCGGCCGGCAGCAGCATTGACACGTCACTCGTTTTTCCAGCAGCAGCAGTACTAGTCTGCGACTGTCATTGAGTGACTGACTTGTAAGTAAGCTGCTGCAGCTTGCAGGGGAAAGAGAGGGGCAGCCAGACCAGGCTGAGGAGGAGCAGTGTTATTGCAGTGAGTGCCATCAGGGGTATTTGTTTGGTGCATACCACAACATCTGACAATGTATCTGCTTTATTAGGATTGCTACAAGGGTGGATATTTTATATTGCGTTGACGTCAATAGATGGTGCTAGACACGCCGAAAAGGCGGTGCTAGACACACCCCTCCGACGGTGCACCCCCTAATAAAATGTGCTGCGCACGCCTATGGGATTCCCCCTCTATGGGTGTCCACGACACCCATAAAGGGAGAATAGAACCTGTGGCGAGCATAGCTCACTACAAGCCCACAGCATGCCGAGTGCAATGGGCCCGCAAGGGGCTTCGTTGCATTTGCCCCCCTGCCGGCATTCTACTGCTCGGGATGCCAATGTCGGGATACTGATATTCGGCATCCGGGGTGGCGGTAAATCATACTGAACCCGTTCTGTTATTTAAAGTATTATAGTATTTAATGGCGATATTAGAATAGAAAAGGAACAACAATAGATTGATCGTATGTTTGTTTTTTATTAACAAGTATAACTTTTTTATGGTTCCTGTACAATGACTTTGTAACCAGTACATATTAATTGTGTACATAAATAAATTCTCAGCTGAAGCTTCAGCTATCCTCCCTTTCAGATGGACAGAGATTGTACTACTCCAGCTTTCAGTTTGCTTCTCCTGATCTTGTATTTGACCAATATACAATTTACCATATGTTGCCCATCTCCAGGAAATAAAACAAAAAAATACTTAATATAATATAATTCATATTGCAACACCATATGTACTGTAGAGTATAATGACCTATGACAACATAAGGGTTGTTCTACTTTAGTTCCATTTATTAATTCCCAAAAGAAGAAGCATTACCTGGAGGTGTTTGCAACGTGGGTATCATGAGACTAATCCTTGGCTACAAATACTATTTCGCTTGTGCATGCTGAATGCATAATACAGTAGCTTCAGATTTGCAAATTAGATTCACATTGTGGCAAGGATTTTGTTTGCTGTGCAGTTTTAATTGGAACATTAGTTGTTTTGATGCTCACATGTCTAGAAAAAAAAGAAAGATAAATATAGACACAGTAAAATGTAATGGATGCTAACATTTTGCAAATCTAGTCATTGAAAATCATTAACTGCCCAGATATGAAAAAAATATCTTCGGATGTATAAGCAGATAATCTGAGGTGAGATAAGATTAATTCCTTGGATTTGCAGCAGTTCAAAAGACTCACATTTAGATTCTTGTGAGAGCACTTTATAATATTGACATTTCATGACCATCTGTAGAAAAGTTATCGGTTTATGATATACTGTACAATGTAATAATAATGCCATTTGCAGATACAGTATGTGGTCTGCACAACTAACAGAAGATCCGTGTACATTTATCACAAATTACTAGTCATAAAGTCATAGTTAGCTAAATACAGTAGTTAAACATATGATATAGGCTAATGTACACTTACAAAAGAGATACTTATCTCCAAACCTTTTCAATGCAAAAGTGTTGTCCCAAAACGGCAAATGAATTTCCCTCTCAAATAACGTAAGTACTATTTTTCCCAACTCTGCATTCATTTTACATTAAGGGAGTCCATTTTGCTTTGTGTGGGTATGTAATATATCTAATAATTGTACTTAATCTGAGTAATTTAGGTGCATTCCTAAAACACATTCTTAAAGAACCTACAGGCAACTAGAGTATTACTGCATATAAAAGTATTCAGTTCAGGCAACATTAATACAACCCAAGTATCTACAAAAGCAAAAAATATTGATGTGACGCTCCTGCCAAACAGGTGCAGGAAGATCATTGTGTCAAGTGACCTTCTATATGAATCAATCTGCTCAAAACTGTTATACAGTACAATAAGATATACACACTAAGCATGCAAGCAACAGCAATACGAGAATATAAAGCTAATACCCCTTTTACACTGAGCACCTAATCTGGGATATTACTGGGGCAACCCGGGTCCTGGCTTGGTGAGAAAGGCTTTGGTGCCCTGGAAATTCAACCCTGGTCAAGACCAGGGTTATTCCCAGGACCAACTCAGATGATCTGCAGTGTGAAAGGCACAATAGAGTTATTAATAGAGCAGCTGTGTTCACTTTACTCGGATTGGACCCGGGATTTAGTTGTAAAAGTAGTATAAAAAGGGGATAAGTATTAAGCCACAACAGAAGCTGATTGCTTTTGACAACTTCTCCACTTTATCACTCTTCAAGGCTTGATACCTTTCCCCCTAAGTGAGATAACCTGTTAAAATATTATAATCTGTAGCTTTCACAACTCACATAAGTTACTATTCCCTTTGAGATGAACCATCAGCTAAATTGAAGCAGTTGCACATTTCTGTGTTTGGTGTACTGTTATCTATTTGCGAAGGTCACACCCCTTTTTCAATGTTTTTTGTCTTTGAACAAGTTATAAAATATATTGTGAACAATTGTAAGAAATAGTACTTTATCTCTCTCTACTTCTCTCCAAGATTTAATAAATCTCCCCCTAATAGTCTCTTTCAGCTGTGGTCAAGACATCAGTGTGACAGTTTGGCAATGCCCGGTAGTGCCAGCCCAGGGCCCTGGATATCCCCCTTCTTGTTGAAGGTGGTGAGGACCAGTTCTGATTATACAACCTGATGCATTTCCAAATTACTGTATTCTAATGTTTGAGTAATTTACATTACGTTGTAATATAGGGGTAGATATATTATACCCAAATGGCCAGTGTCGGACTGGGGCATGTAGGGCCCACAGGGGGAATGCAGTGGTAGGGGTCCATGTTTAGGGGTGTGGTCAGTCAACAGAGGGTGTGTGGCCTGCCACCTCATTGGTTTGACTAACCATTAGAGAGTGCAACGTCTGGGCCCCTTAATAAATATTTACAGTAAATTAATCTGCTGCATGAATGATAATGTACCAGATTAATAACAGATTAATAACAGCAATGCACTGTAGAAAATACACCATAGTGTAGCATAAGGTAACATATGTATGATGTATAATTCAAGTGTACAGTCTGCAACCTGATCCTTAGAGAAGGAGGTGGGCCCCCAGGCAGTGGGGCCCACCGGTGGTCTCCCCTGTACCCTGTGGGCCAGTCCAAGCCTGCAAATGGATCATATGACTATAGCACATCCTACTTTGCCTCTTTAATGAGGCAAAGCAAGAAGCAGTAGCAACAAGATGTATAAACATCTCATTTCCCAAAGTGGGGGAGCGGAAACTACCCCTCCGGAGATCTCTGCTAGACCCCCACAGCCTATCAGCACTCACAGCGCATCAGCCTAGTGCTGAAGCGCTGTGTCTCTCCCCCTAAGCCTGCTCACTGGGCATGTGCGAGATCTCACATGCAGCCTGGAAGCCGGCAGTCACTGCAGCCAAGGGACAGAGCTGTCTCTGCAGTAGGGAAAGGGCAATGACATCTACAGCTGTCGAAATCGATAGCTGTAAGTGTCAGAACAGTCAGTGCCACTGACAATTCACACATTGCCCGGCGTATTGGCGTACTTGTCAGTAAATACTGTTCTTACATGGAGGAGCACTGATACCACTTCTGCCCCATATCGCCTGGTCTTACATCTACCCCCATACTGACAAAAGAGAACAAATTCAGGACCTTATAATTTCTCTACTAGTGAAAACTAAATACATTTACTGAAAGTAGTAGAATACAGTAGTATGTGGCTCTTCTGTGTGAGATAATGTTTTGATTGGTAACTTGACAATAGCATGATGTAATGTTCAATTGAGATTTGTCTAAATATTTCCATGTTGCGCTTGCCTGCTACTGTATTTTCAAAAATTAAGTATTTATGTAAAAACAAGCAATTGTTCTATGTACTATGTTTATCGCCAAACAGTTTTTTTAATTTTAAACTAATTACATTTTTATGAAATATTTAATGTTTAGGGATTATTCATAGAATGTATATTGTATACTGTAAAATATTTGAGAGTTAAAATAATATACATATTTTCCTTTACATTTCTTCTCTAAAGTTAATAATCTGAACCTTCGTTGTATGCAAAACTCTGAACCACTTTTAGTATGAATAATTAATACAATATTGTATTTAGCTTCAATAAATGATTTAAAATTTTAATATAAAGTAACTTCTGGTTCTCTATTTTCTTACAAAAGTCATTATGGACCTGCCCAGTTATTACCAATTCAAATATTAAGCTAATTAAATAGCTATTATATATGTATAAGAAAAGAATGTAAAAATAAATACAGGAATATTGCATAACTTTTAAATATATATTGTAAACTTTAATAAAACTTTAGAGATGAGCAGGCTCGGTTCTCTGAGAATTTCCAGGATCCAAGGGAATCTGAGTGCTGAGCCGGGTTTTCCCACCTTGCTCAAATTCCAAAATGAGTCAAAATGTCATCTTCGGAATCAGATCTTGCGTGTTTTGGATTCGATATACGCCCCTCCATCAGTGATTTGAGCACCATTTCACACAGGACACATGACAGAGCATATCTACTAGACTGCCAGGACATAATAGTATAAACTGGTGCACTGCAGACAGCCCAGAGATCCTACCAAGTGTGTCCTAAGGGCAGCATTATTTTTTTCAATGACATTATTGATTAACCCGTAATTGGTGCACAATCAGTCACACTGGTGCTTTAACTACCTGCAGTGCAGCCCAGAGATCCTAATACAGGAGCAGAGGCGTCTTAACAGCAGTGAAGGCCCTTGGGCACAGAAATGCACTGGGGCCCCTACCCACCCATCGGCGGCAGGGGTGGGAGGTGCTATCAGTGGCAGCTTTGATGTCCCACGTGTGGAAGGTGTGTTCTGTCTTCTGCTCAACATGTGAGACCTGGAGCAATAATTTCTGCTAATTATTCCTTTACTGCACAGATGGAGCGTGAGGGACATTGGGCTGAATGAAGGGGCCCTGGTACATGACTTCCAGGGTGGTATGAGGTGTTTAATACATAGGGGAGGGTCGATAGTGGAGTGGGCTTAATATTCATCATTTTCTGGTGGGAGGGCAGCTTGCTTGACTGCAGATATCTCCAGTTCCTGGAAACAGATTTCTTAGTTTTAATGGGATAAAAAAAACGAGATAGTCCCACCTTTCAGAAGATTCTGGTGACTTGGGGATCAGAGTTCAGGAGCCAGAGCAATCCAACAATGAAAATATAAAACTGCATATTAGGTGTGTGGAGCTGGAGCAGGGACCAGCTGCTTGCAGGCTGATATATCTGGTTCTGGGCATAGTAGAGACAAACTGCCAGTGCTTTCCAAAAGGGGAGAGTCCCAGCTTTTGAAATATACCCTCAGAAAAACTCTAAGTCAGACAGAACCCAAGATATCTGGCTGGGAAGAAACATTAACAGGCTTGGATAGGGACCACTACTTTGAAGTCATATATCTTTGGTTCCCCAGGGCCGACTTTCAAAAATTTGGTACCCCTGGAAAGAGGTGAACATAAGATATCAGCACCTGTTTACCCCTGGGGCCCTTGGGCAAGAGCCCATTGAGCCCATACGAAAAGACAGCCGAACATGGGTAGCCTTAACTCTTGGTGCACACTGTTGTTGTTTTTTCTTTTTTTGTCACTGCCTGTAGTCCTGCCCAGAGCTCCAAATACAGGGGCAGCATTAACCTTTGATTGACTTTGATTGTCTTGTTTTATTTTTTATGTCACTGCCTTTAGTGCAGCATTAAACTTTTACTGGTGCACACTAGTGCATGCCACCATTACTATAATAATCACATGGATTTGCAGCAGTGTGTAGAAGAAAAATGTGTGTTTTCAGAGCCAGGTCATGCCACTGTCTTAATAATATAAGTGCACTGCAGTGATTTGCAGCAGTGTTTAAAAATAATAATACATTTTTTTTTATATAAAAAACACTTATGTGTTCAGGGCCAGACCATGTCCCACAGCATTTATACATATAGCCCCTGTGGCTCCACAGTGTGAAATGTAATTTGTGAAAAAAACAAAAAAAGTTGTTTTGTAATAACTGGCCGTGAAGTCATCAGGGGCCGGCACTTTGTTAGTCTAGAGTTTTAATAGCATTGTCAACCTCCTCATCAGAGATTTCAGCAATAAGTGTGGAGGCTGCTTCCAGGGATAAGCGAGGGTGTTGGCATTGTGAGAGGAAATCCTGGATCTCTGCTACTGTTCTAGGGGAGGCTTGAGGGGACCCAAAGGCATAATACATGGGGAAATGCTCGGATTCTTATTAGCTCTGAAGTAATGCAGTAATTATTCCGCTAGTTGGGCTTTAAGCAGGAGATTAAGAAGGAGTTCATCACCACAAGGGCTGGTGAGCGGAGACTAGAGGGTGAACGGAATGGTAAATGGAGGTATCCAATATACGTTGGGCCGGTTCTGTGCTTAGGAAGATCATGTCTAACCGTGTATATACGAACATCATATAGAGGAGAGTATTTATTTATTTTATTTATTTAACAGTTTCTTATATAGCGCAGCATATTCCATTGTACTTTTAGAACAGTAATAGAACAAAACTGGGTAAAAACAGACAGTCATAGAGGTAGGAAGGCCCTGCTCGCAAGCTTACAATCTATAGGGAAATAGGCATTGATATACAAGTATAGATGCTACCTATTACATAATGGTCCACCAGATTGCTAGGTTCTTAATGGGTTGTATGATATGATCACCCAGCAATGTTGGCCAAGTGTCAGGAGGGTGTGAGAGTAAAGAAAGACAAGATATGTGATGGTATGTGTACTGTACAGAGAGGATATAATTAGATAGGGAAGCCGTGAAGGTTATGTGGGTGGGTCTGGAATTTCATAGGCTTGTCTGAAGAGGTGAGTTTTCAGGGAACATTTAAAGGTTTGGAGACTAGAGGTTAGTCTTATTGTGCGTTGGAGGGCATTCCACAGAGTGGGTGATGCCCGGATAAAGTCCTGTAATTTTGAGTGTGAACAAGTAATGCGTATGGATGAGAGCTGCAGATCTTGTGCAGAGTGGAGAGGTAGGGTAGGGAGATATTTAGAGATCAGTGAAGAGATGTATGTTGGTGCAGTTTGGTTAATAGCCTTGTATGTAAGAAAAAGTATTTTATATTAAATACGGTAGAATACCAGTAAGCAGTGGAGGGACTGACAGAGTGGATATGCAGATGATGAACATATAGCGAGGAAGATTACCCTCGCAGCTGCATTCAAAGTGGATTGTAGTGATGAGAGCCTATGTTTGGGAAGACCTCTCAGGAGACTATTACAATAATCAATGCGGGAGATAATGAGAGCATGGATTAGAGTTTTTGCTGTGTCTTGTGTAAGATATGGTCATATTTTGGATATGTTTCTTAGATGTATGTAACATGATTTTGAGACCGATTGAATGTGGAGAACAAAGGACAGTTCAGAGTCAAGAATGACACCTAGGCAGCGAGCTTGTGGGGTAGGGATGATTGCTGAGTTATCAAGAGTGATAGAGATATCAGGTTGGTAACTACTATTGGCCGGTGAAAATATAATTAATTCTGATTTGGAAATATTAAGTCTGAGGTGGCGTGATGTCATCCAAGATGAAATGGCAGAAAGGCATTCAGTGACACGGCCCAATACAGATGGTGACAAATCTGGGGAGGTTAGGTAGATTTGAGTATCATCCATATAGAGATGGTACTGAAATCTGAAAGAGTTGAATAGTTTGCCAAGAGATGTGGTATAGATAGAGAAAAGCAGAGGACCTAAGACTGAGACTTGCAGTACTCCAACTGAGAGAGGTAGTGAAAAGGAGGTGGAATCAGAGAAATTAACACTGAAGGAGTGATTAGATAAGTAGGATGAGAACCAAGAAAGGGCTGTGTCCTGGAGACATAGGGATTGCAGTGTTTGTATGAGAAGAGAATGGTCAACAGTGTCAAAAGCATCAGAGAGATCAAGGAGAATAAGTAGTGAGTAATGCCCTTTATATTCACTACCTTAGTCAGTGCTGTCTGACTGAAGTGGGTCCAGTAGGCTGTGTAAGTTAAGAAAGTGTGTGAGGTGAGTGTCAGCAAGTCTCTCAAGTAGCTTGGAGGAGCATGGGAGCTGAGAGATGGGATGGTAGTTTGAGAGAGAGTTAGGGTCAGAGTTTTGTTTTTTTCAGAATGGGAGTAATCACTGCATGCTTGTACAGAGAAGTAAAAATACCAGTAGATTGAGAGAGATTACAAATTTTAGTTAAGGTTGGGATGAGCACAGCAGACAGAGCTTTACTAATTTGTGAGGGAATAGAGTCAAGGGGAGAGGTAGGAGAGTAGGCAGATGAAAATAGCGCAGATACTTCATCTTCATTTGTAGGATCAAATGAAGAGAAGGTGTTAGAGGGTTCAGGAAGGGAATTGAGCAGGCCACTGGCTGTGGAAGAGCATACAATTTCATTTTGGATCTTATCAATCTTGTCCTTGAAATAGGAAGCAAAATCTTGCACACTGAAAGTGGCTGGTGGCTTGGGTGAAGGAGGGACAAGAAGTGATTTAAATGTATTAAAAAGTCGCTTGGGGTTAGAGGCTTGAGCAGAGATGAGAGATTAGAAATATGTTTGTTTGGCAGTGTCCAGAGCATTACGATAAGATTGATACACGGTCTTATATGTGAGAAAGTCACTTAAACTACGAGATTTACGCCACTGGCGTTCTACTTTACGTGACAGTTTTTGTAGGTGTCTAGTATATTTAGAGTGCCATGGTTGACATCTAAGTCTACGTGGAGTGTGATGGGTAGCTGGAGCCACTTCATCAAGTGATAGATGTAGTCCCGGGTGGTGGGTTCCTTCATTCTTCATTCAAGAGTAGATGTTGGGATAAGAGAAGATTCAGGGCTGCAGAATTGCGAGAGTGGAATTGTTGTAGAGATTTAGGGAGAGGTTTGGACCTGTCCAGATGACTATCACATTAAAATCCCCTCCAAAAACTACTATGCCCTGTCTAACAAGAGCCAGTAAACTATTAAAAGTGTGGAAGAAAGCAGCCTGAGATTGTTTTGGAGCATAAATATTTTAAACTGTGTACGGAATCCCATTCAATGTCCCAATTAATATGAAGTATCTACCCTCAGGACCTTAATTATCTCTGAAGGTGTAAGTATAAGATGACGGCCAAATAGAATGGACACGCCTTTCTTTTTACAAGTGGGACCCCGAACGTCCACACACCGCTGCACCAAGAGGTAAGCCACTGGAGGGAGGTCAGCTTTAGGGGGGAGGGTTTGGGTACGTCTGTTTCCACCCAGGGAGGGGGGCGTTAGGCAGCAGGGAGGTGGGGTTAGGCTTAGACACCACCCAGGGAGGGTTATGATCAGATTGCAGGAAGGTGGCTATGTTTAGGCTCTCGGAAGCAAGGGTTAGGTTTATGCAACACTGGGGAGGGTTAGGGTTAGGCTGTGGGGGGGGGGGTTAGGTTTTAGCTGTGGTATGGGGTTAGAGTTAGGGGGCCGGGGGGGAAGGTAAGTTTACTTCCTTCCCCTCTCGGGTTTCTGAACATCAGGATGCCATGGTTGGTATTATGACCACTGGCATTCTGAACGCCGGCAAATCATACCCAACCCTAATAATCTAATGATTAATCAGATATGGAGAGAAAATTAAATACTGTAACATTTGTATAAAAGGGACTTCAGACTTTAGGGAGAATGTTCTCCAAGATATAAGAAATGAGTACCCTACAAATTTAAAATAATGATTTTCACAATTGAGTTCTCCCATAGGGTCTACTAGGTTATGACGGCTGTCGGGATCCCGACGCCCAGCATACCAGCGCTGGGATCCCAACTGCCAGCATGCCGGCAGAAGGGTAGAGCACAAAAGAGCCCCAATGCGGGCTCGCTGTACTCACCACGTTGCGGGTACGGTGGCGCGCTACGCATGCCACGCTATTTATTCTCCCTCCAGGGGTGTCATGGACCCCCCAAGAGGGATAATAGTTGTCGGTATGCCAGCTGTTGAGATCCCAGCGCTGGTATGCTGAGCTCCGGGATCCAGACAGCCGGCATATCAAATGCCTCCCCTCCCATAATATCCATTTATCTAAGGTACGCAACACAATGGCTCAGATTTTTCTGGCTGGGATCTGCCAGTATAATGGTTTTTAAAATGAGAACAATATGCAAAGAGAAGCACATTACGTAATAATGGAAAGGCTTTGCTATTATTGACTGTGAAGTAAAAAAAGTCAAATGTAGCAAACAACATAGGGGGTCATTCCGAGTTGATCACTCGCTAGCTATTTTTTTGCAGTGCTGCGAACAGATAGTCACCACCTATGGGGGAGTGTATTTTTGCTTTGCAAGCGTGCGATCGCATGTGCAGCAGAGGGGTACAAAAAAGTTTTGTGCAGTTTCTGAGTAGGTTTGTACTTACTCAGCCCTTGCGATCACTTCAGCCTGTCTGGTCCTGGAATTGACGTCAGACACCCGCCCTGCAAACGCTTGGACACGCCTGCGTTTTCCCAAACACTCCCAGAAAACGGTCAGTTGACACCCATAAACGCCTTCTTACTGTCAATCTCCTTGCGATCGGCTGTGCGAATGGATTCTTCGTTAAATCCATCACTCAGCAACGATCCGCTTTGCACCTGTATGACGCGCCTGCGCATTGCGGTGCATACGCATGCGCAGTAGTGACCTGATTACTGCACTGTGAAAAACAGCAGCATGCGATCAGGTCGGAATGACTCCCAAAGTTGCTAACTGTCTTGATTACATATATTGATCTAAGTTGGTGACTTAGGTTATTGGGTGGACTTAATGAGAAATTGGGTAGTCAGTGGAGAGCAGCTTTCTACTGTAAATATAAATGTTCTGATATTTATTTAATAAAAACATCCCAGCTGTTTTGGAGAAGCAGGTTTTAAAATGATTGTTTGGTTGAATAGGTATAAAACGTCAATAAACTAGTTTAGCAATTTCTTTTTTGAAAAGATTTATATTATGATGCATGTGTGCGTGTAAGGTTAAATTTGTATTGAGACAGTATCAAATAACAACATATATTTACTGCAATTCCACAGAAAAGAAGCATTAAAAATATAATTTAAAATAGAATAAATGTTGCAGAAATAACAAAGAAATGTCTGAGGTCTCATTTATAATTCCAGAATTATGCTTAGTCCTGTTAAAGCCTTAAAGTATTTTAAAGTATTGAGTGTGCTTGTAGCAGAGGTTGAGCAGTTTGTAAAAGCTATTAACATGCCATATGCACTGATTTATACATATTTCCTACTGACCATTACCTGAGAGACTACCAATAAAACTGTGTGTTAAAGCCTGGGCAAAAGCTCAATTGCAAATATTAGAGTAGATTTTGTGCCCAGTATTAACCAATATATTCAAATCTAAAACTGCTTTTGGCTATAGGTCTTATTATAGTATGAATCACCCCCATAATATTGAGATGCCACTTATCAAGCACATCAAGATAATAATATTCTGAAGAAATAAATTTGGTAGTTACAGTATTGTAGGTGAAAAAAGGAAGGTTTTATTTAGTGTCTTGAGATGTATAAAATCATATGTATGATCTACACTAGATAATGAAGCAATATTCTTTAATTGTGTAACATTTGTCACATTGTGGGTTCTACTACAAATAAGTCCAATTCACTGTGGAAATGATTGTATGTCCTGCACCAAAGCAACGCATGAAACAAGAGAAAAAACATTCCAGGCACTGGAGGAAACCAAAGGAAAATGTAAAAAAAAAAACCCACAATTGGGCCAGATGTACTAATCCTTAAAAAGTGCTAATTTGCATGGTGATAAAGGGGGGTCATTCCGACCCGATCGCACGATGCAGTTGTTCTCAGCGCAGCAATCGGGTCTTAACTGCGCATGCGTCGGTGCATGCCAGAGGGCCGAAGGCCGTCGTTACCTAGCGATCGCCTCTGCCTGATTAATAGGTAGGGGAGGTCGCTAGGAGGGAGGGGGCTGCACGGCGGCGTTTGGCCGCCGTTTTCAGGATATGGTCTGGCCAATGCAGGCGTGACCGGACTCTGCGGGGGGCAGGCCGCATAGGCTGCGTGATGTAACACACAGCCGCTGTGACCATGGGCAGCGACGAGTAACTCCCGGCCAGCCGCAGGAGCTGCGGTGGCCGGGAGTTACTCTTCAAGTAAAAAAGCATCGCCGCTGTGCAATGCTTTTGTACTTGTGCGGGGGGGGCTGGACTAACATGCGGGGAGGACAGGGCATCCCTCCGCATGTCTGGGAAGATGATCGTATCTGTGCTAAATTTAGCACAGCTACAATCAACTCAGAATGACCCCCAAATGACCAATCACTCAGCTTCTAACTGTCATTTTTAAACCCAGCCTGTTACATGGCAGTTATGAGCTGATTGGCTAGTACTTTATCACCGTGAAATGTATCACTTTTCAAGGCTTAGTACATCTCCCCCATGACTGAAGCAGCTGCGGTTAAGAAAGTCAAACAGAGAAAAAAAAGGACCAGCAGCACTATACCCAGAGCACTACAATACATTTAAAAAAAAACTATGTGAAAACTAAGACTGTGCTCATGTGATCTAACTAGAGATGTGCACCGGACATTTTTTGGGTTTTGTGTTTGTTTTGGATTTGGTTCCGCGGCCGTGTTTTGGATTCGGACGCATTTTGGCAAAACCTCCTTTAAAAATTTTTGTCGGGTTCGGGGGTGTTTTGGATTCGGGTGTTTTTTTTCAAAAACCACTCAAACCAGCTTAAATCATAGAATGTGTGGGTAATTTTGATCCTATAGTATTATTAACCTCAATAACCATAATTTCCACTCTTTCCAGTCTATTCTGAACACCTCACACCTCACAATATTATTTTTAGTCCTAAAATTTGAACAGAGGTCGCTGGATGACTAAGCTAAGCGACCCAAGTGGGTAGCACAAACACCTGGCCCATCTAGGAGTGGCACTGCAGTGTCAGACTGGATGGCACTTAAGAAAATAGTCCCCAAACAGCACATGATGCAAAGAAAAGAGAAAAAGAGGTGCACTGTGGTCGCTGGATGGCTAAACTAAGCGACACAAACACCTCAATATCACAGGAATTATTTGTTCTAATCAATGGTATTATTGGTCCAAATCACTGGAAGAAAATGACAAAATATCAGGAATTATTCGTTCTAATCAATGGTATTATTGGTCCAAATCACTGGAAGAAAATGACAAAATCACTGGAATTAAATGGCAGTAATGTCGGGAATTATATCAAATGGCAGTACCACTGGACATATACAGATTTGTCAGACAGGATGGCACTTAAAAAAATAGTCCCCAAACAGCACATGATGCAAAGAAAAGAGAAAAAGAGGTGCACTGTGGTCGCTGGATGGCTAAGCTGAGCGACACAAACACCTCAATATCACAGGAATTATTTGTTCTAATCAATGGAATTATTGGTCCAAATCACTGGAAGAAAATGACAAAATCACTGGAATTAAATGGCAGTAATGTCGGGAATTATATCAAATGGCAGTACCACTGGACATATACAGATGTGTCAGACAGGATGGCACTTAAAAAAATAGTCCCCAAACAGCACATGATGCAAAGAAAAGAGAAAAAGAGGTGCACTGTGGTCGCTGGATGGCTAAGCTAAGTGACACAAACACCTCAATATCACAGGAATTATTTGTTCTAATCAATGGAATTATTGGTCCAAATCACTGGAAGAAAATGACAAAATATCAGGAATTATTCGTTCTAATCAATGGTATTATTGGTCCAAATCACTGGAAGAAAATGACAAAATCACTGGAATTAAATGGCAGTAATGTCGGGAATTATATCAAATGGCAGTACCACTGGACATATACAGATGTGTCAGACAGGATGGCACTTAAAAAATAGTCCCCAAACAGCACATGATGCAAAGAAAAGAGAAAAAGAGGTGCACTGTGGTCGCTGGATGGCTAAGCTAAGCGACACAAACACCTCAATATCACAGGAATTATTTGTTCTAATCAATGGTATTATTGGTCCAAATCACTGGATTAAAATGACAAAATCACAGGAATTATTCGTTCTAATCAATGGTATTATTGGTCCAAATCACTGGAAGAAAATTAAAAAATCACTGGAATTATTTGGCAAGATCACTGTAATTAATAATTATAAATCACTGATATTAATTGGTAAAATCTTGCTATCGCCTGCCTAGTGAAGTGGAATCTAGATGGGATTTTGTACCAGGGGCACAATAACTTCATCAATTGTCTAAATCCCAATGCACTAATGGCGGAAAACTGGCGCACGTCTAACAGCGCACTGATGACACTGAGAACTGATGATACTACAGAGTACTGACACTGAGCAGCGAGAACAGCACTGGACTATTGTACTGTAGTATACTGGTCACCACAATGCAGCACTGACACTGAACACAGATATTAAGCACTGGTCAGGATACTAGAAGTGACATGGTGCAGCAAGATAACGCTATGGCCTACTGTACTCTACTACTATATACTGGTGGTCACCACAATGCAGCACTGTACTACTATATACTGGTGGTCACCACAATGCAGCACAGATCGTGGGCACTGATCAGGATACTAGAAGTGACACAGAGCAGCAAGATACAGCAATGGCCTACTGTACTGTACTACTATATACTGGTGGTCACCACAATGCAACACTGTACTACTACTATATACTGGTGGTCACCACAGTGCAGCACAGATATTGAGCACTGATCAGGATACTAGAAGTGACACAGAGCAGCAAGATACAGCAATGGCCTGCTGTACTGTACTACTATATACTGGTGGTCACCACAATGCAGCACTGTACTACTATATACTGGTCACAACAATGCAGCACAGATATTGAGCACTGATCAGGATACTAGAACTGAGTCTTACACGGAGCTGCAAGATAGAACAATGGCCTACTGTACTGTACTACTATATACTGGTGGTCACCACAATGCAGCACTGTACTACTATATACTGGTCACAACAATGCAGCACAGATATTGAGCACTGATCAGGATACTAGAACTGAGTCTGATACGGTGCTGCAAGATACAGCAATGGGCTACTGTACTGTACTACTATATACTGGTGGTCACCACAATGCAGCACACTGAGCACAGATATTGAGCTTTTCAGGCAGAGAACGTATCCACGTCCTCTCCGCTCAATCTACAATGCACGAGTGAAAATGGCGGCGATGCGTGGTTCTTTATATGGAATACGAATCTTGCGAGAATCTGACAGCGGGATGATGACGTTCGGCCTCGTTCAGGTTAACCGAGCAAGGTGGGAAGATCCAAGGCTGCCTCGGACCCGTGTAAACCACGTGAAGTTTTTTTTTTTTTTTTGGGGGGGGGGGTTCGGATCTCGATGAACCGAACCCGCTCATCTCTAGATCTAACTATTACTGGTGGTCGCCACAATGCAGCACTGTACTACTACTATATACTGGTGGTCACCACAGTGCAGCACAGATATTGAGCACTGATAAGGATACTAGAAGTGACACAGAGCAGCAAGATACAGCAATGGCCTGCTGTACTGTACTACTATATACTGGTGGTCACCACAATGCAGCACTGTACTACTATATACTGGTCACAACAATGCAGCACAGATATTGAGCACTGATCAGGATACTAGAACGGAGTCTTACACGGAGCTGCAAGATAGAACAATGGCCTACTGTACTGTACTACTATATACTGGTGGTCACCACAATGCAGCACTGTACTACTATATACTGGTCACAACAATGCAGCACAGATATTGAGCACTGATCAGGATACTAGAACTGAGTCTGATATGGTGCTGCAAGATACAGCAATGGGCTACTGTACTGTATTACTATATACTGGTGGTCACCACAATGCAGCACACTGAGCACAGATATTGAGCTTTTCAGGCAGAGAACGTATCCACGTCCTCTCCACTCAATCTACAATGCACGAGTGAAAATGGCGGCGATGCGCGGTTCTTTATATGGAATACGAATCTTGCGAGAATCTGACAGCGGGATGATGACGTTCGGCCTCGTTCAGGTTAACCAAGCAAGGTGGGAAGATCCGAGGCTGCCTCGGACCCGTGCAAACCACGTGAAGTTTTTTTTTTTGGGGGGGGGGGTTCGGATCTCGATGAACCGAACCCGCTCATCTCTAGATCTAACTATTAAAAACTAAATAACTTTCACATAATAATATGTATATATAATTATTCTGCCATGTATGTCCCATGTCAGATATGCGTAATGGATCGGACCATCCACGATATCCCCAAGCTAATGGTTCTCACTCGGGCTAGAGAGAAGGAACCATGGGAAAGTGTGGTGAATGTATATGTAAGGGTTATGCTGGGAGTGGAGGGGTAGCAGTTGATTTACCAACGGACACAATACTGACCGTCATAATCCTGACAGCCATTGACCGACAGTCAAAATACCAACACGGTCAAAATACCGACATTCACTATGCCAACATAATCAGAATACCGTTGTTTAAAAAAGGGACGCTCCTACTTTTAGCAACTTGGGTCAGCCACCGGCCAGTGAAATACACTGTTACAGTACATTGGCCATGCGCTACCTATTGCTGTTATTAGGCAGCACACAGCCATATTATATTACAGCCCTGTCCTTACCTCTGTTTCCTTTCTGCTGACCGGCCATTGACTCCACCCCTCTTCTTTCTGATTGGCTGGACTGCATAACACATGCACAGAGGGCATGTGAGTGATTGACTTCCACACTGACCTTCTTGCCCAGCATGCTGCTCTGACGAGAGCAATCACTGCGCTGTACAGGAGTATAGGAGCCATTGCCAGCAATTGAAGAGGTGTCAGTGACTATATCTCCACAACTGCTCCCAGCCCAGCTACACAGGGTTCTAACTGCACTGCATTCCCCCCACAGCACGCACCTGTCTGTTTCTAACCCTACATGATCCACTGTCATACAAACCGTTGGTATCTACTTCTCCCTGACACCTATTCCCACCACCCCCGGGTGCCTGTACCCCACTGTCACCCACTGCCTATATTTTCTTTCCCCCTTTATTACCAGTTTTGTGTGTGTGTGTCTCTCTCCATCTGTCCCAACCATGTATACCACTGCCCCTACCCATGTGTAGTTCTTCCTAGCCATGTGTGCCTCTGGCCATACCCATGTGTACCTCTGCCCGGACCCATGTGTGCCTCTGCTCCTATGCATATGTGCCTCTGCCCCAACCTATGTGTGCTTCTACCACAACCCATGTGTGTTTCTGCCCTGACCAATGGGTGCCTCTGCCTGTACCCATACATGCCTCTGTCCGTACCCATATGTGCCTAAGCTCATATCCATTTGTTCCTCTGCCCCAATCCATGTGTGTCTCTGCTCATACCCATGTGTGCCTCTGCCCATACACATGTGTGCCTCTGCCACGATCCACGTTTGTCTCTGCTGCTACCCATGTGTATCTCGGCCGATACCCATGAGTGTAGAGCCAGTGCTAGGGTGTTTTGCACCCCATACAAACTATAAATTTGCACCCTTTCATAATTTAAAAAGGGACGGCATGCATTAAAAATGGGTGTGGTCTCACAAGTAATAGGTGTGGCCACACAATATTATCCCCATTTCAAATTACGCCACAGAGTAGCACAATCTTATTCACATTACACCGCAAGTAGTAGTGCTGAATATACACAATGCCAAGAGTAGTAGCACTGCTAACACACATAATACCCACAATAGTAGTGCTGCGTATACATAACGCCCGCTAGCAGTAGTGCCACTTATACATAAGGAACCCAGCAGTAGCGCCACTGGAGCCCTGGATACTGTAGTTCTTCTCCAGAGAGGTTAGTAGCCAGCTACTATGGGGCCCAGAGCTGAGAGAGGCCACCTTCCCTGTCACAGTTACATGTGTTATATATAGGGGTGTTATATATAGGGGTGTAGCTACCATAGGTACTGTGACTGCCTACCAATGCAATGCCTCACCTACTGGTGTGATCTCCACCTCATGTGACACGATCCTCCTGCTGTGACTGCCTACCAGTGTAATGCCTCACCTACTGGTTAGATCTCCACCTCCTTTGACACGATCCTCCTGTTGGTGCTGTGACTGCCTACTAGTACAATGCCTCACCTACTGTTGTGATCTCCACCTCCTGTGACACGAACCCTCTGCTGGTGCTGTGACTGCCTACCAGTGCAATGCCTCACCTACTAGTGTGATCTCCACCTCCTGTGACATGATCCTCCTGCTGGTGCTGTGACTGCCTACCAGTGCAATGCCTCACCTCCTGGTGTGATCTCCACCTCCTGTGACATGATCCTCCTGCTGGTGCTATGACTGCCCACCAGTACAATGCCTCATCTACTGGTGTGATCTCCACCTCCTGTGACATGATTCTCCTGCAAGTGATGTGACTACTTACCAGTACAATGCCCCACCTACTGTTGTGATCTCCACCTCCTGTGACAAGATCCTCCTGCTGGTGCTGTGACTGCCTACCAGTACAATGCCTCAGCTAATGGTGTGATCTCCACCTCCTGTGACATGATTCTCCTGCAGGTGATGTGACTGCCCTACTAGTGCAATACCTCACCCACTGGTGTGATCTCCACCTCCTGTGACACGATCCTACTGCTGGTGCTGTGACTGCTTACCGTGCTGCATTAGCCTTGCTTCCTACCACTGTGGGTAATGCTAACAATTTACTTAAGCCCAATTTGTGTTCGGCCTCGCTTATAGCTGACTTACTCCAAGCTACATGAGGCCACTTTTCATATATTTCCAGTGCCACTTTACGTTCCCAATCCGCCCCTGTCTGGCATGGGAGAAATGTGTATGATAAATCAAAGTAAATGTACCAGGAGGTATTGACAAGCCTTTATAACATTATCTTATACCGTGAATTTCTTACCCTGTTTCCAAGACAAATAATTAATTTAACTTGTTAATTAAGTGAAAGGAAGATATGATATTTTCCGGGAGATGTATCAAGCCATGGAGAGAGATAAAGTTGAGTATTTGCCCAAATCAAATGAAGCTTCTAACTACAGGTATCATTTCATGTACTGTGCTAGATAAGTGACAGAAGATGATTGGGTGGTTTGGACATCTGCACTTTATTTCTCTCCAAGGCTTGATACATCTCCCCAAGAGTGCTGTATATAAAATATATGTCTGGCAGCTATACAGCAGGCCAGGAGCACCAGCAGGACAGTAGAGTAACAGTTATATCAGTAATAATTTGCGGACCCTGTAAAATTAGTATTCAGTAAAGACGGGAGACTCAGTCAATGAATACATAAAACATTTTTTAGTTTATGTTAAAATATAAAAAGTTTACTAAGTGGAATATTTAATAAATAATGTTTGCGAGACATCTCCAAAAACAGTCGGTTTTGGGGGCTGACCACAAATAATACCAACCCATCTCTATCCTCCCTTTTGGCTCCAAACTCCTTGAGCGTATTGTCTACAACCGCCTTACTTCCTTTCTTTCCTCACACTCACTGCTTGACTCATTCCAGTCTGGCTTCCGTCCTCTCCACTCCACTGAAACTGCCCTTACAAAAGTAAGCAATGACCTCCATGCTGCTAAATCTAAGGGACACTACTCTCTACTTATTCTACTTGATCTCTCTGCTGCTTTTGACACTGTGGACCATCCTCTCCTACTGCAAATCCTTCACTCCATTGGTCTGCGTGACACTGCCCTCTCTTGACTGTCCTCCTACCTTTCTGACTGTTCATTCTCTGTCTCTTCTCATGACTCCACCTCCCCCTCACTTCCACTAACTGTAGGGGTACCCCAAGGTTCTGTCCTTGGTCCTCTTCTCTTCTCTCTCTATACGTCCTCACTAGGTAAGCTCATTAGTTCTTTTGGTTTCCAATATCATCTCTATGCTGATGACACCCAAATCTATCTTTCCTCTCCAGACCTCTCCCCTGCTCTCCTCACTCGTATCTCCAACTGTCTCTCTGCTACCTCTTCCTGGATGTCCCAGCGCTTTCTTAAACTTAACATGTCTAAGACCGAGCTGATCATCTTCCCTCCCTCCCGCATAACCTCACCTCCTACAATCTCATTATCTATCAATGGCACTACTATCTCCTCTAGCCCCCAAGTGTGCTGTCCCTCTCCTTCAAACCACACATTCAGCACCTCTCACAAACCTGCCGTTTTCATCTTAAAAATATTTCCAGGATCAGACCCTTTCTGACCCAGGATGCTACTAAGACTCTTATCCACTCACTGGTCATCTCCAGACTGGACTACTGTAATCTCCTCCTGACTGGCATTCCTGACAAATACCTCTCTCCACTCCAATCTATCCTCAATGCTGCTGCCCGGCTCATTTTCCTCACCAAACGCACTACGTCCACCTCTCCTCTCTTACTAGACCTTCACTGACTCCCCTTCCCTTTCAGAATCCATTTCAAGCTTCTCACACTCGCTTATAATGCCCTCACCCACTCCTCTCCCATCTACATCTCTGACCTAATCTCCCTTTACACTCCCACCCGTCCTCTTTGCTCTGCTAATGCATGCCGACTCTCCTGCCTACGGATTACTTCCTCCCACTCCTACCTCCAAGATTTTTCACGTGCTGCACCACTTCTCTGGAATTCCCTACCTCTCCCCCTCAGACTCTCCACCTCTCTACAAAACTTCAAACGGGCTCTCAAGACCCACTTCTTCACCAAACCCAGCCAAATCTCATCCTAACCCTCTGTTCTACGCTCTCTATGTACCCCATCTGTGTCACCCATGTCTGTCTACACCTCCCCTTTAGAATGTAAGCTCTCACGAGCAGGGCCCTCTTCCCTCATGTGCTTATCCTTTCTTACTTTAATATTCTTCAACTGCAGCAAATCCAGCAGTCTTCTGCCACCTGATACTTATTCCAGTGTCATCTGCTGATGTAACTATGTTCATTTACCCTGTACTTGTCCTATACTGTCATCAACTGTAAGTTGCTGTTTTCCTGTTTAATTAATTATTTGTTTATGTACTCTGTAATTGGGTGCTGCGGAACCCTTGTGGCGCCATATAAATAAAGGATAATAATAATAATAAAATATTAACCAGCCCCTGAATGTATGTACTGGGGACTGCAATGGATATTTGAGATATCTATTGCGTTCCTCCTATTTTGAACACAAAAGCAGCCACCAAAAGTTTCTACGGCAGATGGTAAACTGTGAAACTCACCAAGCTCCAGAATGCAAAGCATTTCTGAGCTTGGCCCGGCAGATAATGTCATTTATAAATGGCTTTTTTTGTGGCCTGTGGGCTACATCATGCAATAATTCCCAGGAGAAGGATCCTTGGGATCCCTCTGCATTCCTGTCTGCTCTCACATACACAGTCTGACAATTGCACATGTGAACTAGCACAGCCGGTGTCTAAACCCAGAAGTAAAGTGATTGCATTAGCAATTATTTTACTTCTTATACATTGCTGGGACGGTCATGAGATTGGTACTCATTATGTAATAAAAGCTACACCTCTGGACTCACAAAGAGTCATCCTTCAGCACTCAGGAGAGGAAAAACCCCCTTGGGGGGAAACCTCTGGGGAATCATGGCCTCAGGATCGCCCTTCCCTCTGGGCATTAAGAGGTGTGCTAATAGAGGATCAGTATGTTATCCCAGCGCATGGGATCCCGGTGGTTGTTATACCAATGCTGGGATCCCAGTACAGAAAAGACCGACAGGGGTGAGTAAGGCGTGTTCTCCCCTCTCCCCACCCCCCTAACCCTGCCTGTCTGCAATCTAACCCTAACCTCCCCCCCTTGTGCCTAACCCACCCGCGGAAGTGCCCCCCCAACCCTGCCTGTCCGAAATTTAACCCTAACCTCCCCCCTTTGTGCTTAACCCACCCGCGGAGGTACCTAATCCTAACCTCCATCCCTGCTGCCTAAACCTTACCCTCCCTTCCCCGCATCCTAACCACTCCCGGGGGGGGGGGGGGGTCTAACCCTAACCAACCCTACCCACTGCCTAACCCTAACCTCCCCCCACCCACAGCCTAAACCTAACCCCCGGCCTGACGACTAAACCTAATCTCCCTACCTGATGCCTAAACCTAACCCTCCCTCCCCCAAAGCCTAACCACCCACGGCGGTCCTTAACCCTAACCCACCCTACCCGCAGCCTAACCCCTCCGCCTGATGCCTAACCCTCTCCCTCTCCCGCCTAACCCTGCCTGTCTGCAGTCTAACCCTAACCTGCCCCCTTTGTGCCTAACTCTCCCACAGAGGTGCCTAATCCTAACCTCTGTCCCTGCTGCCTAAACCTAACCCTCCCTCTAACACAGCCTAACCACCCCCCCTCCGTCCCTGCTGCCTAAACCTAACCCTCCCTCCCTCACAGCATAACCACTCCCGAGGGTGCCTAACCCTAACCCACCCTACCCGCAGCCTAATGCTAACCTCCTCCCACATGAAGCCTAAACCTAACCCAGCACCTGACGCCTAAACCTAACCCCCATCTGATGCCTAAACCTAACCCTCCCTCCCCTGCAGCGTAACCACCCCCCGAGGTGCCTAACCCTAACCAACCCTACCCGCAGCCTAACCCTAACCTCCCCCCACCCACAGCCTAAACTTAACCCCCCCGCCTGATGCCTAAACCTAATACCCCCGCCTAAACCTAACCTTCCCTCCCCCGCAGCCTAACCACCCCCGGGGGTGCCTAACCCTAAGCTCCCCACACCCGCAGCCTAAACTTAACCCCCTGCCTAACGCCTTAAACTAACCCTCCCACCTGATGCCTAAACCTAACCCTCCCTCCCACGCAGCCTAACCACACCCAGGGGTGCCTAACCCACCCTATCCGCAGCCTAACCCTAACCTACCCCCACCTGCAGCCTGACCCTAACACCCCTGCCTGATGCCTAAACCTAACCTCCCGCCTGACGCCTAAACCTAACCCTCCCTCCCTCGCAGCCTAACCACCTCCCCTCCCCCCCTTGCCTTATGCCTAAAGCTAACCCCCCTTGCCCAGTCCTAAACCTATGATCATGAGGATACAGGCGTAGGTATCCTTGCTCATTCGGAGTTCCAACGTCGGGATTCTGAAGAGTGTCGGGATCCCAGTGTCAGTATTCTGACTGCCGTAAACCCGACAGCCGGCATATTTATCACATCTCCTAATAGGTAATGCTTATGTCACAACATTTGGAGCATGTGTCCGCAGCTCTCCTCCCAGGGCAGCTATTCAGGGATCACCCACTGCGTGTAGACGAAGAGGAAGAGATGAAAAATCATTGTTAGTGGATGAACAAGCAGAGAGACAAACTGCAAACAGTGGTGTGGTTGTGTAGAGAGAAAAATCTCTCTATGGGGGTAATTCCAAGTTGATCGCAGCAGGAAATTTTTTAGCAGTTGGGCAAAACCATGTGCACTGCAGGGGAGGCAGATATAACATGTGCAGAGAGAGATAGATTTGGGTGTGGTGAGTTCAATCTGCAATCTAAATTGCAGTGTAATAATAAAGCAGCCAGTATTTACCCTGCACAGAAACAAAATAACTCACCCAAATCTAACTGTCTCTGCAAATGTTATATCTGCCCCCCCTGCAGTGCACATGGTTTTGCCCAATTGCTAAAAAAATTCCTGCTGCGATCAACTTGGATTTACCCCCTATGTAAATATGTTACTCTCACTACTGAGGACATAGAAAGTACCTAAAATAAGGACAATTATCCCAAAGGGGCCATTGTTGTTGTACAATACACACATCTCTTATAGTAATTAGTGGGTACCTTCAGAAAATAAATTTGACCAGTAAATAATAAAAGCTATAAATTGCTAACATTTAGGGGTCAATCCAATTAGGTACGAGTTACCATTGCTGTGACGTTTCAACAGCATCCAAACTCACACCCTTCGTGGCCAGATTCAGCCGATGGGGCTACCAGAAAGTGCGGCTGTTGTAAGACAAACTCACATCTAATTAAACTGACCCCTTAGTTGTTAAATGTGATAAAATAGTAAAATATAATGGTGTAATTGTCGGCCTGATTCAGTTGTGGTTGTTGAAGCAATCGCTGCTACAATCTTGCCGTTCACAATTGCATCGTGAGTCTGAGCAGTCGTAGGCTGAGCAAGTCTCCTAGACACAGGGGGCTCTCCAGCAGCAACACAGGTCGCAATGGGTAATTTATGCACGCACATGGAACGGCGTTTAAATGGACCTGACATGCCTGTATACAGTTAGCCACCCCCGTTACCACCTCAAAAGCTGACTTCCTGTCAATCGCTTTGCGATGGGATCCTCTATGTGAGCTTGATTTAATTTCGTGTGCAGTACAGCCTACACACGTGCACAGTGAAAAAGCATTGAGCCACTTGGTGCAACAGCAGCTCTGCACCCGCATCTGAATCAGGCCCCCTGAGCGGTAAGGAGAAGGACTCTAGGGAAAGGACTATGTCACCTTTATTATATGTAAAGATAGGGAAACAGTCACTTGTTACAGCTCCAATTCACATCATTTATACCATTCTGTACCATTTCATCATTTGGTTATTCCATGGTGGAGATGTATTAAGCCCTGAAGAGTCATAAAGTGGAGAGAGGTAAAGTACCAGCCAATCAGCTCCTAACTGCCATGTTACAGGATGTGTTTGAAAAATGACAACTAGGAGCTGATTGGTTGTTAGTTTATCTCTCTCCACCTTATCACTCTCCCAGGCTTTGTACACCTGCCCCCAGTTCATTGATATACTGTAAATGTCAGCCATTTCACTATCTCACCCGATCTGTATTGTTCTTCCCCCGATCTGTATGTTCTGTATCATGCTCTCCCCACCCTTCCTGTTTTTCTGTATTACAGTATGTTCTACATCTCGCAACCCCCAAAAGTGTATGTCCTTCCTCTATATGTCCTATAGAATATGCCACAATTTCTATGTTTTTGTATTGTGCCCCCACACCATCTCTATGTGCTATACCAAGTTGCCCCCTTCTGCATGTTTTGTATTGTCCGCTCTCCCCCACCATAGACCTATGTTTTGTACTGTGCTCTCAATACCCCCCACCACACACACAATTACACAAGTATGGTAACTTACTTCCTGCATGCTATTCTCCAGTCACTAATTCCTCTGCGACCTCTCCCGTCGTCTTCAACTGACACTTTGCAGATCTCTTTTTGTATTGTGCCCCCACACCATCTGTATGTGCTATACCAAGTTGCCCCCTTCTGCATGTTTTGTATTGTCCGCTCTCCCCCACCATAGACCCTATGTTTTGTACTGTACTCTCAATACCTCCCACCACACACACACAATTACACAAGTATGGTAACTTACTTCCTGCATGCTATTCTCCAGTCACTAATTCCTCTGCGACCCCTCCCATCATCTTCAACTGACATTTTGCAGATCTCTTTGCCGGTCACCCGACACTCTGCAAATCTCTTTGCCAGAACTTTGCCAAATGATGATCTAAATAACCAGAATTTCCTGGTCAGACATACTAAGGGGTATATTTACTAAAATTCGTAATTTTCAGAATGAGGTTAAAGTTCAAACACGAATTACATCGAATGTGTGAAATTGCAACTTTTTGAATTTATTACGACTAATTTACTATGCTGTCGTATTCTGCATTTTCGTGTATTCCGATGTCGATGTCATTCGTATTTTTTGGCAGTGTTTTACGGGAGTCAATAGTAAAACACTGCCGACATTAACACAATGAATGTCGGCCGGATCTGTGAGATCCGTGCAGGGCTTCATTGTGCACCTTTCGTAAAAAAAAAAAAAGTGTTAAATTTTTTTTTTTTTAAATGCGTGGGGTCCCCCCTCCTAGGCAAAACCAGCCTCGGGCTCTTTGAGCCGGTCCTGGTTGTCAAAATATGGGGGGGGGGAATTACAGGGGTTCCCCCATATTTCATCAACCAGCACCGGGCTCTGCGCCTGGTCCTGGTTTAAAAAATACGGGGGACAAAAAGCGTAGGGGTCCCCCGTATTTTTTGAACCAGCACCGGGCTCCACTAGCCAGGTACATATTGCCACATCCGGGGGACACTTTTATTGTGGTCCTGGTGGCCCTGGCATTACATCCCCAACTAGTCACCCCTGGCCGGGGTACCCTGGAGGAGTGGGAACCCCTTAAATCAAGGGGTCCCCCCTCCAGCCACCCAAGGGCCAGGAGTGAAGCCCGAGGCTGTCCCCCCCATCCAAGGGCGGCGGATAGGGGGCTGATAGCCAAGTGTAAAAAATCAGAATATTGTTTTTAGTTGCAGTAATACAAGTCCCAGGAAGCCTCCCCCGCAAGCTGGTACTTGGAGAACCACAAGTACCAGCATGCGGTGGAAAACCGGGCCCGTTGGTACCTGTAGTACTACTACTAAAAAATACCCAACAAAAAACAGGACACACACACCGTGACAGTAAAAGTTTATTACATACATGCACGCCTCCATACATACATACTTACCTATACTCACACGAGACTCGGTCCTCTTCTCCATGTAGAATCCTCGGGGTACCTGTGAAAAAAATTATACTCACATAATCCAGTGTATCTTCTGTTCTTTGTATAATCCACGTACTTGGCAAAAAAAACTAACCGGAAACCCGACCACGCACTGAAAGGGGTCCCATGTTTACACTTGGGACCCCTTTCCCCGACTGCCAGGACCCCACCTGACTCCTGTCAAAGAGGGGCCCTTCAGCCAATCAGGGAGCGCCACGTCGTGGCAATCTCCTGATTGGCTGTGCGCTCCTGTAGTGTCAGTGAGGCTGCACACGGCAGAGATACAATGTAGCGCCTATGCGCTCCATTGTATCCAATGATGGGAACTTTGCGGTTAGCTGTGAGGTTACTTTCGGTCAACCGCTGACCGCAAAGTTTCCAATGGAGCGCATAGGCGCTACATTGTATCTCTGCAGCCTCACTGACACTACAGGAGCGCACAGCCAATCAGGAGAGTGCCACGACGTGGCGCTCCCTGATTGGCTGAAGGGACCCTCTTTGACAGGAGTCAGGGGGGGTCCTGGCAGTCAGGTAAAGGGGTTCCATGTGTAAACATGGGCCCCCTTTCAGTGCGTGGTCGGGTTTCCGGTTTGTTTTTTTGCCAAGTACGTGGATTATACAAAGAACAGAAGATACACTGGATTATGTGAGTATAATTTTTTTCACAGGTACCCCGAGGATTCTACATGGAGAAGAGGACCGAGCCTCGTGTGAACATAGGTAATTATGTATGTATGGAGGTGTGCATTGATAAAGCTGATTATCTTTACAGGAATAAAAGCTATACCTTAAATACACCGTAAATACACTTTAAACCTTAGCCGATGCGGCCGCTATGCTTTAATCACACTCCACGCACCTTTTACGCTATTAGCGTACAGAGTCCCGTACAGTGTACGGACTTTGTGTACACACGCCGCGCTGACGGTACAAAGTACTCACAGCGCGTACACACCCAGAGATACACTTAAAACCTTCTACAGCAATGCAATGCAATAATAATAATAACAACACACTGTAAACCTTAGCAGGGCAATGAGCACACGACACAAATTGTGATTAACCACTGGGTTCCGACACCACAGTGGATTATTTCTGAAAAGGGGTTTACAATACAAATTATTATTATTATTATCCTTTATTTATATGGCGCCACAAGGGTTCCGCAGCGCCCAATTACAGAATACATAAACAAATAATCAAACAGGAAAACAGCAACTTACAGTTGATGACAGTATAGGACAAGTACAGGGTAAATAAACATAGTTACGTCAGCAGATGACACTGGAATAAGTATCAGGTGGCAGAAGACTGCTGGATGTGGTGCAGTTGAAGATTATTAAAGTAAGAAAGGATAAGCACATGAGGGAAGAGGGCCCTGCTCGTGAGAGCTTACATTCTAAATTATACACTACAATACAAGACAATATATAACAGAATAATGGCTACAGTCAATGTACATACGTGAGTATATTCGCGTGCGCTTCCCGGTCCGGTCCTCCTTCATCAAATAGATAACGTTGTGAGTCTTGTGTGTGGCCGGGCTGCAGCAGGCTTTATTTATACAATTCTTCCAAAAGCAATACAATGGATACTGTAATCCCTTTGTCCATTGGACACAGGAATGCACTTTTACAGTACAGGAGAGGTCATAGGTTGATTTGAAAAGGTAGGCGATGTCTTTCTTAACTGCTCTTGTGGGTGGTCTCCTCTGAATTCCCGCCGCAAACATAATATACAGTAAATACAGTTTATATCTATATTCTGCTTCTGCACATAACAATCCGCAGGAACATGCGATCTTCCGCAGACCAACACCGGAATGTTACCCTTAAAATACCCTACAGTTGGATACCAAACACCACCTTATAACCTTAGTCTGTCCCCTCCTATCCTGTAAAGGTGAATCCCTTTGTTCTGCAACCATTTAAACAGCTATAAATTTCTGATGTGGTGCAAGGAGACTATGTGTACATTGTGCACTATTTGGATTAAATATGTAATGTGTTTTGATGGCTCTCCATGCGTGCACAAACTCTGCCGTAAATACCCATACCACGCGCTGATGCGCAGGATCGCAGGAGCGACCATACGCAAATTGCGGATATGTGCACGCACGGCAGAACAAGTGCACGCGCAGTGGGCATGTGTGTGCAGTTTATACGTGCTGTGCGTTCTTCAATATTTTTCGACTTTGACAGCATGTATGTAATAAACTTTTACTGTCACGGTGTGTGTGTCCTGTTTTTTGTTGGGTATTTTTTTAGTAGTAGTACTACAGGTACCAGCGGGCCCGGTTTTCCACCGCATGCTGGTACTTGTGGTTCTCCAAGTACCAGCTTGCGGGGGAGGCTTGCAGGGACTTGTAGTACTGCTACTAAAAACAATATTCTGATTTTTTTACACTTGGCTATCAGCCCCCCATCCGCCGCCCTTGGATGGGGGGGACAGCCTCGGGCTTCACCCCTGGCCCTTGGGTGGCTGGAGGGGGGGACCCCTTGATTTAAGGGGTTCCCACTCTTCCAGGGTACCCCAGCCAGGGGTGACTAGTTGGGGATGTAATGCCAGGGCCGCCAGGACTACAATAAAAGTGTCCCCCGGATGTGGCATTATGTACCTGGCTAGTGGAGCCCGGTGCTGGTTCAAAAAATACGGGGGACCCCTACGCTTTTTGTCCCCCGTATTTTTTGCACCAGGACCAGGCGCAGAGCCTGGTGCTGGTTGATGAAATATGGGGGAACCCCTGTCATTTTTTTCCCCATATTTTGACAACCAGGACCGGCTCAAAGAGCCCGAGGCTGGTTTTGCTTAGGAAGGGGGACCCAACGCATTTTTTTTTTCTTACATTTAACACTTTCCCACCCTTACCACTGATAAACATGCACGGATCTCATGGGATCCGTGCATGCCTATCAGAACACGGTAAAAAAAAGCAGGTCTATTTGAAAACTGCTTTTTTTTACGATTTGTATTTATTCACGGCAGTGTTTGGTTAATGCCGGCAGTGTTTGAGAAATACAAATTTTAGTAAATTACCGAGTTCTAGCAAATAACAGGCGTATTTGACCGATGGTGTATTCATTCGTAATTTTTTTCTTTGACTTCAACAAAAATACGAATGCCCTCATCACTGCCGTGATTTGAGTTTAGTAAATTCCTGAGATGACACTTTGAAGAAAAAACACCATCTCGGTCAAAATCGGGAGCTTAGTAAATATACCCCTATGTGTATAATTATACTACTACATTTTGTTAAATACTTTCATTTTTATTCATTTGCAATGTATCTATTTTATTGACTATTTATCCAAAACCCAAGATCCCTTCTCATAGAGACCCAAGTTATCTGCTCCTGGTTTTACCTTCCCTAGAGCTAGGACCATGTTAGTATCATACACTGGGCCTAATTCAGACCTGATCGCAACAGCAAATTTGTACTCTAATGGACAAAACCATGTGCACTGCAGGTGGGGCAGATGTAACATATGCAGAGAGAGTATGGTAACTTACCTCCTGCATGTTATACTCCAGTCGTTGCTACCTCTGCGACCCCTCCCATCGTCTTCAACTGACACTTTGCAGATCTCTTTGCCGGTCACCCGACACTCTGCAAATCTCTTTGCCAGATGATTTAAAAAACACAAAAGACTATCATTAAGCATAGTAGTAGTTTAAGTACAATAAAATGTCCATGGGTCAATCAGTTTCCCAATTTTCCTTAAACCAAACAAGATACTTTCAAAGTTATCAATATCCCATTTATCTATTTTATAAACTTTTTCATCCCAAAGCCACGATCCTGCCTCATAGAGACCCAGGTTATCTGCATCCCCTGTATGTGTGCTTATCCTCCATACTGCCCTCTTTATTCCTGTAATGCTACATTTTTATTCCTAACTATGTCGTTCCTTCCTGCGCTTCTCCTATTTGTGTGTCCTTGTACCTGTATTCCCTGTACTGTCTATCTACTATACTAGACTATACTGCACTCTGTCTTCCTTACCCCCCTCCATCATGCCCTGCTATGTAGGACTCACCTCCTCCTACCTGTCTTCCTGCATGGAAACTGGAAACGTCAGCAGCTGTAGATAGAATGTTACAGGAAGAAGCATTGTGATGTCATGGGCTAGTGATGTCACAGGCTAGGTGTGATGTCACAGTAACCAGCAGCAAAGCTACAGAGTTACAGCAATCTGACATATACATTTCTACATCAATTACAACTGGATATACATGAGTTTCTAGTTTAAAAAAAATTGAGACTTGTGTAGAAAATGAAGTATAAGGCAATGATGTTCAGAGTGCCTCAATATATAGGTAAATTGATAATATAAGTGACAGGAATTTCTAGACTAAATCACTGATTATATTTTATAAGGAAATAAAGCTCTTTAATAGTGATGAGCGGGTTCGGTTCCTCGGAAACCGAACCCCCCCGAACTTCACCCATTTTACACGGGTCCGAGGCATACTCGGATTCTCCCGTATGGCTCGGTTAACCCGAGCGCGCCCGAACGTCATCATCATCCCGCTGTCGGATTCTCGCGAGATTCGGATTCTATATAAGCAGCCGCGCGTCGCCGCCATTTTCACTCGTGCATTGGAAATGTTTGGGAGAGGACGTGGCTGGCGTCCTCTCCGTTTATTAATGTTGATGCAAATATTTGTGCTTATTGCTTAATTGTGGGGACTGGGGAGCAGCTGTATTATATAGGAGGAGTACAGTGCAGAGTTTTGCTGACAGTGACCACCAGTTTTATCCGTTCTCTGCCTGAAAAACGCTCCATATCTGTGCTCAGTGTGCTGCATATATCTGTGCTCACACTGCTTTATTGTGGGGACCACCAGTATATTATATAGGGGGAGTACAGTGCAGAGTTTTGCTGACAGTGACCACCAGTATACGTTGTCTGCCTGAAAAACACTCCATATCTGTGCTCAGTGTGCTACATATATCTGTGCTCACACTGCTTTATTGTGGGGACTGGAGACCAGCAGTATTATATAGGAGGAGTACAGTGCAGAGTTTTGCAGACAGCTACCACCAGTATACGTTGTCTGCCTGAAAAACACTCCATATCTGTGCTCAGTGTGCTGCATATATCTGTGCTCACACTGCTTTATTGTGGGGACTGGGGACCACCAATATATTATATAGGAGGAGTACAGTGCAGAGTTTTGCTGACCAGTGACCACCAGTATACGTTGTCTGCCTGAAAAACACTCCATATCTGTGCTCAGTGTGCTGCATATATCTGTGCTCACACTGCTTTATTGTGGGGACTGGGGACCAGCAGTATTATATAGGAGGAGTACAGTGCAGAGTTTTGCTGACAGTGACCACCAGTATACGTTGTCTGCCTGAAAAACACTCCATATCTGTGCTCAGTGTGCTGCATATATCTGTGCTCACACTGCTTTATTGTGGGGACTGGGGACCACCAGTATATTATATAGGAGGAGTACAGTGCAGAGTTTTGCTGACCAGTGACCACCAGTATACGTTGTAAGCCTGAAAAACACTCCATATCTGTGCTCAGTGTGCTGCATATATCTGTGCTCACACTGCTTTATTGTGGGGACTGGGGACCAGCAGTATTATATAGGAGGAGTACAGTGCAGAGTTTTGCTGACAGTGACCACCAGTATATATAGCAGTATGGTACAGAAGGCCACTGCTCTTCCTACCTCTGTGTCGTCAAGTATACTATCCATCTAGATTCTAAATCTGTGGTGCATTTTAGTTTTGCAGTTTGCTGACAGTGACCACCAGTATATATAGCAGTACGGTACGGAAGGCCACTGCTCTACCTACCTCTGTGTTGTCAAGTATACTATCCATCTAGATTCTATACCTGTGGTGCATTTTAGTTTTGCAGTTTGCAGACAGTGACCACCAGTATATATAGCAGTATGGTACGGAAGGCCACTGCTCTACCTACCTCTGTGTCGTCAAGTATACTATCCATCTAGATTCTCTACCTGTGGTGCATTTTAGTTTTGCAGTTTGCTGACAGTGACCACCAGTATATATAGCAGTACGGTACGGAAGGCCACTGCTCTACCTACCTCTCTGTCGTCAAGTATACTATCCATCTAGATTCTCTACCTGTGGTGCATTTTAGTTTTGCAGTTTGCTGACAGTGACCACCAGTATATATAGCAGTACGGTACGGAAGGCCACTGCTCTACCTACCTCTGTGTCGTCAAGTATACTATCCATCTATACCTGTGGTGCATTTCAGTTGTGCGCAGTATATATAGTAGTAGGCCATTGCTATTGATACTGGCATATAATTCCACACATAAAAAAATGGAGAACAAAAATGTGGAGGTTAAAATAGGGAAAGATCAAGATCCACTTCCACCTCATGCTGAAGCTGCCGCCACTAGTCATGGCCAAGACGATGAAATGCCATCAACGTCGTCTGCCAAGGCCGATGCCCAATGTCATAGTAGAGAGCATGTAAAATCCAAAAAACAAAAGTTCAGTAAAATGACCCAAAAATCAAAATTGAAAGCGTCTGATGAGAAGCGTAAACTTGCCAATATGCCATTAACGGCACGGAGTGGCAAGGAACGGCTGAGGCCCTGGCCTATTTTCATGGCTAGTGGTTCAGATTCACATGAGGATGGAAGCACTCATCCTCTCGCTAGAAAACTGCAGTGCCACTCCTAGATGGGCCAGGTGTTTGTGTCGGCCACTTGTGTCGCTTAGCTTAGTCACACAGCTACCTTGGTGCGCCTCTTTTTTTCTTTGCATCATGTGCTGTTTGGGGACTATTTTTTAGAAGTGCCATCCTGCCTGACACTGCAGTGTCACTCCTAGATGGGCCAGGTGTTTGTGTCGGCCACTTGTGTCGCTTAGCTTAGTCACATAGCGACCTCGGTGCGCCTCTTTTTTTCTTTGCATCATGTGCTGTTTGGGGACAATTTTTTTGAAGTGTCATCCTGCCTGACACTGCAGTGCCACTCCTAGATGGGCCAGGTGTTTGTGTCGGCCACTTGTGTCGCTTAGCTTAGCCATCCAGCGACTTCGGTGCAAATTTTAGGACTAAAAATAATATTGTGAGGTGTGAGGTGTTCAGAATAGACTGAAAATGAGTGGAAATTATGGTTATTGAGGTTAATAATACTATGGGATCAAAATGACCCCCAAATTCTATGATTTAAGCTGTTTTTGAGGGTTTTTTGTAAAAAAACACCCGAATCCAAAACACACCCGAATCCGACAAAAAATTTTCAGGGAGGTTTTGCCAAAACGCGTCCGAATCCAAAACACGGCCGCGGAACCGAATCCAAAACCAAAACACAAAACCCGAAAAATTTCCGGTACACATCACTACTCTTTATCTAAGAGACTGAATTAATCATTTTCCATTGTGTGTGTGTGTGTGTGTGTGTGTGTATTATATATATATATATATATATATATATATAATGTCCAAAAGTAACGGCACTGGAGACTGTCAGCGAATATAAATGCTGTATTTAGCAGGTAAACGAACGTTTCGGAGTATAGACTCCGTCCTCAGTACCACATACAATCAAATTACAAAACAAATACAAACATTTAAATACCTGTACATTGCCACGTTGTCCTCGCCGCCGCACGCCAGGTCCTCTCTTCCGGTCCTCACCTCACACTTCCCTGTTTCCGCTGACGTCACCGTTGCCATAGTCACGCACAGCGTGCGTGTCATCAGCCCCGCCGCCCGGAACAACAGGGGGATGGATATGGTTCGGCTATAGGAAATCCTGTGTGACGCGTAACCAAGGGCAACAGTGGCTGAAAAGATAAACAGAATAAACAGAAAAAACAAAGTAAAATAAACAAACAAATATTACAGTATACATAAACAAGATACACAAATATTAAAAAACTCAGAAAGCAGCATCCGAAAACATACTGGCCAGAGGTGCCTATATGGGGGGAATTTCATCAACATGCTCCGATGTACACACCCTAACTGGCACACTTTAAATGTATAAACTAGCTGAATATACATAATATCTACTATAGTGTAGAGGCTATAGCGCATTCCAATTAATTTTATCATTAAGCCCACCTGGGGCAAACGTATTAAGGCGCATAATCCATCTGGACTCCCTTTCCAAAAGAGCCCCAGCTCTGTCCCCTCCTCTAAGTGACAGAGGGATATGGTCTATTCCAAAGTATCTCAAATCGTCAAGAGTATGCCCTGCCAACTTAAAGTTGACGATTTGAGATACTTTGGAATAGACCATAGAGGAGGGGACAGAGCTGGGGCTCTTTTGGAAAGGGAGTCCAGATGGATTATGCGCCTTAATACGTTTGCCCCAGGTGGGCTTAATGATAAAATTAATTGGAATGCGCTATAGCCTCTACACTATAGTAGATATTATGTATATTCAGCTAGTTTATACATTTAAAGTGTGCCAGTTAGGGTGTGTACATCGGAGCATGTTGATGAAATTCCCCCCATATAGGCACCTCTGGCCAGTATGTTTTCGGATGCTGCTTTCTGAGTTTTTTAATATTTGTGTATCTTGTTTATGTATACTGTAATATTTGTTTGTTTATTTTACTTTGTTTTTTCTGTTTATTCTGTTTATCTTTTCAGCCACTGTTGCCCTTGGTTACGCGTCACACAGGATTTCCTATAGCCGAACCATATCCATCCCCCTGTTGTTCCGGGCGGCGGGGCTGATGACACGCACGCTGTGCGTGACTATGGCAACGGTGACGTCAGCGGAAACAGGGAAGTGTGAGGTGAGGACCGGAAGAGAGGACCTGGCGTGCGGCGGCGAGGACAACGTGGCAATGTACAGGTATTTAAATGTTTGTATTTGTTTTGTAATTTGATTGTATGTGGTACTGAGGACGGAGTCTATACTCCGAAACGTTCGTTTACCTGCTAAATACAGCATTTATATTCGCTGACAGTCTCCAGTGCCGTTACTTTTGGACATTGTGTAACTGCTGTTTATCTGGCACGGAGAGAAGTTGTTCCATTTACTGCGGAGTGCCGGCTGCCATGGACTTTATATATATATATATATATATAGAGAGAGAGAGAGAGAGAGAGATAGCTATACTAACTATACTATCCCATTAAACCAGGAAACTCACGAAATATACAGTTTCTGTGGCTGGCTGACCTCAAGTCTGCATTTCACCTGGTTTATCAGCCACAGAACCTGTGTAACCCATGAGCGTATAAAGAGGAGAAGAAATAAGAGTTGTCTTTTTTGTGGAGCACTAGAAATGTATTATTCAATACCAGCGTATATATAAAACTGTAAGGCGGGCCCGCAAGGTGACATTCACAGGGAATAGGTAATGACATCCCATCAACTTGTTCACACCCGCTGGAGGTGTTGGAAAGAGGTTGAGTGTACAGTGAGCGTGGCTGTGCCCTGTGCACCACGTGGCACCATTGTACCGACAGCCGGACTGCTAAGAACGGAACCTGGAGGGTACATAACTTTTTGGTTTTCATTTCATCTCATGACACTCCACCCAAAGCTACTCTTCTGGTTATCCTATCAACTAGGACAACAATGAAGGTGACTCCATAACATTTCTTCCATTGTTTTTCCATGTCGCAAAAACATTGCATGTGTGTTACAGGTGACCATCCTAATCATCTCTCCTTCACTTCACAGTAATGTCATTGTTAGTGATACATTATTTGGATCAAGTATCAAAAGGAAACTTAGATATAAGGGTCTGGCCAGCATATCACATATTGCATGACCACCTTGTGCCTGCGCTGTACTGTATGTAGACGGAGCGTTTGGTTTTGCTAATGACTTACATAGACTCCCATAGAGGGCATGCTGACATAGCATATTGTTGAATGTTAACATGTATGATCTTAAACTCCATCTATAAATGTTCTGTTGCGAGACTTTCAATATGCTCAGAATATTGCTAGTGTGACAGATGATTTAGTATATACTAGCTGGATTACCCGGCATTGCCCCAGATTTTAAGAATGTTTGTATACAAAAATAAATGTAAATATTAAACACACAGTATAAATAACATTGTAGATAGCTAAATACCCGTGCTTTGGTATGGGATGAGGATGGTAAATTAGAATGATAGTTTGTTAATTTACGTTGATTGGAGATCTAGTATATAGGCATATCTTGCTCGCCTGATGCACTTTGTGTAGTGGCCGGACCCCTTTTTGGTCCCCCAAGGGACCCTGCTCTTCCCACTATACAATTCTCAGTCTGTGGCTTCCTTCTGCCTCCATTCCCCTCCTCACATCATGTCACTGGCCCTGTCACGTGCAGCCCTGTCATCACTGCGATACATAGTTGCCTACCCTCCCTCATACTGCAGGAGACTCCCTAAATAGCAGCAATCTCCCTCACTCCCTGAAAATTCTAGCAATCTCCCTGATTGCTCCTTACCCCCATTATGCAGCTATTACATTCTTGGGGGAGAAATAAATCAGAGATACATACATTCAAATGGGATCATTAGTGCCATTTCCCTGCACTGGTTATCACAATGATCCCTAAGGCCACTTACGGTATATGGAACCTCTTGCAAAACACAATACACAAACAAATCCAGCAAAATATCAGTGTCTTTTCTTCAACAAATAGATATTATTAACTGTGAGGCTCATTTACATTTGGATGTAAGTCATTTTCATGACACGCCTCTCTGATGTTACAGTACGCGCCCGCGCTGATAGGTGTTACTTTCACAATCTCCCTGAAATGCTTTTTCAAAAGTAGGCAAGTATGCTGAGATATCATGCATGTCCTGATATAGTGTGTGCTGCTGGCCCACCCCTAGGGGTGCTAGTGGGGGTGTGTTACCCTCAAAGTGTTTGTTCCCATATGTTTAGCAAGTTTGTTGTAAATTGCTCCAGGCAATCCAGAGTTATGCTGACTGCTGAAAAAATCTGTGCTGCTGCCTCACCCCTAGGGGTGCTAGGGGTGTCTTACACCCACAGTGTTTGTTCCCAGCTTGCAAGTCATATGTGAACCAAGTTTGTTGTAAATTGGTCCAGGCATTCGGGAGTTAGGCTGTCTCCTGACATACTCTGTGCTGCTGTCCCACCCCTAGGGGTGTCTAACCTCCACAGAGTTTGTTTGCAGATTATAAGTCAGATGTGTACCAAGTTTGGTGTAATTTGCTTTAGGCCTTCCACAGTTATGCTGTCTGCTGACATACTCTGTGCTGCTGCCCCACCCCTAGGGGTGCTAGGGGTGTTTGACCCCCACAGTGTTTGTTTCCACAGTGAAAGTCATATGTGTACCAAGTTTGTTGTAAATTGCTTCAGGCATTCCAGAGTTATGCTGTCTGCTGAAATACTCAGTGCTGCTGCATCACCCCTAGGGGTGCTAGGGGTGTCTTCCTCCCACAGTGTTTGTTCCCAGCTTGCAAGTCATATGTGAACTGTCGAAGTCGAAAATATTTCAGTACACACATCACGTACAAACTACACACAGATGGCCTCCGTGCGCGTACTTGTTCTGCCGTGCATGCACATATTCGCAAGTTGCATATGACCGCTCACGCGGTCCTGCGTATTAGCGTGAGGGTATGAGTAATTACGGTAGTATTTGTGATCGCATGGAAAAGCCATAAAAACACATTACATATTTAATACACATAGTGCACGATTTACACATAGTCAGCATGCACCACACCAGCGAGTTACACTTGCTTAAAGGGTATAATAACAAAGGGAGTAACCCTAACCAGGAATAATGCAATGTATTGCCCGTGGACCAGATCAGAACTGCGGTCAATCATTTCAGAATTCCCCGATCCCCGGAACATTTAGTCAGAAGTATGTAAAGGAGTTAGGTAACGCCCATGAACCCACAAACAAAGTTGGGGGCTCGATACGGTTTTCCACACACTCAAGGGCTAGCAGATCATAGCAGACTTGAATCTATCAGCAAAGGGTGGAAATACATCTTTAAGTTAAACCTTTTTCTGGTTGCTTGGATGTTTTAAAACCCTATTTGTGTGCTGTTAGATTGCGTCTGCTCTGTCTGGTCTGCAGAGGTGCTGAAAGAACCCGGAGGTAAACAGGAAAAAAGCTATTTAAAGATCTGTGTAATTTGTTTGGGCTCAAAAAAGCGCACACAGTGCGTACCAATACTTTGCATACCCTCTCACATATTGTTGCCACAAAGTCTAGATTTTTAAATCAGTTTAGATCTGTGTGAAATCGGATACATTTGGTTGCTATATAGATAAATTTGAATTTAGTAAGGGAGTAATTATAAAAACACAAAACACAGTTCTGACCTGGTTGTAAAGGGTTACACAGAACAAGTGTAGGTTGTGTTTGTGAGCAATTATAGTTTGTATTGCTCACATTTATAGAGATTGTGTGTTTTTTTTTATTGCGGACGCACGTTTTGTACACGTGGCCCGGACAAAGTACAGGAGCGTGCACACGGCGTAAAAGGCACGCACGGTTGCGTGTTTACGCAAGGTTGCGTAAGAGTGCGGACGCTAAGTACAAATCACATGATAGTTTGTTCAATTAAAAGGGGGGATAGTATACCTTAAATACAAATAGCACATAAATATCCGATTTCAAAAGCAGATTAGTATAAGACTTTTGTCTAAGCTGTACTGCCTCTGGGGTAAAGCTGCCAATCAGAAAGAGTAGAAATTTTTCTGTACAGAAAAAACACAGTGTATTTGTGTGAGCTGAAAGCAAGAGTGAGTGTATTGAACCATGTGAATTTGGGATCCCGTCGTTGGTACACCAAGTAAGTGAAGGCTTGGCGGCGCGAGACGGCTGACTCACGCTGAATACGGATAGTGATGTACGCAAATCGTGAGGAGATTTGCAGAGGAGCGTAATAGGGAATTGTGCATTGTGAAAAATTGAAGTAAAGATTTTTTGTTACGCTCCGGCTGAGGAGCACAGCTTGTATATTCGACTCCAGTGGTCGTAGAGTGGATAAGTAACAAGTACCTATACGCTGTGTGATTGGACCGTGCGTTTGTGGGTGCGATACGTGACGCAACTTGATACCCTTGTGCGAACTTTTTGCACAAAACCGCGGTATCATTAGCGCTGCGTAGAGCATGCGCAAGCGTGATTTGTGTATAAGTGTATAGGGAGTTTTCACTGGTCTCTCTCAGGAAAATCTCCAACAGTAGATATTCACAGGAAAAGGTAAGTCACTCCTAAAAACTTCCAGTGAATAGAAGCCAGTTAGGGGCCCTAAGTTGGGTACATTGCCTTACACTATCAAAAGTGTATCGTAGTACTGGCAAACGTGGGCGAGAGCGGTTGAAGAATGCTCAGAGAAATTTCACCATCTGCTTGCATTGTGTATTTTGGTGGTGTTTGTGGGAAAGGACCTACAATAGGAGCCAGTTGCTCAAGTAAGAGACGTATGGTAGCCAGGGTTCAGGCTGAAGAGCCGTGGCCCAAGGGGTCAGCGAGGTTTATTATGTGTGGGAAATATGGTCCACACGCTGAAGCTTATTGTGATGAATGGGTGCGTATGACTGACAAAGATAGGGCATCATTCCGTAGGATGGGCAGCTTTGAACCAGAGGTACTGCAGCATGTAGGTATTAGAATATGTCTGATCAAATCTAGAAAACAAAGGATCAGACATAACGATTGTTTAATTCTGTGGCAACAAGAGGGGTAGGTGCAGAGGGAATTGGCTCGCATGGCAAGTTTCAGACCTAGCAGGAATGTGGACATGAGCACACCATTACCGACACAAGTCGAAGGGGAGGAAATGACTACAATCAATGGTATATCTGTAAATGATAGAAAAATGCAGAATCAATGTGTTAACCTTAACCCTTGCAAGTTGTATCCTGTTTTGAATTCTCTCCAAGGTTATAGGTCAGAGGAAAATGATGCATCCATCCCACTCTAAGCCCTCATCCAGGCAGTCACTTTACAGGAAATTCAGGTGGGCCCTGTCCAACCAGTAAGAGCAGTAACAGTATCCCCCACTGAAAGGACTGGTGAGATCACAGACATCGGTAAGTGTGAGACTGTTCATTACACAGAGACATTAACACCTCACAGTGAGCAGATTAGGAATGGAATGGTTGGGTTACATCCTGTCTTGGAAATAGTAACTTCCAATGGGAGAACCGATAGACAGGGAGTAACCCTAACCAGGAATTATGCAATGTATTGCCCGTGGACCAGATCAGAACTGCGGTCAATCATTTCAGAATTCCCCGATCCCTGGAAGCATTCCACTAGATGTCAGAAGTATGTAAAGGAGTTAGGTAACGCCCATGAACCCACAAACAAAGATTAGCAAACAGTGCTACGGATGTGTTTACCCTCAAATATTGACATCACGAAATTCATAACGGATTGTAAGTTAGATGCAGAAGTACCTCTCACTGATGAGTACAACGTAAAGCAAATCAATTTGCAATTAGGAGTATATTTCCCAACTGTTGTTAAATGGAATAAAATCTTCTCCATAAGACAAAAGGAAGGTGAAACAGCATCCGAATATTTCCATAGGGCTTTGCAAATAATGGCTAGATACACTGGGGTATCGGACATAGGGAACAGTGTGAATTACAGGGAGGTGGCTGTCTCTGTGCTAATGGACGGGCTCAATAAGGCATTAAGGGACAGGGTGCAAATATCTTTGACTTATTGGAGAGGGGTCACAGTAGCTTATCTTAGAGAGTGCGTTAATGAACAACACAAGAATATTGCTAGGCACAGAGAACAACAGTAGGAGAGGTTGAGGACTGTAAGTATACAGACACACACAGGAAAGACCCATCAGCCCAAACACCAAATCTCTAATGGTAAGTCAAGGTCAATAATATGTTACACTTGTAGGAAGGAAGGGCATTTTGCCAGAGATTGTAGGAGTAGTAGGACACATAGTCAATATAAACCCCCTAGACAGAAAACACAAGCCACATTATTAAACACATAGACAGGACCAAGGAACATGTAGTAAGGAATCACAAGCCATATAGAAAACACAGATTCAGTTAATGGGAAGAACGGAATAAAGGCAACTTTACCCTTTAACAAAACTTGCTGGGGTTAAGATGGGGCCTCTAAACTTTTGCTTCTTTCCTTAGCAGAAATGGCCCCTGATTAACATAACAGGAGCTTTGTTAGATATGATATACATATAATGTGCTCCCGCTCAGGAAGAACAAAGTATGTAAGACACCCACGAAGACTAATGTTGCATTTCACTGTTCTAGATGCATGTCCATCACACGTAGAGGAAATTATCTCACAGATTCCGGGTTCCCTATGAATTTGGAATGGACAGGACACTGGATTGATGGCTGGGATAGTCCCAGTAGTGACACAGCATGCACAAGTTTTAAGGGGAGTAGACAATTAGAGAACCACTTCCCCGTAGTGCCCAATCCAGATTTATAAAATCTTCTTTACCTCTACAAACTTATCTGTCACTAACTTCCATGTGATTAGTTTTTCCTCACAAGTTTTCTCTTCATCTTACGTTCACCGACAGGAGGGTACAATACATGGACCCAATTACAGTTCAAACGCCACATGCCTACTCGGTCCTTCAGAGTTCTGTCCAAACCCAGTATATCTCACCAGCACAATGACACCAGTATCACTACAGTGTGCCTGGTCATGCACAAAGGGTGGAGAATGGGGATACTGGTGAAGGGAGACTGTGTACAGACACCGATATGCATGATGGTGTGACAGCCTGTTGGTGAATGCCAAACCTGACATTTTTCTTTTTTTTATTATTATTCCCCTCTCTTCTCTCATCCAGAGATGGTTTGCTTCACACAACTGATAACACACGACAGTAAATTGGAATTAAAAAATTTGTGTTCCCTACAGGAAAAGGAGGTCTGGAAGTCGAAGGGGTATGGTTAGGAGTCCCCAGGAGAGATGGACAAGGTAAGCCAGGATCCCCCTAGGACATATCTCCCAAGCCTAGCTGAGGCGGCATATGGTCTGACTCACCTAGGGCAAGGAGGGTATGTGCAAGCTGGTAAGAGCCTACTGGAGAGTGCCAGGATTCTCTTCTCATGCATGTAAGAAAGCAATGACATGTCTTATTTGCTTGAGGAAGAATATTGGTAAGACAATACCAACGGAGCCATCCCATATCCCTCCTACAGACGGACCTTTTCAGGTAATACAGATCGACTTCGACAGAACCAAGTTTGTTGTAAATTGGTCCAGGCATTCGGGAGTTATGCTGTCTCCTGACATACTCTGTGCTGCTGTCCCACCCCTAGGGGTGTCTAACCCCCACAGAGTTTGTTTGCAGATTGTAAGTCAGATGTGTACCAAGTTTGGTGTAATATGCTCCAGGCCTTCCACAGTTATGCTGTCTGCTGACATACTCTGTGCTGCTGTCCCACCCCTAGGGGTGCTAGGGGTGTTTGACCCCCACAGTGTTTGTTTCCACAGTGAAAGTCATATGTGTACCAAGTTTGTTGTAAATTGCTGCAGGCATTCCAGAGTTATGCTGTCTGCTGAAATACTCAGTGCTGCTGCCTCACCCCTAGGGGTGCTAGGGGTGTCTTCCTCCCACAGTGTTTGTTACCAGATTGTAAGGCATATATGTATACCAAGTTTTGAGTACATTGCTCCAGCAATTCCAGAGTTATGCTGTCTCCTGATACACTCTGTGCTGCTGTCTGCCCCCCTAAGGGTGCTAGGGATTTCTAATTGTTCTAGTTGTCTCTGCCGTGTTTTAATACGCTTGTATGTAAAATTTCATGATCGTTGCTTGTAAACTGTGGATTTGTATAGAAAGACAGACGGACGGATTTTCGCTTTTATATAGTAGAGTTTACTTTGATATGTGACTGTCATACTTGGCAACATTTTATAACAAGTTCCAGGGATGCTTGGTGGCTGAGCACAGTGCATGGTGGAATGTCATGTGCTGATCTGTCTAGGAGGACCTTGGTGCACTACAACTCCCATCGTGTCATGTTTACTGGACTTCATTATAATGTGATGATTTGTTTGTAATACATGTTCCATACATTTTCATTTATACCACTTAATGTGTACATAACACAGTGTTTTTAGGGCCTAATTCAGACCTGATCGCTCGCTAGCGTTTTTTGCAGCGCTGCCATCAGGTCAGAACTGCGCATGCATATGCACCGCAATGTGCAGGCACGTCGCACAGGTACAAAGCAGTTCATTGCTCTGCAATGGGTTTGTGCAAAGAATCCATTCGCATTGGCGATCGCAAGGAGATTTACAGGAAGAAGACATTTGTGGGTGTCAACTGACCGTTTTCTGGGAGTGGTTGGAAAAACGCAGGCGTTCCCAAGCATTTACGGGGCGGGTGTCGGACGTGAATTCCGGTCCCGGACAGGTTGAAGTGATCGCAGCGGCTGAGTAAGTCCTGGGCTACTCAGAAACTGCACAAAATCTTATTGTACCGCTCGGCTGCACATGCGATCGCACACTTGCACAGCTAAAATATACTTCCCGGTGGGCAGCGACTATGTGAACGCAGGACTGCAAAGAACAGCTAGCGAGCGATCTGGTCTGAATTGGCCCCATAGATCCTCCAGAAACCTCATGGGGCTGTTTTACTGGTCCATGTCAGGTTTGGCCATCCAAGTGTGAGGTCAAATTGATGAATAATCCTGGGCCGCAGCTCCAGAGGCGGGATGGGCCTGTGTGTGGCCAGCTGTACAGTGTAGACATCGGATAACAGCCCATGTCCTCTCATGCTTTACAGTGTTTAGTTGCAAAATTGGTGGTGGTGGTGGGTGTTTGGTAGGCTAAAGCACTGGGGCTCGTTACAAATACTGGAGTCTATATACTAAGCCTTGGAGAGAGATATAGTGGACGGAGATAAGTACCAGCCAATCAGCTGCTGTCATATTATAGTCTGGGTTTGAAAAATGACAGGAGCTGATTGGCTGGTACTTTATCTCCATCCACTTTATCTCTCTACAAGGCTTAGTACATAGACCCCATTGTATGCAGTGGATGTGAGGGTGATGATATGGTTAAAAATAGATACTTTTTTGCTGGTGAGCTACAGGGCCCAGATATTACCAAGTTCTTGGCTGCCAGTTGGGAGGGGTATGACGCAACTATGTGGGCAGTGCAGGGGCATGACAGCAGAATCGCATCATCAAGGCACAGTATATAGAGCCACGATTACATCATTGTAAAGCGGGGGAATGGGCCATGATGATGGGATTCAGCAGGAATAGCGTCATCAGCTCGCCTGGACAGGTCACTTCACACGGGAAATGGGCATCAGCATGTGGAAATGAGGCGTTACTGAAGATATGCCTACACCTTGGTGCCTGCTATCCTGGAGTCTCCAAGACATTGTCGGAGAATAGGCAAGTGCCATATGCTCTATCATGCGTTGGGATCGTGTAACCGGCGGTTGGGATCCTAGCAGTCAGCATCCTGATGCCGGGACCCTGGCCGCCAGATTGCCGGTGGGGGTACAAGTGCAACAGAGCCCCATGCGGTCTCACCAAGGGCGTAGCTACCATAGGTGCAGGGAGTGTAGCTGCTATGGGGCCCAGAGCTGAGAGCGGCCACCTTCCCTGTCACAGTTACATGTGTTATATACAAGGACGTAGCTACCATAGGTGCAGGGAGTGTAGATGCTATGGGACTCAGAGCTGAGAGAGGCCACCTTCCCTGTCACAGTTACATGTGTTATATACAGGGTGTAGCTACCATAGGTGCAGGGAGTGCAGCTGCTATGGGGCCCAGTGCTGAGAGGGGCCACCTTCTCTGTCACAGTTACATGTGTTATATACAAGGACGTAGCTACCATAAGTGCAGGGAGTGCAGCTGCTATGCAGAGCTGAGAGGGGCAACCTTCCCTGTCACAATTACATTTGTTATATGCAGGGCGAAGCTATCATAGGTGCAGCTGCTTTGGGACCCACAGCTGAGAGTGGCCACCTTCCCTGTCACAGTTACATGTGTTATATACAAGGGTGTAGCTACCATAGGTGCAGGGAGTGCAGCTACCAGGGGCGGATTGGCCCACCAGGACACCATGACAGATTTCAATGGGCTGGTCCCATATCCCCCTCAGCCAGGCCGATTCACACTCAGGCTTGGCTGGCTCACACTGCTTACAGTACTTGATGTTCATTGGAATGTAATCCGGAAGTTAGGCTAGCGGGCACTTCCATATGCCACTAGCCGTGAAAAGTGGTGATGCTGTTCTACCAATGGGGGACCTTGAGAAAGTTAACCAGCCCAGCAGCATCCTCTCCCTGACCCCGGCCAAAGGTCTCTTCAATGTTCCCGGCCCAGGAGCAGCAGCAAAGCGATGGTCGGAGCCGGGTTCACTACACCCGCTGCTACCCCAGCTCCTGCACTCTCACTGAACTGGCCAGAGCGGCGACTGAGCACTGAAAGGGACCCAACAGGGAGGTTATTTTTAATTACATTATTTGCATTATCATGTTAGTCAGAGGCGTCACTAGCGTTGGTGTCACCCGGTGTGGTAACTCATGGTGTCACCCCCCATGGACCTCCTCCCCTATCACACCACACAGAATTCTGGTGAAGGGGGGGGCGTGGTGATGGGTTTGCTAACAAAAATCCTGCTGCGATCAACTTGGAATTACCCCCTATAGCCAGAAGTGCCGCACTGTTTTGAATATGCTATGAATATATAGTTTGTGAGGGCACCAGACACAGTTTTTCTGTTTAATGGAGTGTTGAACCATATGCTACATATTATATATATATATATATAAAAATGTGTGTGTGTGTGTGTGTGTGTGTGTGTGTGTGTGTGTGTGTGTGTGTGTGTGTGTATAATATACACCCAGTATCATAATATGTATATACCCAGTGCAATGTCAGAGATCCTATTGCCTGCTTATCCCCCCTGTCCAAGTATTTCCTATCCCTACCCGCCTCCATTCCCCTAGTACTGCCCAAACTTCTATCTACCCTTACCCCCTTAAAACCCCCAGTACTGCCTGCCCTCACATCCCATAATATGTGATAGGACACAGAAATGTTGAGTAGGACCCCAATTTTTTAAAGTGAGGAGTCCCTGGGACCCACAATTTTTTTTGCTGTGCACGATCACTGCAACACCCATTAGCACATTGATCCACCCACCCTATCAGCTGACATAACGCTCCCCTTACACAGCAGCACCCATACTTCGCTCACACAGCATCCACACTACGCTCACACAGCAGCACCCATACTACGTAACACAGCACCCATACTACACTCAAACTGCATCCATACTACACTCACACAGCACCACCCATACTTCGCTCAAACAGCATCCACACTACGCTCACACAACAGCACTCATACTACACTCACACAGCAGCACCCATACTTCGCTCAAACAGCATACACACTACGCTCACACAGCAGCACTCATACTACACTCACACAGCAGCACCCATACTACGCTCACACAGCAGCACCCATACTACACTCAAACTGCACCCATACTACGCTCACACAGCAGCACCCATACTACGTCACACAGCACCCATACTACACTCACACAGCAGCACCCATACTACGCTCACACAGCAGCACTCATACTACACTCACACAGCAGCACTCATACTACACTCACACAGCAGCACCCATACTATGCTCACACAGCATCCACACTACGCTCACGCAGCAGCACCCATACTACACTCAAATTGCACCCATACTACGCTCACACAGCAGCACCCATACTACGTCACACAGCACCCATACTACACTCACACAGCAGCACCCATACTACGCTCACACAGCAGCACCCATACTACGCTCACACACAGCACCCATACTACGCTCACACACAGCACCCATACTACGCTCACACACAGCACCCATACTACACTCACACAGTAGCACCCATACTACGTCACACAGCACCCATACTACACTCAAACTGCACCCATACTATGTCACACAGCACCCATACTATGTCACACAGCACCCATACTACACTCACACAGCAGCACCCATACTACGCTCACACAGCACCCATACTATGTCACACAGCACCCATACTACACTCGAACTGCACCCATACTACGCTCACACAGCAGCACCCATACTACGTCACACAGCACCCATACTACACTCAAACTGCACCCATACTACGCTCACACAGCACCCATACTATGTCACACAGCACCCATACTACACTTGAACTGCACCCATAGTATGCTCACACAGCCCAAATTACCCCCCCCCCCCACAGCACTCAGTAATCCAACAATTTATACATCCCACATTCACCCCCATACAGACACATACACACATCAGAAATGGATTCTGCTCATCATGGACATGGAGAAGCCACTATAGAAGTTTGCAGCAACATCAGCAGCAACTACATGCTCGTGTAGTTACAGTCTGGGGGCGGAGCTTGTGTGTGTCAGGCTCAGTCAGGACCCGGAGTGAGGAGGGCTGGCCAGTGCACTGCCTGCACGGGTCTGTGGCTGCTGCCTGCTGATCTCACTGACAGGTGAGAGTGTCGGGCTTTAGGAGGCGGGGCCTGGGAGGAGGGGGTGTGGACGCAGCCGTGGACCAGGCATTTTCATGTCAGGGGATGGGGGTGCATGTGAGTGTGCGGCTCGTTTTGGTGTCACCCTATAGAAGGGTAACACCCGGGTGCGGGCCGCACACCCCGCACCCACCTCATGACGCCACTGATGTTAGTGTAAGGTTTAGGGTGTCCCCGGTCACAGTGTATGGTTTGGGGACTGGACAGGAGCAGGATGTACTGTGTTCTCAGGATGCCAGCTGACCAGGCAGCACTCACAGCCAGCCCAGGGACAATCTCTAATGCAATGTCCTTCAGCCCTATAGCTGCCCAATGTATGTCCATGATGAAGGGCCTACAGTATTTATGTGGTGTCTACATATGTAATGCGGTGGCTACCCTATGTAATGCGGGGGCTATGTATGTAATGTGGTGCTAGTCGTAAAATGCGGCGCTATACGTGTAGTGCGGTGTTATACCTGTAATGTTGTGCTATTCGTGTTATGTGGAGCTATTTGTGTAATGCAGTGCTATATGTGCAGTGCTATACATGTAATGTGGTGCTATACGTGTAATGTGGTGCTATACGTGTAATGCAGTGCTATTTGTATAATGTGGTGCTATTCATGTAATAATGTGGTGGCTATGTATGTAATATGGTGGCTGTGTAAGTAATCAGGGGTGGATTGGCCACTGGGACTGATTCTGATGCGCTGGTACCCTGTGTCTGTGTTTCACTACTTGTGTGTGCTCCCTCCCTGTACTGTGCTGTATGTAGTGTGTGCTCCCTCCCTGTACTGTGCTGTATGAAGTGTGTGCTCCCTCCCTGTACTGTGCTGTATGTAGTGTGTGCTCCCTCCCTGTACTGTGCTGTATGTAGTGTGTGCTCCCTCCCTGTACTGTGCTGTATGTAGTGTGTGCTCCCTCCCTGTACTGTGCTGTATGTAGTGTGTGCTCCCCCCCTGTACTGTGCTGTATGTAGTGTGTGCTCCCTCCCTGTACTGTGCTGTATGTAGTGTGTGCTCCCTCCCTGTACTTTGAAACATATTAAGTTAAAAAAAGGGGTTTGTAGAATGAAAAATCAATAAAATCAGAAGTAGATTAAAGGCATGACTGCAGTGGCAGTAGACACTGAAAGTGGGCATATCAGTCCTACATTCAGACGTACAGATGTGCATCAGGAAAGGGTATTGTAGCAGTATATGCATAAAGGGGGTCATTCCGAGTTGATAGCTCACTGCCAATTTTCACAGCGCTGTGATCAGGTAAGAAAATGGCAAAACTGCGCACGCATGTCATACAGGTCAAAAGAGCATTGTTGTTGTGCAATGCTTTTAGCGACAAATCCATTCGCACAGCTGATTGCAAGGAGATTGACAGGAAGAGGGCATTTGTGGGTGGCAACTGACCTTTTTCTTGGAGTGTTTGGGAAAATGCAGGTGTGTCCAGGTGTTTGCAGGGCAGGTATCTGACGTCAATTGCGGGACCTCAATCACTACAATCATCACACAGGATAAGTAACTGCAGGGCTGGTCTTGTTTTGCACAAAATGTGTTCGTGTCATTCAGCTGCACATGCGATTGCACACTTGCAAAGCAAAAATACACTCCCCCGTGGGTGGTGACAATGCGTTTGCACGGCTGCTAAAAGTAGATAGCGTGCGATCAACTCAGAATGAGGGCCACAGGTAAACATTAGCATAACGTAAAGCAAAGGAGGCCCCAACTGTGTCTAACTCAGAATCAGTACCTCTGAGGAGTGACCCTACCCTCTTGACAGGCCCCTCCCCCTCAACAGACTCCACCCTCATTAGGGCTGCTTATATAAATTTCCCGGGCTGGTGTTCGATCCCAATCTGCCCCTGTGTGAATTGCTACTTATCCCAGCTATACATCACATCAAACCGATGCAATCTATAGTGTAGAGATGAGCGGGTTCGGTTCTCAGAGAACTGAATACCCCCGAACATCATGTTCTGAGCCAGATTCCGGGTCTGGCTCGGGACTTCCCACCAGTCTTGGAAACCAGAACGAAGCAAAACGTCATCATCCCGCTGTCGGATTCTCACGGGTTTTGGATTCCATATAAACAGACCAGTGTCGCCGCCATTTTCACTCCGTACTTGGAGAGTGAGGGAGACAGACCTCTGTCTCTCTCTGTGGGTGGTGGCGTCAGGTTGGGTTAGTGTGTGCTCTCTAGTGGTACCCTGTGGTCACTGTGGTGTCCCTGTGCTGTTAGGGGTGCTGTCCTGACTGTCACTGGTGTTTGATGTGCTGTTGGGGGTGCTGCAGCTTTACATGGGTGTTGCTGTTCTGGCTGCCACTGTGTTGTACAGGGGGCAGGGGCACTGTCCTCCTGTATGCAGTGAAAATACAGGGGTGCTGGCAGTAAAAATTCAGGGGTGCAGTGAAAATAAATGTACACTGGCCCTGTCTTGTATGCTGTAAAAATACAGGAGTGCTACTGTTAAAATAAAAGTACACTGGTCCTGTATGCTGTAAAAATATGGGGGTGCTGCTGTTAAAATAAAAGTACACTGGTCCTGTATGCTGTAAAATACAAGAGTGATGCTGTTAAAATAAAAGTACACTGGTCCTGTATGCTGTAAAAATACAGGGGTGCTGCTGTTAAAATAAAAGTACACTGACCCTGTATGCTGTAAACATACAGCGGTGCTGCTGTTAAAATTAAAGTACACTGGTCATGTATGCTGTAAAAATAGAGGGGTGCTGCTGTTAAAATAAAAGTACACTGGCCTTGTATGCTGTAAAAATACAGGGGTGCAGTGAAAATAAATGTACACTGGCTCTGTCTTGTATACTGTAAAATTACAGGGGTGTTATGAAAATACAGGGGTGCTGGCATTGTCCATGGTTGCGATGTCTAGGCCTGACCTTCACAACACTGTATGGGAAGAGGAGGCTCCTACCACCATTTGCACTCCCTCTGCAAGTGCTGGGAGGAGCACCGCCAGTCCAGTTGCTGATATTGAGATTAAGGATGTCACTGTAGAAGTACACCAGGATGAGGAGGATATGGGTATAGCTGGTGCTGTTGAGGAAGTTTACGATGAGGATTCTGATGGTGATGTGGTTTGTTTGAATAAGGCACCAGTGGAGACAGTTGTTGTCCATGGGATGAAAAACTCATTGTCATGCCTGGGCAAAATACCAAAAAAGCCACCTCTTCGGTGTGGAATTATTTCTCCACAAATCTGGACAACAGGTGTCAAGTCATCTGTTGCCTTTGTCAATCCATAATTAGTAGGGGTAAGCACATTAACCACCTAGGAACATCCTCCCTTATACATCACCTGCAGCGCATTCATCAGAAGTCATTGTCAAGTTTATAAACTTTGGGTAATAGCATAAGCAGTCCACTGGCACCTAAATGATATGGTTTTTTGAATATTATTTCTCTGTGAGGATGAGGATGTAAACACAGAAGGGGGAATCTGAGGATGAGGACAACATCTTGCCTCTGTCGAGCCAGTTTGTGCAAGGAGATATTAATTGCTTCTTTTTTGGTGGGGGCCCAAACAAACCAATCATTTCAGCCACAGTCATGTGGCAGACCCTGTCGCTGAAATTATTGGTTTGTTAAAGTGTGCATGTCCTGTTTATACACCTTAAGGGTGGATGGGAGAGCCCAAGGACCATTCCATCTTGCGTGTCTTTTCTTTGTCACATCATTCCAGGGGTGCTGCTCTCATTGGGGTGCTGCCCCTCTGTCTTATCAGTCCAGGGGTGCTGCCCCACTGCCGTTTAAGTCCAGGGGTGATGTTGCCTGTCTGCTGTGCTGTGTAATTATCCAGGGGTGCTGCCTATGCTGTATAAATCCAGGGGTGCTACTGGATAATTCCAGGGGTACTGCTGTACTTGATCCTAGGTTTAAATTAAAGCTTAGATCAGAATATGAAACAAGCTTCAACATTACAAACAGATTTGTGAAAACATAGCTGCAAAGGTGGAAATGGAAATTGCAATTTTGATGACGTGTTTTCCAAAGAGACCACATTTGTGGCCAAAGTCAGAAGTGAATGATTCATAATCCAGCGCAATTGCCTTAGAGGTAAATGTGAGATTTTCTGCCAGAGCATTAGAGAGAGGTTCTTCTCAATTATTTCTTGTTAGGGACTCACTCAAATGAATTGCTTCAATTAGTTAACCTTAATTTTGATTAGAGATGAGCGGGTTCGGTTCCTCGGGATCCAAACCCCCCCGAACTTCACCCATTTTACACGGTTCCGAGGCAGCCTCAGATCTTCCCACCTTGCTCGGTTAACCAGAACGCGCCCGAACATCATCATCCCGCTGTCTGATTCTCACGAGATTCGTATTCTATATAAGGAGCCGCGCGTCGCCGCCATGTTCACTCGTGCTTTGGAGATTGAACGGAGAGGACGTGGCAGCGTTCTCTCCCTGAAAAGCTCCGTAATCTGTGCTCAGTATGCTGAAAATATCTGTGCTCAGTGTACTGCATATAATCTGTGCTCAGTGTGCTGACAATATCTACGTTCTCTGCCTGAAAACGCTCCATATCTGTGCTCAGTGTGCTACAAATATCTGATCAGTGTGCTGCATTGTGGGGACTGGGGACCACCAGTATATAATATATATACTTTTCTATAGCTTCTATAATACTTGTCAGGACACATGGTCACAGTTACACCGCTCTGTACTGATATACAATAATATATATACTTTTTTATAGCCTCTATACTGCTTGTCAGGACACATGGTCACAGTTACACTGCTCTGTACTGATATATACAGTAATATATATACTTTTCTATAGCTTCTATACTGCTTGTCAGGACACACATGTGTCACAGTTACACCGCTCTGTACTACTACTGATATACAGTAATATATATACTTTTCTACAGCTTCTATACTGCTTGTCAGGACACATATGTGTCACAGTTACACCGCTCTGTACTGATATATACAATAATTTTTAATCATTTTCTATAGCTTCTATACTGCTTGTCAGGACACACATGTGTCACAGTTACACCGCTCTGTACTGATATGTACAATAATTTTCAATCATTTTCTATAGCTTCTGTACTGCTTGTCAGGACACATGGTCACAGTTGCACTGCTCTGTACTGATATATACAGTAATATATATACTTTTCTATAGCTTCTATACTGCTTGTCAGGACACACATGTGTCACAGTTACACCGCTCTGTACTACTAGTGATATACAGTAATATATATATATATACTTTTCTATAGCTTCTATACTGCTTGTCAGGACACATGGGTCACAGTTACACCGCTCTGTCTGTACTGATATATACAATAATATATATACTTTTCTATAGCTTCTAGTATTACAGTGCAGCATTTTGGTGACTAACAGTATATAGTTGTACAGTAGGCCATTGCTTTATCTTGCAGCTCTGTGTCACTGTAAGTATCCATCCATTCCATTTTCTTCCAGTGATTTGGACCAATAATACCATTGATTAGAACGAATAATTCCAGTGTTTTTTGTCATTTTCTTCCAGTGATTTGGACCAATAATACCATTGATTAGAACAAATAATTCCAGTGATTTTGTCATTTTCTTCCAGTGATTTGGACCAATAATACCATTGATTAGAAGTTAAATGAATAATTCCAGTGATTTTGTCATTTTCTTCCAGTGATTTGGACCAATAATACCATTGATTAGAAGTTAGAACAAATAATTCCAATGATTTTGTCATTTTCTTCCAGTGATTTGGACCAATAATACCATTGATTAGAACGAATAATTCCTGTGATATTGAGGTATTTGTGTCACTTAGCTTAGCCGTCCAGCGACCACAGTGCACCTCTTTTTCTCTTTTCTTTGCATCATGTGCTGTTTGGGGCCAATTTTTTAAGTGCCATACTGTCTGACACTTCCGTATATATGTCCAGTGGTACTGCCATTTGATATAATTCCCAACATTACTGCGATTTAATTCCAGTGATTTTGTCATTTTCTTGTGCTGTTTGGGGCCAATTTTTTGAAGTGCCACACTGTCTGACACTGCAGTGCCACTCCTAGATGGGACAGGTATTTGTGCTGCCCTCTTGGGTCACTTTGCTTAGTCATCCAGGACTAAAAATAGTATTGTGAGGTGTGAGGTGTTCAGAATAGACTGGAAATGAGTGGAAATTGTGGTTATTGAGGTTAATAATACTATAGGATCAAAATTACCCACAAATTCTATGATTTAAGCTGTTTTTGAGGGGTTTTTGAAAAAAAAAAACACCCGAATCCAAAACACACCCGAATCCGACATAAAATTTTCAGGGAGGTTTTGCCAAAACGCGTCCGAATCCAAAACACGGCCGCGGAACTGAATCCAAAACCAAAACACAAAACCCGAAAAATGTCCGGTGCACATCTCTAATTTTGATTTATTATTGATGTTCCTCATTTTGGGATTAATTATTTACAAGATGAGCATTTGTTGTACAGGATTCTTTTCCTAAGAGCTGTGTTGGGTTATCGCAAGACCTTGCAGTGTTAGAAGAACAAAGTTTCAGTGATCTTGCATTGCATCAGCTTTCCATTGCACTGCAGCACTAGCTGGGCCAGGAGCTCCTGTGAGGCACAAACAGTTACTGAATTACTGAATAAGGCCAAGTATGGAGTCTCATGGTGGCTTACAGCCAGAAAGATGTCTGGCTTGCCAGGCTTAGGCATGCTGTGGGCACAGAGGTTAGCATTGCTTCCTCCCACAGTCCTACTTATAGTATGAAATTATTTTCAACTGTAGAGTGGTAAGCTCCACTAGGGTATGGGCTCAATAACAAAAATTTCACTGCACAGTCCTGCTTAGTACTGTACCGAACCCACCCGAACTTAACTCCCCCCATCTGGGGCTGCTGTAGGGGCTCAGGAGGGGCTCCTAAAACATCTAAGGGGCTTCTTTTTTAAAAAATAAAATATGAATAAAATAAACAAGACACACAGGTATGCTCACATGTGTGTAACTGGGACACACAGGTATGCTTACATGCGTGTAACTGGGAGCTGTGAAAACAAAAATAAGGTATCGCCACAAAATATGTAAATAAAAATGCAAGAAAAAATGGAAAAAAAGAAACCCATAAGATTTTCACAAGTAAGTCTCCAGACTCCGTGGAGGGGAAAATATCCAATCTTGATACTGTGGTATACACCAGTTTATTTACATCCCAGCATTAAATCCGAGATTATCTTAATCTCTGAAAATGGAGAAGGGGGTACAAATTTGGAGGCTTTAGCCCCTGGTTTTTCAGTTTGTCCAGTATGGTCCTTTCCGTTCTACAACAATATAAGAGTGGAGGTGAAAGCCTGTGTGTTGTTTCTGAGTGTGTGTGCCTCTCTAATTTTTAATCACCTTCTGGACACTTTCCTCTTCCTCTTGCTTCTTCTCATAATGTGAAAAGTAATCAAAGAAGGAGGTGGTATGTTTGTAGTTAGCTATGATTCTGAGAACTTGATGAGCTTTTTGCAGGGGGACCACCTGTTACTGAAATGATAGGTTTATTAAACTGTGCATGACCTGTTTAAACAACATAAGGGTGGGTGGGAGGGCCCAAGACAATTCCATCTTGCACCTCTTTTTTTCTTTGCATTATGTGCTCTTTGGAGCCTAGTTTTTAAAATTGCCATCCTGTCTGCCACTCCTAGATAGGCCAGGTGTTTGTGCCGCTCCACTTGTGTCGCTTAGCTTAGTCATCCAGCTACCTCAGTGCATCCTTTTGGCCTAAAAACAATATTGTGAGGAGTGAGGTGTTCAGAATAGACTAGAAATGAGTGGAAATAAATGTTATTGAGATTAATAATACCAAAGGATCAACATTACCCCCAAATTCTGTGATTTTAGCTGTTTTTATGTTTTTTTAAAAAAACATCCAGATCCAAAACTAAAACCCGAAAGGGTGGTTTTGGCAAAACTAATCCAGATCCAAAACATGAACGGGGATCCAGATCCAAAACCAAAACTCAAAACCCGAAAAAGTGTCCACTGCACATCTCTAGTATAGTGATAAGTAACATCTCAAGTACCGGTGAGCACATAAAGCTTTAAGGGAACAGGAACAGCTGTTATTGGCAGAATACCCTCTCACCAGCTCTAAGGGTCTCACACAAATAGTGCTGGAGTTCCCTAACAGTGTAATAACATTGATTTGAGACTTCTTTTTGATGATTCAAGAGTCTCCACTATTCACGTTATGCTGAATGGATAACTTTTTATTTAGTCAAAAAACATCATTACATCCAACATCTTCAGAGAAGTTTGGGATGAAATCTATTTCTGTTTATCATTATGGGTGTAGTATGGTATGCCGGCTGTCAGGGTCCCGGCGCACAGCATACCGGCATATCGACAGCGTGGCGAGCGCAAATGAGCCCCTCACAGGCTCGCTGCGGGCACGGTGGCGCGCTATGCGCACCACGCTATCTATACTCCCTCCAGGGGGGTCATGGACCACCCAAGAGGGAGAAACGTCGGTATGCCAGCTGTTGGGATTCCGGCACTGGTATACTGTGCGCCGGGACCCCGACAGCCGGCAAACTGAAGACCACCTATCTTTACCATGGGAAAGAGTTACAGTACTCAGTATTTGTCAAATCATACTAAATTCTGCAACTAAAGGGGATAGAATTAATAAAATAACAAATGTATACATAAGAATAGACAAATTAATGGATAGCAAAATTACATTTTCATACTGTGGGAAAATGGTACATGATGGAATTTTACTGAAATCAATGGAATACTGAGAATATTTTTTGCATTGCAGACCTGAGTTATTAATATAAAGAGATCTCTAATGCAAAACTGAGCAAAACATCTCAAATCCCAACTCGCTTCAAAATTCAGTAAGGATGGTGTAATGGTTAGCATTACTGCCTCACAGTACTGAGGTCATGGGTTCGATTCCCACCATGGCCCTAACTGTGCAGAGTTTGTATATTCTCCCCGTACTTGCGTGGGTTTCCTGTGGGTACTCCAGTTTCCTCCCACAATCCGAAAATATACTGGTAGGTTAATTGGCTCCCAACAAAAATTAACCCTAGCATGAATGTGTCTGTGTGTACATGTGGTAGGGAATATAGATTGACAGGGACTGATGTGAATGGCCAAATATTCTCTGTAAAGCGATGCGGAATATGTATGCGCTATATAAATAACTGGTAATAATAATATTAAATTAAAGATTCTGTTTAGATCATGATCACAGCAGATACAGTAACTAGAGAAATATACAAATTGTTCAAATAGTGTAGCTGCAATGTAGCAATTTATTATATTTTGCTTTAGCAAACTGAACTTTTTCTGTGAAATGTGCATATTGTTGAAAGAGGAATATAGTACAGCACAGACTCCAGTCTTCATAATCTCCAGGGAGACTTCATGCCTAATCCCAAAATGGCTGCTGGTATATACACTGAACATCTGCAAGGGCAATCTTGTCTTTACTGTGTGCAGTGACATGGTGGGAGGCAGGTGTCTCCTGCTTAGCTCCTGTGAGGGACCTGGTTAATGCCTGACATACTGTAATACCTGCCTAATATTGTACCTGACATACTGGTTAATAGCTGACATACTGTAAAGATGTTCCCGCATCCCTGCATTGCTGCCCATTTGCAGCCCACTTACCAGCTAGTGAGGTGCATGAAACTGTGCTATGCTCAAGCTCCACTACATCACCGTTACATGGAACAGTAGAGATGAGCGGGTTCGGTTCCTCGGAATCCGAACCCGCCCGAACTTCATGTTTTTTTACACGGGTCCGAGCGACTCGGATCTTCCCGCCTTGCTCGGTTAACCCGAGCGCGCCCGAACATCATCATCCCGCTGTCGGATTCTCGCGAGGCTCGGATTCTATCGCGAGACTCGGATTCTATATAAGGAGCCGCGCGTCGCTGCCATTTTCACACGTGCATTGAGATTCATAGGGAGAGGACGTGGCTGGCGTCCTCTCCGTTTATAGAGAAGAGAGTGAGACAGTAGAGAGAGACACAGTAGTAATTTTGGGGAGCATTAGGAGGAGTACTAGACTAGTTACTTGCTGAAGTGAAAGATAGTGTGAGTGTGACTGTATTATCTGACTTGTGGGGGAGACACTGACAGTGGGGAGCAGTTAGAGTCTGAGAGCAGGACTCAGGAGTACATATAACGTACAGTGCACACTTTTGCTGCCAGAGTGCCACACTGCCATTGTGACCACACTGACCACCAGTATAATATATATTGTGATTGTCTGCTTAGGAGTTCTACTTGCAAGTTGCTGATAGTGTGACCAGTGACCTGACCACCAGTTTAATAATCACCACCAGTTTAATATATATATATATATATATATATATATATATATCTTTCAAAGTGTTCAGGTGTTGCGCAACAGGAACTGTTGTGAATCAGAGTTTATAATATCACAATGAGTGCAGCTTCAGATCCCCTCCAAGCCACTGGAGTAAAGGTAAAGACTGTCGAAAAATGGAGAGCGCACTCTTGATTATATAAAAAGTAACAACTTTTACTTTGTAGCATTTGATTACATACATTAAAGGTTAAAATTCATCAGCATGGTGTTTCCACCGCAACTTAGCCGGTATATCTCCCGAACCACAGCTCGTCTGATCTCCGGCTCTGAATCCAGAGGATGACGTCACGGCGTCTACGTCACTTAGCCACGCTTAGGGCGTGGCTAAGTGACGTAGACGCCGTGACGTCATCCTCTGGATTCAGAGCCGGAGATCAGACGAGCTGTGGTTCGGGAGATATACCGGCTAAGTTGCGGTGGAAACACCATGCTGATGAATTTTAACCTTTAATGTATGTAATCAAATGCTACAAAGTAAAAGTTATTACTTTTTATATAATCAAGAGTGCGCTCTCCATTTTTCGACAATATATATATATATATATATATATATATATATAATTGTATATAATATATATATAATATTGTATACCACCTACCCGTGGTTTTTTTTTTTTCTTTCTTCTTTATACATACTACTATAGTAGCTTACTGTAGCAGTCTGCGGTGCTGCTGAGCTGACAGTGTCCAGCAGGTCCGTCATCAGTCATTACATAATAAATATATCTACCTGTCCGGCTGCAGTACTAGTGTGATATAATATATATTGATTTCATCTCATTATCATCCAGTCTATATTAGCAGCAGACACAGTACGGTAGTCCACGGCTGTAGCTACCTCTGTGTCGGCACTCGGCAGTCGCTCGTCCATCCATAATTGTATACCACCTACCCGTGGTTTTTTTTTTTCTTTCTTCTTTATACATACTACTATAGTAGCTTACTGTAGCAGTCTGCGGTGCTGCTGAGCTGACAGTGTCCAGCAGGTCCGTCATCAGTCATTACATAATAAATATATCTACCTGTCCGGCTGCAGTACTAGTGTGATATAATATATATTGATTTCATCTCATTATCATCCAGTCTATATTAGCAGCAGACACAGTACGGTAGTCCACGGCTGTAGCTACCTCTGTGTCGGCAGTCGCTCGTCCATCCATAAGTATACTAGTATCCATCCATCTCCATTGTTTACCTGAGGTGCCTTTTAGTTGTGCCTATTAAAATATGGAGAACAAAAATGTTGAGGTTCCCCAAAATTAGGGAAAGATCAAGATCCACTTCCACCTCGTGCTGAAGCTGCTGCCACTAGTCATGGCCGAGACGATGAAATGCCAGCAACGTCGTCTGCCAAGGCCGATGCCCAATGTCATAGTACAGAGCATGTAAAATCCAAAACACCAAATATCAGTAAAAAAAGGACTCCAAAATCTAAAATAAAATTGTCGTCGGAGAAGCGTAAACTTGCCAATATGCCATTTACCACACGGAGTGCAAGGAACGGCTGAGGCCCTGGCCTATGTTCATGGCTAGTGGTTCAGCTTCACATGAGGATGGAAGCACTCAGCCTCTCGCTAGAAAAATGAAAAGACTCAAGCTGGCAAAAGCAGTAGCACCGCAAAGAACTGTGCGTTCTTCGAAATCCCAAATCCACAAGGAGAGTCCAATTGTGTCGGTTGCGATGCCTGACCTTCCCAACACTGGACGTGAAGAGCATGCGCCTTCCACCATTTGCACGCCCCCTGCAAGTGCTGGAAGGAGCACCCGCAGTCCAGTTCCTGATAGTCAGATTGAAGATGTCAGTGTTGAAGTACACCAGGATGAGGAGGATATGGGTGTTGCTGGCGCTGGGGAGGAAATTGACCAGGAGGATTCTGATGGTGAGGTGGTTTGTTTAAGTCAGGCACCCGGGGAGACACCTGTTGTCCGTGGGAGGAATATGGCCATTGACATGCCTGGTGAAAATACCAAAAAAATCAGCTCTTCGGTGTGGAAGTATTTCAACAGAAATGCGGACAACAGGTGTCAAGCCGTGTGTTGCCTTTGTCAAGCTGTAATAAGTAGGGGTAAGGACGTTAACCACCTCGGAACATCCTCCCTTATAAGTCACCTGCAGCGCATTCATAATAAGTCAGTGACAATTTCAAAAACTTTGGGTGACAGCGGAAGCAGTCCACTGACCAGTAAATCCCTTCCTCTTGTAACAAAGCCCACGCAAACCACCGCACCAACTCCCTCAGTGTCAATTTCCTCCTTCCCCAGGAATGCCAATAGTCCTGCAGGCCATGTCACTGGCAATTCTGATGAGTCCTCTCCTGCCTGGGATTCCTCCGATGCATCCTTGCGTGTAACGCCTACTGCTGCTGGCGCTGCTGTTGTTGCTGCTGGGAGTCGATGGTCATCCCAGAGGGGAAGTCGTAAGCCCACTTGTACTACTTCCAGTAAGCAATTGACTGTCCAACAGTCCTTTGCGAGGAAGATGAAATATCACAGCAGTCATCCTGTTGCAAAGCGGATAACTGAGGCCTTGACAACTATGTTGGTGTTAGACGTGCGTCCGGTATCCGCCGTTAGTTCACAGGGAACTAGACAATTTCTTGAGGTAGTGTGCCCCCGTTACCAAATACCATCTAGGTTCCACTTCTCTAGCTAGGCGATACCGAGAATGTACACGGACGTCAGAAAAAGACTCACCAGTGTCCTAAAAAATGCAGTTGTACCCAATGTCCACTTAACCACGGACATGTGGACAAGTGGAGCAGGGCAGGGTCAGGACTATATGACTGTGACAGCCCACTGGGTAGATGTATGGACTCCCGCCACAAGAACAGCAGCGGCGGCACCAGTAGCAGCATCTCGCAAACGCCAACTCTTTCCTAGGCAGGCTACACTTTGTATCACCGGTTTCCAGAATACTCACACAGCTGAAAACCTCTTACGGCAACTGAGGAAGATCATCGCGGAATGGCTTACCCCAATTGGACTCTCCTGTGGATTTGTGGCATCGGACAACGCCAGCAATATTGTGTGTGCATTAAATATGGGCAAATTCCAGCACGTCCCATGTTTTGCACATACCTTGAATTTGGTGGTGCAGAATTTTTTAAAAAACGACAGGGGCATGCAAGAGATGCTGTCGGTGGCCAGAAGAATTGCGGGACACTTTCAGCGTACAGGCACCACGTACAGAAGACTGGAGCAACACCAAAAACGCCTGAACCTGCCCTGCCATCATCTGAAGCAAGAAGTGGTAACGAGGTGGAATTCAACCCTATATATGCTTCAGAGGTTGGAGGAGCAGCAAAAGGCCATTCAAGCCTATACAATTCAGCACGATATAGGAGGTGGAATGCACCTGTCTCAAGCGCAGTGGAGAATGATTTCAACGTTGTGCAAGGTTCTGATGCCCTTTGAACTTGCCACACGTGAAGTCAGTTCAGACACTGCCAGCCTGAGTCAGGTCATTCCCCTCATCAGGCTTTTGCAGAAGAAGCTGGAGACATTGAAGGAGGAGCTAACACGGAGCGATTCCGCTAGGCATGTGGGACTTGTGGATGGAGCCCTTAATTCGCTTAACAAGGATTCACGGGTGGTCAATCTGTTGAAATCAGAGCACTACATTTTGGCCACCGTGCTCGATCCTAGATTTAAAACCTACCTTGGATCTCTCTTTCCGGCAGACACAAGTCTGCTGGGGTTCAAAGACCTGCTGGTGAGAAAATTGTCAAGTCAAGCGGAACGCGACCTGTCAACATCTCCTCCTTCACATTCTCCCGCAACTGGGGGTGCGAGGAAAAGGCTCAGAATTCCGAGCCCACCCGCTGGCGGTGATGCAGGGCAGTCTGGAGCGACTGCTGATGCTGACATCTGGTCCGGACTGAAGGACCTGACAACGATTACGGACATGTCGTCTACTGTCACTGCATATGATTCTCTCCCCATTGAAAGAATGTTGGAGGATTATATGAGTGACCGCATCCAAGTAGGCACGTCAGACAGTCCGTACTTATACTGGCAGGAAAAAGGGGCAATTTGGAGGCCCTTGCACAAACTGGCTTTATTCTACCTAAGTTGCCCTCCCACAAGTGTGTACTCCGAAAGAGTGTTTAGTGCCGCCGCTCACCTTGTCAGCAATCGGCGTACGAGGTTACTTCCAGAAAATGTGGAGAAGATGATGTTCATAAAAATGAATTATAATCAATTCCTCCGTGGAGACATTGACCAGCAGCAATTGCCTCCACAAAGTACACAGGGAGCTGAGATGGTGGATTCCAGTGGGGACGAATTGATAATCTGTGAGGAGGGGGATGTACACAGTGATATATCGGAGGATGATGATGAGGTGGACATCTTGCCTCTGTAGAGCCAGTTTGTGCAAGGAGAGATTAATTGCTTCTTTTTTGGTGGGGGTCCAAACCAACCCGTCATTTCAGTCACAGTCGTGTGGCAGACCCTGTCACTGAAATGATGGGTTGGTTAAAGTGTACATGTCCTGTTTATACAACATAAGGGTGGGTGGGAGGGCCTAAGGACAATTCCATCTTGCACCTCTTTTTTCTTTAATTTTTCTTTGCGTCATGTGCTGTTTGGGGAGTGTTTTTTGGAAGGGCCATCCTGCGTGACACTGCAGTGCCACTCCTAGATGGGCCCGGTGTTTGTGTCGGCCACTAGGGTCGCTTATCTTACTCACACAGCTACCTCATTGCGCCTCTTTTTTTCTTTGCTTCATGTGCTGTTTGGGGAGTGTTTTTTGGAAGGGCCATCCTGCGTGACACTGCAGTGCCACTCCTAGATGGGCCAGGTGTTTGTGTCGGCCACTAGGGTCGCTTATCTTACTCACACAGCTACCTCATTGCGCCTCTTTTTTTCTTTGCGTCATGTGCTGTTTGGGGAGTGTTTTTTGGAAGGGCCATCTTGCGTGACACTGCAGTGCCACTCCTAGATGGGCCAGGTGTTTGTGTCGGCCACTAGGGTCGCTTATCTTACTCACACAGCTACCTCATTGCGCCTCTTTTTTTCTTTGCGTCATGTGCTGTTTGGGGAGTGTTTTTTGGAAGGGCCATGCTGCGTGACACTGCAGTGCAACACCTAGATGGGCCAGGTGTTTGTGTCGGCCACTAGGGTCGCTTATCTTACTCACACAGCTACCTCATTGCGCCTCTTTTTTTCTTTGCGTCATGTGCTGTTTGGGGAGTGTTTTTTGGAAGGGCCATCCTGCGTGACACTGCAGTGCCACTCCTAGATGGGCCAGGTGTTTGTGTCGGCCACTAGGGTCGCTTATCTTACTCACACAGCTACCTCATTGCGCCTCTTTTTTTCTTTGCGTCATGTGCTGTTTGGGGAGTGTATTTTGGAAGGGCCATCCTGCTTGACACTGCAGTGCCACTCCTAGATGGGCCAGGTGTTTGTGTCGGCCACTAGGGTCGCTTATCTTACTCACACAGCTACCTCATTGCGCCTCTTTTTTTCTTTGCGTCATGTGCTGTTTGGGGAGTGTTTTTTGGAAGGGCCATCCTGCGTGACACTGCAGTGCCACTCCTAGATGGGCCAGGTGTTTGTGTCGGCCACTAGGGTCGCTTATCTTACTCACACAGCTACCTCATTGCGCCTCTTTTTTTATTTGCGTCATGTGCTGTTTGGGGAGTGTTTTTTGGAAGGGCCATCCTGCGTGACACTGCAGTGCCACTCCTAGATGGGCCAGGTGTTTGTGTAGGCCACTAGGGTCGCTTATCTTACTCACACAGCTACCTCATTGCGCCTCTTTTTTTCTTTGCGTCATGTGCTGTTTGGGGAGTGTTTTTTGGAAGGGCCATCCTGCGTGACACTGCAGTGCCACTCCTAGATGGGCCAGGTGTTTGTGTCGGCCACTAGGGTCGCTTATCTTACTCACACAGCTACCTCATTGCGCCTCTTTTTTTCTTTGCGTCATGTGCTGTTTGGGGAGTGTTTTTTGGAAGGGCCATCCTGCGTGACACTGCAGTGCCACTCCTAGATGGGCCAGGTGTTTGTGTCGGCCACTAGGGTCGCTTATCTTACTCACACAGCTACCTCATTGCGCCTCTTTTTTTCTTTGCGTCATGTGCTGTTTGGGGAGTGTTTTTTGGAAGGGCCATGCTGCGTGACACTGCAGTGCCACTCCTAGATGGGCCAGGTGTTTGTGTCGGCCACTAGGGTCGCTTATCTTACTCACACAGCTACCTCATTGCGCCTCTTTTTTTCTTTGCGTCATGTGCTGTTTGGGGAGTGTTTTTTGGAAGGGCCATCCTGCGTGACACTGCAGTGCCACTCCTAGATGGGCCAGGTGTTTGTGTCGGCCACTAGGGTCGCTTATCTTACTCACACAGCTACCTCATTGCGCCTCTTTTTTTCTTTGCGTCATGTGCTGTTTGGGGAGTGTTTTTTGGAAGGGCCATCCTGCGTGACACTGCAGTGCCACTCCTAGATGGGCCAGGTGTTTGTGTCGGCCACTAGGGTCGCTTATCTTACTCACACAGCTACCTCATTGCGCCTCTTTTTTTCTTTGCGTCATGTGCTGTTTGGGGAGTGTTTTTTGGAAGGGCCATCCTGCGTGACACTGCAGTGCCACTCCTAGATGGGCCAGGTGTTTGTGTCGGCCACTAGGGTCGCTTATCTTACTCACACAGCTACCTCATTGCGCCTCTTTTTTTCTTTGCGTCATGTGCTGTTTGGGGAGTGTTTTTTGGAAGGGCCATGCTGCGTGACACTGCAGTGCCACTCCTAGATGGGCCAGGTGTTTGTGTCGGCCACTAGGGTCGCTTATCTTACTCACACAGCTACCCCATTGCGCCTCTTTTTTTCTTTGCGTCATGTGCTGTTTGGGGAGTGTTTTTTGGAAGGGCCATCCTGCGTGACACTGCAGTGCCACTCCTAGATGGGCCAGGTGTTTGTGTCGGCCACTAGGGTCGCTTATCTTACTCACACAGCTACCTCATTGCGCCTCTTTTATTCTTTGCGTCATGTGCTGTTTGGGGAGTGTTTTTTGGAAGGGCCATTCTGCGTGACACTGCAGTGCCACTCCTAGATGGGCCAGGTGTTTGTGTCGGCCACTAGGGTCACTTATCTTACTCACACAGCTACCTCATTGCGCCTCTTTTTTTCTTTGCGTCATGTGCTGTTTGGGGAGTGTTTTTTGGAAGGGCCATCCTGCGTGACACTGCAGTGCCACTCCTAGATGGGCCAGGTGTTTGTGTCGGCCACTAGGGTCGCTTATCTTACTCACACAGCTACCTCATTGCGCCTCTTTTTTTCTTTGCGTCATGTGCTGTTTGGGGAGTGTTTTTTGGAAGGGCCATGCTGCGTGACACTGCAGTGCCACTCCTAGATGGGCCAGGTGTTTGTGTCGGCCACTAGGGTCGCTTATCTTACTCACACAGCTACCTCATTGCGCCTCTTTTTTTCTTTGCGTCATGTGCTGTTTGGGGAGTGTTTTTTGGAAGGGCCATCCTGCGTGACACTGCAGTGCCACTCCTAGATGGGCCAGGTGTTTGTGTCGGCCACTAGGGTCGCTTATCTTACTCACACAGCTACCTCATTGCGCCTCTTTTTTTCTTTGCGTCATGTGCTGTTTGGGGAGTGTTTTTTGGAAGGGCCATCCTGCGTGACACTGCAGTGCCACTCCTAGATGGGCCAGGTGTTTGTGTCGGCCACTAGGGTCGCTTATCTTACTCACACAGCTACCTCATTGCGCCTCTTTTTTTCTTTGCGTCATGTGCTGTTTGGGGAGTGTTTTTTGGAAGGGCCATCCTGCGTGACACTGCAGTGCCACTCCTAGATGGGACAGGTGTTTGTGTCGGCCACTAGGGTCGCTTATCTTACTCACACAGCTACCTCATTGCGCCTCTTTTTTTCTTTGCGTCATGTGCTGTTTGGGGAGTGTTTTTTGGAAGGGCCATCCTGCGTGACACTGCAGTGCCACTCCTAGATGGGCCAGGTGTTTGTGTCGGCCACTAGGGTCGCTTATCTTACTCACACAGCTACCTCATTGCGCCTCTTTTTTTCTTTGCGTCATGTGCTGTTTGGGGAGTGTTTTTTGGAAGGGCCATCCTGCGTGACACTGCAGTGCCACTCCTAGATGGGCCAGGTGTTTGTGTCGGCCACTAGGGTCGCTTAGCTTAGTCATCCAGCGACCTCGGTGCAAATTTTAGGACTAAAAATAATATTGTGAGGTGTGAGGTATTCAGAATAGACTGAAAATGAGTGTAAATTATGGTTTTTGAGGTTAATAATACTTTGGGATCAAAATGACCCCCAAATTCTATGATTTAAGCTGTTTTTTTGTGTTTTTTGAAAAAAACACCCGAATCCAAAACACACCCGAATCCGACAAAAAAAATTCGGTGAGGTTTTGCCAAAACGCCGTCGAACCCAAAACACGGCCGCGGAACCGAAACCAAAACCAAAACACAAAACCCGAAAAATTTCAAGTGCACATCTCTATGGAACAGTGAGTACGGCTATAACTGGTATCTATAAATAAAACAATACCACTGGTTAATGAGTCATCTGCTATAACTCTGCAATATCAACACCTGCACAAACCTCATTTTCAACAGTGATATGCTCTTCATGATCTAAACATGGAAAAGATCCATAAAAATCAGTTCCAACTACACTATGTAGAAAAAAGTGACTGAAAACTGACAGCATATTCTGTAGATCAACAAGATTTTATTGACATCAGTACTTTGTAGAGCCAACATGTGCAGTGATTTATTGCAGACAACCTTCTTGGCAAACTGATCACAAGATCCTGGACAACAGTAGGTGCATGTTTTTAAATTCCGCTTAAGTACAGTGACTAACTGAAACACTAAAGAAGATCAAGTCGGTGTAGAACAAACCCATCACTCCAATTCATCCCAGAGGTTCTCAGTGGAATTAGGAATTGGACTCTGAGCTGGCCAGTCCATCTGGGTTACTGAGTTTTCTGTATAACAGTCCAGCATCACCCTGGATACATGACATTGCGCAGCCTATAATGATCCCATTTTCACACTTGGTTAGCTCCTGCTGGCAATATATTTAATTATCAAATGATCTAATTAGTGCCCCTCTACTCGTTTTTCACCTTCTCAAACACGTGTCTGCTGCAGGGGCAGACCATTTCAGTTGGGTATCAGCGGGGAGGAGGTGGGGGGGGATGGGAACAAGCCATATCTAACTTTAGCAAGGGACTGTCGTTCACTGTCACTCTTGCCTCAGTCACCCACTATCTCACTATAACCCTTGTCGCCCAGTCACTTACTTTCTTCCTGAGACCCGTGTCTCACCAGTCACATACTGTCACCCTGTCAACCCTGCTTCAGTCACCCACTATCTCCTTTTCACCTCTGCCTCCCCAGTCACCAACTATCTCGCTGTCACACCTGCCTCACCAGTTACCTACTATCTCCCTCTACAATTGTGTGGACATGCCCCTTTCTTTCGAGACTACACCCCTTTTTGTGGCGAGGTTATCCCATCAAGGGGTGCCAAAATTTACAGTTTATTTGCTTACTCAAAAAAATAAGTTTGGGCTGGCCCTGGTTGCACTGTTCCTTGTACCCATGCAATAAGTTTAAATCCCTATAGAATTGTGCTAAAGGCGTACTGTATGTGTAGTACTACAGTAAGAGTGGTGACAGTAATCTGGCAAGTAAAAGTGTATAAATCCAAAGCAGTGATACAGCATGATATACTGTGAACCATGCTTTGGAACATCTTAGTATTACATGCTGGCAATTTCATAAAATCCCAGTAGGAGCAATTGCTTTTCCTATGAAGATCATAAGTTTTGCTTATATGATGTCTTTCTGATACTAAGATGTGAGTGCATTGTATTGTTTTTCATATGAAACTTCTAATAAAAATGCTACACTAGTACAGATATCTTTAACAGTCCAAAATATATATATGTATAAAGAAAATATAGAAAAGCATTTCTTGAAAAAGGTCATGTGTTAAGTGCCTTCAGACTCACAAGTTCTATTGATCGGAAAGCTGGAGTAATGAAACACAAAAGAAAGCGGTCCTGTGTCCAGAATAATTGATACAACACCTTGTATTTGTAGAAGTACTGTGCATATACTAAACCAGGGGGATCCCTGAAAATTGTGAATTAGAAAGAAGACTTCCAGTAAGCTGGGTACCATAGGCGTTTCTATAATGGGTGCTGTGTGTGCGGAGCACACGGGCCCCTGCATCGCGCACACTGCACCTATACATTATACTTACGCCTCTGGAGTCCAGCGGCGGCGGCATTGCACTGCAGACAGAAATCACTTGGAAAATGGTCGCCACAAGGGCCTATAATAGAAGCTGCACACGAGTCCCCTCCTCCCTTAAAACGCCCCTTCTGGGTACATACTATAAGTGTGATATTGTACCCATCGTATAGTGTATTGTCCCATTGTATGTGCTGCACGTCCAATGGAACAATTCCATGACCGATGCATACATCACGCCATTGTACAGCGGATTGTCCAGTATGTACGGTGGATGTGATATATCATTACATTGCATTGCCACATCACTGTGTCGCCCCAACGCATGGCGTGTACCCAGCTTAAGGTACTAACTAAAAGTAGGATCAAAGCAAAACAAAAAATAAAATTGAATTTTCATCTGGACATGGGGTGCAAGGACATGTTTTTATTTAGTTTGCATTCAGAGCAAAATAATGGCTGCTTTTGGATATAGTCCACAAACAGAGGTGGGACGGCTGAAGACAATAGAGTTGACTACCACCGGGCTACTGCCGTGAAGCGCTATTGTCTCTTTCATTGTCTTCAACTCTGTGTGCTGACCTGTGACCCCTGCCAGACCTTATCTGCCTGCAACGAACAGAACAAATTACAGGGAGCTGTAGATCAACTGCAGTGCACTATGTACTGCTCCTTTCACTGCCATTGCTGTGCACACCCACTGACCTCTTAGCTTCTGCTATCACCGATACACCACAGAGCTGGGCAGCCTCTGTCACCGGCATAAAAGCTCTTTGCTGGCGTGGTACCTCTCCCAGTGCGTGACTCCGGTAAGGCCCGACCTGGTTGCTGAGGTCTGTCATTGATTGGTGCTCTCTACTGCAGGAACTGGCTCCTAATGGGGTTGGGAAGAAAATCTTACTCCAAATTCCTCTCTCTCTCTCTCTCTCTCTCTCTCTCTCTCTCTCTCTTTAACCCTGACTTCATCTTTCTCTCTCTCTTTCTCTCTCTCTCTCTCTCTATCTATCGCTCTCTCTTGCTCCTCTCTTTCTCTCTCTCTCTTCCTGACACCCTCTCTCTTTCTCACCCCCTCTCTCTCAATCCATGACACTCTTTGCCCTCCCCTATTTCTCTCTATCTTTCTTTCTCATTCTCTCACATTCTCTGACACCCTCTCTGTCTCACTCCTCTCTCTGTCTCTCTCTCTTCCTGACATCCTATCTCTCCCTGACAACTTCTTGCTATCCTCTTCTTTATCATTCCATCTCATTCCCTGACCCCCCCCCTGACATTCTTTCTTTCTCTTTGATACCTCTATCTTTCTCTATTGCCTCTCTCTCTTTCTTCCTGATATCCTATCTCTCTCTCCCATGCCCCACCCCCCTTCCCCCTCTATCTATCTAGCTATTTATCTATGGGGGGAGGTCACCAACATTTATCTTGGCTCCAGGCAGGGACGGACTTGGGGTCAAAATCGACCCCAGCATGTGCGTGCAAAGGCGTGAACAGGGATGCACAGGCACTAAGACAAAGTGGGGCCAAGGATCTTCTCTTTTCTTTAATTTCCGTGTGTTCTTAGGAGCAACTAGCCATATAAAAACTTAAAAAGTGAGACAATTATTTGGAACAGACAGAGAACACCTAAACTATTTACACCAGTTCTTAAATGTGTCTTAAAGCCATGGTTTGTCGGGCAAAATCTCTGGCAATTTGCAATGGCTTTGAACTTGCTGTAATACTTACACATCATTAAATCCCCTCCCTGATGTCCATTTCAAAAACTCAATTAAATGTGGCCCTTGTGTTATTTCAATTTTGCTGGGTATCGTCAAATGTAATATTTTTTTAAAGTAAATCGTAAAGTTATTTACAGGTTGAGTATCCCATATCCAAATATTTCGAAATATGGAATATTCCGAAATACAGAATTTTTTGAGTGAGAGTGAGATAGTGAAACCTTTGTTTTCTGATGGCTCAATGTACACAAACTTTGGTAAATAAACAAAGTTATTAAACATATTGTATTAAATGACCTTCAGGCTGTGTGTATAAGGTGTATATGAAACATAAATGATTTGTGTTTATGTACACAAACTTTGTTTAATGCCCAAAGTAATTAAAACTATTGGCTAAAATGACCTTCAGAATGTGTGTATAAGGTGTATATGAAACATAAATGCATTCTGTGCTTATACTTGTGTCCCATCACCATGATATCTCATTATGGTATGCAATTATTCCAAAATATGGAAAAATCCGATATCCAAAATACTTCTGGTCCCAAGCATTTTGGATATGGGATACTTAACCTGTACTTTGATTTAGGTAAAATCATGTGTTCAGTGTAAGAATTCAGTCAGTATGTACAGTATAGTGTTTGTGGCACATGCCATTATGTCAATAAGAATGTATACCATTTCTATGCATTTATCCACACTGATGATCCTGCTTGTGGTGGTTGGATTCCAAGGGCTACATTTACTAGAGCTTCTAAGACAGACAAAAGGTGGTTTTGCCAAAAGCAACCAATCAGAATCTACTGTAGTTCTCAGTTCTGTATTTCTTTCTAGAAAATGATAGAATCTGATAGGCTGCTATGGGCAACAGCACCACTTGTCTGTTTTAGAAGTTATAGTAAATTGACCTCCAATCCTCAAAAGAAATTTTCAGTAAAAAGTAAAAAAACAGGGTCTCACATTGTCATAAAATTGTCTCTGCGTTATTGAGAAAACAAATATAAATGTAGAATTGCCATAGCCTGGATGGATACAATTCTCTATCATATATTATTAACCATCCAGAATCAGACATTGTCACTATCACATTAATGGGCTGGTGTAGAATTGTACGTAACATTTTTCAAATTGAAATGAAGTATTCTTGTATTGTGTGTGTGCACAAAAAAATCTTACTCTTCCATTCTTATAATTATCATATTTTTGCTTAAGACTTTATAATTAGAAAGGCAGAATGGAGATGGGAGGGAGTACATTAATGTGCATGCAGCTTGTGCACATTGGCGTCAATTACGTGGGTGCTTCCGGGCCCGAGCACCCACGAAAAATGAGGAGCACCCGCAGAACCAGCCGCTGCCCCAGTAAATTTACCGCTAACCCCTGCACCCCCTGCAGTGGATTGAGAGGCGCTTGGGGCTGTGGAAGCGCTTCCGTCCAATGCAGTGTAAAAAACCCACCACTCACATTTAACCTCTAGCGTCTGTCTCCTCAGCAGCAGGCATTTTAAGAGGTTTTTATTTTACATTGCTATGGATGGAAGCACTTCAGCAGCCAGGCCCGCCATCAAGGTGGGACGGTGGGGACTCCAGTCCCGGGCCCCGGCTGAGAGGGGGCCCGGGTGGCAGCAATGAGGATCGCGGGTACATGCCAGCTGCCTGCGGTGTGCGCACCGGCAGGACAGGCAGCCACGGAGGCACACAGAGCAGCAGTGTGTATTCTTTCTATTCAGCTGGCCGTGAGCCAATCGGAGCTCACGGACCAGCAGCCAATCAGGAGCTGTCAGCTCTTGCCGGTCCATGAGCTCCGATTGGCTCACGGCCGGCTGAATAGAAAGAATACACACTGTTGCTCTGTGTGCCTCCGTGGCTGCCTCCGTGGCTGCCTGTCCTGCCGGTGCGCACCGCGCAGGCAGCTGGCCTGTACCCACAATCCTCATTGCTGCCACCCGGGACCCCTCTGGTAAGCTTTCGGGGAGCTACGGGTCAAGGGGGCCCTTCCAAGTTTGTCAGTCCTGGGCCCCATAATTTCTGATGGCAGCCCTGTCTGCAGCCACCAGCGCATCTCAATCCATTGTGGGGGCTACGGGGGCTAGTGGTATACTTACTGATGCCCGCACCCACCCTCCCAATCTTTACTGGGGCAGCGGCCAGGAGACTTCTGACAACGCACTTGAAACACCTAGAATGTGCAGGAGACCCCTGGCAATGCGCAGGAGACCCCTCCAAGCATGGAACCCAGAGCATGAAACCCCTGACAATGTGCATGAAACCTTTGGCAACGAGCATGAGACACCTGACAACAGGCATGTAATTTAAAATTAATTAGAAACCTTACTGTGTGGCGTAATTTGTAAGGGGCAGTTTTGTGTGTGGGGTATAAAATGGTCTCAGGGCCATAACTGTGTGTAGCATAATATGTAATAGACATTACGGTGTGTGGCATAAGGTGTAATAGACATTGCGGTGTGTAGTATCACATATAATAGATATTATGGTGTGTTGCATAATGTGTAATGGGCCTTACGGTGTGTGGTATAATGTGTAATAGGCATTGGGCCTTACGGTGTGTGGTATAATGTGTAATAGGCATTACAATGTGTTGCATAATGTATAATGGGCATTACGGTGTGTGGCATAAAATGTAATGGGCATTAGTCACTGCCGCGACCACCCATTCATTCCAGCTGCCACCTCCCGCCGAGCACCCACCAGCGAAAAGACCACAGCAAAAGGTTCTATTTATTAAGCATTGGAGAGAGATAAAGTGGAGTGATATAAACTACCAACCAACTCCTCTCATTTTTCAAACACAGCCTGCAACATAGTAGTTAGGAGCTGGTTGGCTGGTACTTTATCTCCATCCACTTTATTTCTCTCCAACGTTTAGTACATAGACCCCAATGTCACTATCACATTAATGGGCTGGTGTAGAATTGTATGTAAGCATTTTTTAAGAATTTAAATTAAGTCACTTAATTAAGTAATTAAGTCACATATGATTCTTTAATGAGCCATATATGTTGCAGGTTCTGGAACCTTGGTGCACTGATGATGAGGATGATGATGATCAGCAACCTTTTCTGATTGACCGACTACATGTTGATCCTTCCCACAGATACTTTAACTGTTATTAGTATGGGTTTTGCGGTCTATTCGCATTTTCACGTTTTTTTTTGCAATCTTTAACAAAAAATCAGCTTTGCCATGTGACTTCATTATTTAAACTTAATTAGTTCTGTACATTTATTTTGTTTTTGAGTCTGTATTCTATTTTACTGTACATGGTAAGTGTCACTATTAAGAGTAGAGTAATTTGTGTTGGAAGCAGAGCACTCAGTGCTATCTCCCTTCCGTTTACATGCCGAGTACTGGCAAAGTCACGTCACTGCCATGACCTCCGACCTGGATCCCAAGTGCACTACCGTGCATGCTTGGCATCTCCACAGGTCTTATCTGTCTGCCCTCCTTAGGAGGAAGACTTTCCCCTAAGCAACTTGCACATACCAGAGACTGTGACACACAATAGAGGCTCCACAGACCCCACTGTGTGACCACCGATTACAGCAAGAAAGCCACTGCCATCTCTGCACGTATATAAGGGTGTGCTACACCATCCATGCTCACCATTTACATTAACCTGGAAGCTCCTGGTTGGATCTGTCTCTTAGTACTGTATGTGCATACTTGCATTATCCCTATAATGAATCCAGATTATTAATATCTGGCATGTGGACTGACCTCCATCGGACACCGCTGGCACCTATCAACACTATAGGTTATGCCAGTACATTTATCATTTACTACTTTAACCATGCCAAGCCATATCTTCTGATGCAACCTGGTACATATAATAATGTTTTCTCCTGATGTAAAACTGAGTTTTGACATAAAATTATGTGGAACTCTACATCAGCCATTAAATAGTGAATTGCAGCTAGTAAAAATAGGAAAACTGTGATCTCAGCCTTGTGGTATTTTTTCTGTTTTCTGATTTTTATTAAGGCAGCTTTAACCAATATTTTCAAAAACTGTGTACAGCGATAAATCAATACGCTCAGCTCCATAGCTGCTTAGTAAGTATAATGTGACAGTCCTCGTATCATGAAATATCCTACTCTCACTTTTTAAAAATTCACTGTTTATCCCTAAAGGTATAGTAAGACCTAAAGGTTTATTTTCTTATGTTTACAATATAGAGCATAAATTTAAAGAACTTGTCATTGCAAAACAAAACTGGCATACCTATTGTACTGTAAATCGCTCCTTTCCTTTTTCTTTCGTATCATATAATATACTCATCTTACGGTCAGCTGAGATGTGTTAAAGAATTTGCAACTGTATTGTATATTTTGGAAGAATATAAATGTACCACTAAAAAGTTTCTTGTGATGTAACTTTAACATGTTTAGTTGTGTAGCTTGTAGTATGCAGCATGTAAGTTAACAAGCTATTTACTTCTGTAATATACACGTATTGCACACAGCAGGCTAGTACAGGTTGAGTATCCCATATCCAAATATTCCGAAATACGGAATATTCCGAAATACAGACTTTTTTGAGTGAGATAGTGAAACCTTTGTTTTCTGATGGCTCAATGTACACAAACTTTGTTTAATACACAAAGTTATTAAAAATATTGTATTAAATGTCCTTCAGGCTGTGTTTATAAGGTGTATATGAAACATAAATGAATTGTGTGAATGTACACACACTTTGTTTAATGCACAAAGTTATAAAAAATATTGGCTAAAATGACCTTCAGGCTGTGTGTTTATGGTGTATATGAAACATAAATGCATTCTGTGCTTATATTTAGGTCCCATCACCATGATATCTCATTATGGTATGCAATTATTCCAAAATACGGAAAAATCCCATATCCAAAATACCTCTGGTCCCAAGCATTTTGGATAAGGGAGACTCAACCTGTACTATAGACCACAATACTATCAGTATGAAGATGCTTTTTGCATTTTTATGACTTTATCAATAATGATGATTAGTAGTATGTCAATGAAATTGAATATTCTTATACCTAAAGGAGCATAATTACCTAGTAGAGACTATTTTCACTTGAGTTGAATGTTTCACCCCATCCTCATGTTACTATGGCATATGCACATCATTAGACACTCTTTAATGAGCCCTTATAGTTTTAGGATATTGACACTGTAAATCTATAGTAGTTATCTTGCAGAATGTTTTATGTATTATTATATTGAAAATAAGAGCAGTGTTTTTGGGTGCAGGTGTTGTTAGTGGGAGGGGGGGGGGGGAGAGTAGCAAGCCCCTTGTGGGCTCAGTGAGGGGGCAGGATGTAGGGGGAGATAATGTGACCGGCGGTCTCCTCACATAACTACATCACATTTGTCTGATATCACTACTCTTGATATGAATTTAGTGTGGTATATTACCACTATTCTTTCTACATGAACAATATATAATTGGCCATCACTTATGCAATCATGGGCCTGTTGACAGAAGATGTCCCAGCTGCACAACTCTGCAGTCTGCATGTAGTGACTTGCAAATGGACTTCAATGCAAATTTTGTTGCAAAAAAATAGTTTCTTAATGACCAAAAGGTAAAGGCAGTAGAATTTATTTTCTTCACCATGTAGCTTAATCTACTCTATCCCTATCGCTACCTTCCTAAGCAATGGCAAAACTTTATCTAATCAGATTTGTTCCACTGCAGTAGGGGGCTGTGCATGCAGCCTGTGTAAAATGGAAATATGTGCTGCATACTTTACACTTACAAAGATCATGCATTATAAACAATCAAAGTATAATTTATTATTTCTGTAATCTTTAGCATCCTCCATCACTGGTGCTGATTTAGTTTAAAGCAGTGGTTCTAAACTCCAGTCCTCAAGTTCCCCCAACATGTCATGTTTTGTGGATTTCTTTAATCATGCACAGGTGAGTTAATTTATTTTACTGGTTCAGTCAATATCCCACCTGCCTCCCCACAAAATATAACCTCTTGGGTGTACTTAGAGTCAGAGTTGAGAACCGCTAGTATAAATGATTTTGTAGTATCCTGGGAAGAAGTCAGTGCTGGTGAAACAGTTCTGGGATTTGGGGCTTTGCCGTGCCTGCTCTCTCTGTCTGCGACTGACTTTCTATTTGTGTACACCTGAATTGAGCCTGTTTGTTTGTTTGCAACTCTGCTGATGGAGACATCAGTGAAGTTGGAATGCCTCTATTTGGCCTACAAGGTGAAATTCTGTGGAAGCCTCATTTAACTGAAAATGAGATGTAGCTAATTGTCTGTTCTGACTAGATACGTAGCATTGACATTCTTAAAGGCATCTATAGTACAATAATAATTAAGCATGCTTATTCCTTAAAAAATAAAGCTACTGTAGATTAACATAACTCAAAATATTTTTAAACTCATTTGTGTGACAATCAATATTATTTCACAGCAAAGCATAAAGGCTACAGATTCATTTCCCAGCAGTACTTTGTGTGGCAGGCTCATTTATCTCTGTTCTATATTTTATGACTAGCCAATATAATATATAGATTGTATCTGGATTTCCTTTAGGCTCATACATGTGCTTGGTCTTACAGTATTTGATTTTTTCAGGAAGCATTGATTAATTTGAAGCAGTCATTTGATTTCTTCCTGGATTGAGTAGTTATAGTATCATTTCATGTCTTATAAATATTTTACACCATTACTAATATTCTTAGTGTGAAGGTTAATTGCTATGTAAGTGGCATTTTTTCTTATGTAAGTGGCATTTTTTCTTATGTAATCACTTTTCAATTCCTGGTTATAATGTGACCGAAGACCATAATTAAGGGACCTACAGCAGTGTAGAATATTTAAGCTTTTGGCAATGTTCTGTCTGGAAAAAAAAGTGATTTAAAAGGTCACTGTGATTCTAGCATTAAGGGAAAGAAAGACAAGATTACCATTTCTAATGCAAAATCTGTTCTGAAATTTCAGAGAGAGCTCTGTGATTGGTTAATGTCACCCTTGGCCTATAAGCTTGTACAACTGAGTTTTGCCGAAAGCAAGTTCAATGTTCTTGAAATGATTACAAATTGAAGCGACTGTGAAACTGAGTTTGCAGACCACACATTTTTAAAAGCAGATAAAAACAAACCTTTTCAAATTCAGGTTAAAATACTTCTGTCAAATAAGCCATACGACCACAATTTAAGTAACAACAACAAATTCATATTATTCTGGTGGAACCCTCTGGACAAGAGTTGGACAATCATTTTTTATGTATGATTTTTCAGTCTTATAGCCTGTTATGTCTGGAGGGTAATAGAATTAGGTTGCGGCTCACACTGTGTATGAAAGTAAAGCTGCTCACTTGGCTTAGAAACTAATAAGACTTGAAATGCATCCCCAGATGTGTCATGCCTGAGGGTTGGGTTTGGTTTGGACAGGCAATTGTGGATGGAGCTTACACAGAGGGAGTACTGTATAAATGAATTGAGGAGTTAAGATCTGGACTCTGAGCTGGCAATTCCATTCGTGTTACTGAATTTTCTGTGTACCAGTCCAGCATCGCCTTGGAAACATGACATTGGTAACCTATGATGATCCCCTTTTCAATCTTGGTTAGCTCCTTTCGACAAAGCATTTCATTAGCAAATGATCTAATCAGAACCCCTCTACCCGTTTTATACATGGGTCTGCTGCAGGAGCACCCCATTTCGCTTGCAAAGAGTATATGTGTGTGTGTGTGGGCGGGGGGGGGGGGGGGTCCAATCCCTTTTGGCTACATAGTGTATAAGACCCACAGTGTGGACCACCAGAACTGAGATGCCTTACCTTGACCTGGTGGCATTCTATATATTTACAAATGTATGAAACTGAGATCTCTGTAAGTCTCTTTATGCTGGCCTATTCTACAGTGTGCTAGGGGGAAGATTTGCTGTTTTATATAATGTACATAAAATCCTACCTTACATGCATATGTGATGGACTTATAACTTGATTTGAGAACCTTCCATTCTGTTTATCAGTGTTCTATGGGGCATGGATGGGATCAATAGTTGGTAGATATGCTGATACCTGTAGTACCATATTAGGGGATCTTAAGGTGCCTCCAGGTAATGTAGCTCTCAATTTAGAAATACATTAAGATATGACCTGGAATGGGTGCTATTATCATGTAGTGTAGGGAACACCAGAGCAGAGATACCATGGCCTGGTGGCTTTACATATATTTGCAAATGTATGCAACTGAGATCTCTGCAAATCTGTTATCATGTGTATGAGTGTACAGCTGGTCTCTTTATGCTAGCCAATTGTGCAGTATGCTGGCAGGGGGGATTGTTGGCTGTTTTTGTGTAGTATAAATGTAACACTGTCATGGCACTGTTCTCTAGAGTGTATATGATATTTATTACATTATATTTGGTACAACAAATGGTAATGCAAAATTTACGTGTATTACTAACACTGTCACACAGTCATCTTTTGGCAGAAATATACATACTTCTAATCCTGAAGAATTTCTTGCTGAGAAATATTGCTGTGTTTGGGTTTAAGATGTGTTTGAGATAAGTGTGATCATCACTATTATCATCAAAGCTTGTTTATAAGAAACCACACGAATAATAATGAAATAAAACAGAATAATACATACGATTAATAAATGTAAAAGTAATGCGTGAACAGTTGTGTGTGACAGTATCTGTGTAAATTCTCAGAGCAGGTATTATCATACATTAGGGAGCGTGTGCACTGAAAATCATTCAAATCATGTTATGATCATAAGTTAGAGACTGTACACATGATGGACAGTGTGGGAATAGGTAGAAACAGGAAGAGGTATCAGGTCTAAGACATAAAGCTGAGAGGACCCTGCCTGTAAGAGTTTACAGTCTGTATATCAACATACACTCATACACCTACAAGTTATGTGAGATATTTTTTATTTGGATGCTGTAATAAATTAGTATTTTTAGATCCACTCCTAACAAGACCATCCTTTATTCACAAATGGGTATCCCATACTACCATACAGGGTAAGAGGAAGGTGCCTGGTCAGGAAAGAAAGGAGAAGACCCAGAAGAATTGTGTTTTTGAAGATAAGGGTCTATAAAAAGAAACCTTTATGGGTGGATAAAAATGTATCTTTGTGTGAGTGCGCACCCTATTACTCTATTTATAGAGAGGGGAAAAGATTAAGTAATGGACGATTATCTCTATATGGACTACACTCTTTGAGGATATATCATATTTACCATAGACATACTGCCCTATTGATATTTTTTGTTTTGTTTTTGAGATTATCAACATCTGAGGATTCCACGACAGACAGACATTCTGCCAGACCACTTGATGTTTATGTATGGAATCAGTTTTTTTACATACTCCTAAAGATTGAGCCTTACAATGGATACCCATAAAAATTAAGGATTTATGAATAGACAGCCTGTTAGATACTTGTTACACAGCCTATATAAAGTGACTGTGTCTCCTAATATAGGGATAGTACAGTTTACGGTGGAACTGAATTTTTCACATTCGTCTCTTAGGGCTAGATGCATCATCGCTTGGAAAGTGATAAAATGGAGAGTGAAAAAGTGACAGCCAATCAGCTCCTAACTGCCATTTTTCAAACACAGCCTGTGACATGGCAGGTAGGGCCTGATTGGCTGGTACTTTTTCACTCTCCATTTTATTACTTTCGAAGCGATGATGCATCTAGCTCATAAGGGGGGTACACACGGAGAGATCTTTGTTTAAAATCTAAGCAATCTGACTAGATTGCTTAGATTTTAAGCACGGATCTGCCATGTGTATGCCCCCCAGCGATAGCGATGCGGCTATTGCCGGTTCAAGATTGAGCCTGCATGCAGGCTCAATCTAGCGAGTCACTCACTTCAACGCTGTGTGAAGTGAGCGCCCCCCCCGCCCGGCTCCCCCCTCTCTCAGCACATCGTGCCGTGCTGAGCTGGGGGAGAGATGTGTGCTGAGCAGTCTGTGTTAAGATCGCTCAGCACACATCTCTCCAATCAGTACCCCGCTTTAGACCCCTATAAGCGCACTGTGTATGAAGGGTGCAGTTGTTGGTCTTATCATATTTATTATCATATGTGTAATTCTTGTGTGGTGGTAGGTGACCCACCTTTGATAATACCAGATTACAGTTCCTGTGGGAACTGTGTTTTATTTTTTACCCAGAGATGATGGTATCTGTGTCTGTGTCTACCTGTAATGATGCATATATTACCACCAAGAAATAAAATACATAATCAACATTCTCGATACCTCATTGCTATAAGGAAAGATAATAACAGAACATAACAAGATTGGTGGAGGATCATTCCTGTCCCTAGTGTGGAAGTCACATACTGTATTGGGTGCATCCTATGATACTATGTTTTAGGACACAAGTGGGGTGATATTTAGCCCCATGCAGGTAGCTAAACGGGCAGGAAAATTGTTATTGGCTGTATCAGCTGCAGCCAAGTAGTGCATACTGCAATTGTTGATGCTCTATAAATTTTCAGGATGGATGGTTGGAGGACTGCTTACAAAATGAGAGGCCCACTTAGTGTTTCTCTAAAACATGGGAGTGTTTCATTTATACCCTTCTCCCTGTGGTTCCAGAGCAGCTTTTGATAGGTTTTCAGGGCATTCTGTGGTATTGAAAGTGTGATGGTTCAGCTTTCAACTACTTTATTACCTATCACATGATACCTTATGTTTCATGTCTATTGCTGTGTGCTGTATATCTGAAATTGTTTGGTTTGGGCTGCTGATTGTGCTTCTCAATTAATCAATAACAAATAAGTGGTAAGTTAACCACAAAGGGGCCAAAGCACAGTGGGTTTACACTAGTTTATGTAGCCTAAAATAAGAAGATTTTAATTGCCTACCAATAAAACCTTTTCTCATAGTCCATAAGGGATACTTAGTATGATGGAGTATAGATGGGGTCCAAAGGAGTAGGTGCACCTTAAATTTTTTCAACAGGGTGTGCTGGCTCCTCCCCTCTAAGCCCTCCCTCGCAGCTCAGTCTAGGAAAACTGTGCCCGAAGGAGATGGACATACTTGAGATGAGGAAACATGACAAGACAACTAGTGGTGAGATTAACAAACCAGCACACAGCAGAAAAAGCACACTAGAAACAGCTAGTGAAACCAGAAAACAGCAACAGCTGTGTAACCAACTTCACACAAGAATAATAACATGCAGGAAGGTGAAGCACAGGCACCCAGTATCCCTTATGGACTACGAGAAAAGGATTTACCGGTAGGTAATTAAAATTCTCTTTTCTCTATCATCCATAAGGGATACTGGGGACACTTAGTACGATGGGGACATCTCAAAGCTCCAAGAACGGGTGGGAACATGCTGAGATGCCTGCAGCACTGTACATCAAACTGGACATTCTCAGTAGCCAGGGTATCAAACCTGTGAAATTTTAAAAATTTGTTTGTCCCTGACCAGGTAGTGGCCCGGCACAGTTGCAAGGCCGAGACACCACGGGCAGTCACCCAGGAAGAACGCACAGATCTGGAAGAGTGGGCCTTGACAGAACGAGAAATAGGCAAGGCCGCCAAAACGTAGGCCTGTTGAATAGTAAGCCTAATCCAACAGGCAATAGACTGCTTTGAAGCAGGATGACCCATTTTGTGAGCATCATACAGCACAAAGAGGGAATCCGATTTTCGTACAGCAGCAGTCCTCTTGACTCAGGGCTCGTACCACATCAAAGGACTCAGGAATTGAGGAAGTGGCTGAAGTCGCCGGAACCACAATAGGCTAATTTAGGTGGAATGCAGAAAACACCTTAGGCAGGAACTGTTGTCGAGTCCTTCCGCTCTGTCCACATGAAAGACCAGGTAGGGGCTCTTACAGGACAAAGCACCAAGTTCTGAAATGCGCCTAGCAGAAGCCAAGGCAAGGAGCATGGGCATCTTCCAAGTGAGGTACTTGTCCTCCACCGACAGCAGAGGTTCAAACCAAGAGGACTATAGAAAGTTGAGAACCATGTGTAGATCCCAAGGTGCCATGGGTGGCACAAAAGGAGGCTGGATATGAAGGACACCCTGCAGGAATGTCTGTACCTTAGGCAAAGCAGCCAATTTCTTCTGGAAAAAAATGGACAAGGCCGAGATCTGAACCTTAATAGAGCTCAACCTTAGGCCCATATCCACACCAGCCTGTAAGAAATGCAAAAAGCGACCTAGGTTAAAACTCGCTGGTGGATATTTTTGGCTCTCACATCAGGAGACGTATTGTTTGCAAATATGGTGGTAATGCTTCGATGTGACAGCTTTCCTGGCTAGAATCATGGTCGCAATAAACTTACCCGGAATTCCCTTCTCAGCTAGAAGGTTCTGCTCAACTGCCATGCCATTAAACGAAGCCGCCATAAGTTTGGGTAGACGAACGGTTCTTGCAGAAGAAGATCCTCCCGAAGTGGCAGGGGCCAGGGATCTTCTATTGCTATGGCCAGAAGATCTACGTACCAGACCCTTCGAGGCCAGTTGGGGCAATGAGAATTGCCTGAACTCCTTCTCTTCTGATTCTTTTTAGAACCCTGGGAAGCAACAAAATCGGAGGAAACAGGTACACCAGGTGGTAAACCAATGGCGTTGTCAGCACATCCACCGCTGCTACCAGAGGGTCCCTCGTCCGGGAACAATAGCACTGAAGCTTGTTGTTGAGCCGAGAGGCTATCAGATCAATCTGCGGACAGCCCTACTGATCTGTTATCAGTCAAAATACCTGCGGATGGAGAACCCACTCTCCTGGGTGTGGGTCGTGACGACTTAGGAAGTCCACCTCCCAGTTGTCTACTCCTGGAATGAATATGGCCGGTACTGTCCTTGCATTCCTTTCAACCCAGAGGAGAATCTTGGATACCACCCGCATGCAGGCCCTGCTCTTCGTCCCTCCCTGCCGATTGATGTAAGCCACTGCCGTGACATTGTCTGATTAAACTTGAATGGCTTGACCTTGGAGCAGATGAAAAGCCTGCAGCAGAGCATTGTATATTGATCTGAGTTCCAGTATGTTTATAGTAAGGCAGGCTTCGAGGCTTGACCACCTGCCCTGAAACTGTGCCCCTTAGGTGACAGCTCCCCAGCCCCTGAAGGCTCGCGTCCATAGTCAAGAGAATCTAATCCTGGATCCTGAAGCTCCGCCCCTCCTTGAGGTTGGAGGGTTTCAACCACCACAGGAGAGAAATCATGGCCTGCGGTGAGAGACATACTGTATGACCTGGTGCATCTGCAGATGTGAACCCGACCACTTCTTCAGGAGATCCAGTTGGAATGTCCTTGCATGGAATCTGCCAAATTGAATGGCCTTAAAGGAGGCCACCATCTTTCCCAATAGTTGGGTGCAAAGATGTACCGAGACCCTGTTTGGCTGCAGAACTACCCAAACCAACTCCTGAAGTGCCTTTGCCTTGTCTGCAGGAAGGAAGACCTTCTGAGCCACCGTGTACAGGATTATTCCAAACTGGAGATGCTGGGTTGGCTCCAGGTGGGATTTTTGAAAATTCAGAATCCAACCTTAGTGTGACAAGAGTGCTGTCATGCGGTAGCTGCTGTCCAGCAGTAGTTCCTTTGATCTTGGTTTGATCAGCAGATTGTCCAGGTAGGGGACAATGTTCATGCCATGAATCCTGAGTTGGAACATCATTTCCGCCATCACTTTGGTGAAAACCCTTGGGGCCATGCACAGGCTGAATGGTAGCACCTGGAACTGGTAGTGTTCCTCCAACAAAGCAAACCTGAGGTAGGTCTGATGAGGCTGCCATATCGGAATATGGAGGTAAGCATCCTTTATGTCTAGAGTGACCAAGAACTCCCTCTCCTCCAGACGTGAGATCACTGCTCTCAGAGACTCCATTTTGAACTGGAAAACCCTCAGATATGGGTTTAATGATTTGAGGTTCAAAATGGGCCTCACTGAACCATTCGGTTTTGGTACCACAAACAGGCTGGAATAGTATCCCTCACCTTGTTGCTGAAGTGGCACAGGAACAATGACCTGGGTCTGAGCTAATTTTTTAATGGCCTCACGTAGCATGAGCGTATGGATTCTGAAGCCAGTAAACCCAACTTGAAAAACCTTTGAGAACTTTCGAACTCCAGTTTGTAGTGCTGGGAGATCAGGTCCTTTACCCAGGCATCCTAACAGGAGCTGTTCCAAATGGAGCTGAAGAATCTCAGATGAGCACACACCCTGAGATCCCCCTGGAGCGGAGGGGCACCATCATGGGGAGGGTTTTGAGGAGACAGAGCTGACGCTCTGGTCCTGAGACTCAGTGGTGGCAGGTTTACGTGACTTACCTCTGGAGCCTTTGTGCCGCATTTGAGGCACCTCTTGCCTTACCCTTAAAGCACGCTGTCTGAAAGGACTGCAGTGAAGGCCGAGCGTAAGAACATCTAGCCAGTGGAGCAGCAGAGGGGAGGTACGTGGACTTTCCAGAAGTAGCCTTTGAAATCCAGGTATCTAATTCACCTCCAAACAGCCAATCACCTGTGAAGGGCAAGGCTTCCACGCTCCTTTTAGACTCCTCATCCACCACCCACTGAGGCAACCACAATGCTCTGCATGCAGAAACTGCCATGGTAGAGGTACGGGCATTTATAATGCCAATTCCTTTGATGGTATCACAGAGGAAGCGGGCAAATTCTTGGATGTCACCATATCAGCCAGGGACTTATCCCCAGTGAGGCCCTCCTGAAGAATACCAGCCCAAGTACATATGGCATGAGTCACCCAACAACCTGCAATAACAGGTCTTTGGGAGGCCCCTGCTGCAGCATAAATAGATCTTAAGGTTGTCTCTATTTTCCTGTCTGCTGGTTCCTTTAAGGCTGTAGCCCCTGGAACTGGCAGTATTGTCTTTTTTGACAGATGTGATATTAATGCATCAACAGCAGGAGGCGTTTCCCAGACCTTTCGCCGTGCATAAGCAAAAGGAAAGGCGGCCACCCATTTTTTGACACTTGGAATTTCTTGTCAGGAGCAGCCGATGGCTCCCTGAAAAGATCATCCAGTTCATTTGAGTCAGGAAATGTAACCTGCACCTTTTTCTGTGCAGAGAAAAAGGATTGCTGCACATCAGTCTCACTCCCAGTAATATTTAGGACATCCCTTATTGCAATGAAAAGTGAGTCTACACCCTGTGCAGCAGAGGAATCATCTAATTCAGTATTAGATTCCATCTCCTCCCCCTCTTCCACAACTGGCACCTCCTCCCTGGATTCCGAGAGGATATCAGGAAACTCCCTTTTTTGGGACAATGGGGGTCATTCCGAGTTGTTCGCTCGCAAGCTGCTTTTAGCAGCTTTGCACACGCTAAGCCGCCGCCTACTGGGAGTGAATCTTAGCTTATCAAAATTGCGAACGAAAGATTAGCAGAATTGCGAATAGACACTTCTTAGCAGTTTCTGAGTAGCTCCAGACTTACTCGGCATCTGCGATCAGTTCAGTGCTTGTCGTTCCTGGTTTGACGTCACAAACACACCCAGCGTTCACCCAGACACTCCTCCGTTTCTCCAGCCACTCCCGCGTTTTTCCCAGAAATGGTAGCGTTTTTTCACACACACCCATAAAACGGCCAGTTTCCGCCCAGAAACACCCACTTCCTGTCAATCACATTACGATCACCAGAACGAAGAAAAAACCTTGTAATGCCGTGAGTAAAATACCTAACTGCATAGCAAATTTACTTGGCGCAGTCGCACTGCGGACATTGCGCATGCGCATTAGCGACTAATCGCTCTGTTGCGAGAAAAAAATAACGAGCGACCAACTCAGAATGACCCCCAATGTATTTGGAAGAGGAAAAACACATCTGCTGTCTGCCCTATCTTTTATCAGAGCAGCCATTGACTGTTGTAACTGCTGCCTTTCCTGTCTGGCAGTAGTCAATTCATTGGACATGTCAGCCATCATAGTTTAAATAGAACTGAGCCAAGCTGGCTCCTGCAAATCACCCCCAGAAGCACTACTACCTTGTGAAGGCTGACTGCATTGTTCACACATGCGAGAATCTGCAGGGGAGGTAGAAAACCTGGTGTGACAAATAGTGCACACAACTTTTTTCTGCCAAAGGACATTTACATTCACACACACATACACAGAGACACAGGTACAAGCAAGCCTGACTAGCCCAGTATATGTGGAGAGACTCATAGAGGAGGAATAAGCACACAGCATGAAACTAACAATTATATAGTTAGAAAAGAGGCAATTTGGTGTACAGTGCGTGAGGAGCCTAATACAATTGTCCCACAGTGGGCTCTCCCCCTTAACAACACCTTGAGTGTCTGGCCATGGAGAATCACTCGGAGGAGCTGGCAGTCGTACAGCAACGCTGAGTGCAAGAAATGGCAATAGGTAGGCGCTGGTCGCACTCTGAGGAAGCTCCGCTCCTTACAATGGCACTGGAGCTACATGTATATTTATAGTGGCAAAAGTCCCCAATGTGTGAAAAATGAGGCATCCACACCTATTTTCACAACCACTGGCCAGTTTACGCGAGGGGAGGCTATGGAATCCCCCCAAGGGGAGTCCGTATGCCCGCCCCACGATCATGCCGCATATAGAACCGGGGTCCCCGAAAGCGGGGACCCGGTTGTCACTCACCACTCTGTCAACCTTCAGGCTCTGTACTGGGGGTGTGCGGTGTGCTGCGGGTGTGTGCGCAAGACACTGACCCTCAGGACCGCTGTCCTGTCAGCGAGATCCAACTCAGCACCTCCAGGAGGCCGGTGCCGGTCCCCCCCCCCAGTTTCCCTCAGTGCAGGTAAGCTATTGCCCAACAGCTTACCTGAAAATAACAAACATTAAAATAAACTGAAGAAAAACTCTCTGGAGCTCCAGAGTGTGCATCCTCTTCTGAGGGCACATTTTTCTAAACTGAGCTGTGAGGGTGGCATAGAGTGGAGGAGCCAGCACACCCTGTTGAAGAAATTTAAAGTGCACCAGCCTTTTTGGTCCCCATCTATACCCCATCATACTAAGTGTCCCCAGTATCCCTTATGGATGATAGAGAAAAGCAAATTAGCTTTGTTCATGATGAAAGGAAACTGGTTGCATGTATATGTTCCAAGGAATATTTGTGTGAAACAGGAAAGCGGAGGTTCATTTAGAGGCATAACTAGGGTTAATGGCACCCAAGTAAATAAAAAACTGGTGCTCCATGAAATTTGCCCAATGTCCTACACTGAGCCACAAGATAAAAACTCAGTGGAAATGAGGGATACATGAGTGCAAAGCAAAACATCAATATGACAGTAATGACTACACCATGCACACATAAGCCATTGTGGAGTTAACTTCAACAAAATCTGATACTGTTAACTGGTGCAAATCCAGTACATGCTGACAATGATAATGACAGCTTCCAGCACTACCCAACCACTTCTGATTGGTTGACTGTGAATTCATATCTGAAGCTGATAGGTGATTTCTTCGATCCGCATGCACATATTATGTTTTTGTGTGCACGTTTACGCAATGTTTATTTTGGCTCTATATTATAAATTATTCTAATAGTCAAAGTATATTTTGCAAGGAAAGCATGGGTGTGAGTGTACAGATGTGTCCTCATACACCAAGCCTCAATATGCCATGTGGTACGATCAGGGCAGCCAAGAGAAATCCTGGGCCCCAGTATAACAACTTCCTGGGCCCCCCTGCCCCTCCTGGAGGGGTTGTTACCACAGCATGCTGGGGACATGGCCACACCTCTTTGGGGGCATGTCTAGCATATGAGAAGCACCCATGGCATGCCTCCCAGTCAGGGTAGTAGAGAACCTGGCTGGGCCCAGGGAGCATGGCCTAATCACAGGAGGTGTGGACCTGGGCCCCCACTGGGCCCCTCCAACAAACCCTGCCCAAGTCATTTTACCCTCTCCACCCTCTCTCGGCGCCACTGGGTGCGATATGCCTGACCGGAGTGTACTTCTCCAAGTAATATAATGTAGCAACTTTTTCTATAAATTTGCAGTTTATTCACACTGCAGATACAGTGAAACACCACTCAATCTGTATCAGAGACATAAAGCTGTGACTTTCACCATACATGAATTAGGGTGCCCACACACGGTGCGATTCTGGCATGCTATTTGATCTTTTTAGTTCAAATAGCATCGCGTCTAGTTCAAATTGCACTGTGTGTATTGTCCCTTGCGATGCGATCCACGCTCCCGTCTAGTCCATATCTGAAGGCAAAATAGCATGTGCTGGCAGGTATTTTTGTACTACATCGCATATTGGGGGTAATTCTGAGTTGATCGCAGCAGGAACTTTGTTAGCAGTTGGGCAAAACCATGTGCACTGCAGGGGAGGCAGATATAACACGTGCAGAGAGAGTTAGATTTGGGTGTTGTGTGTTCAATCTGCAATCTAAATTGCAGTGTAAAAATAAAGCTGCCAGTATTTACCCTGCACAGAAACAAAATAACCCACCCAAATCTAACTCCCTCTGCACATGTTATATCTGCCTCCCCTGCAGTGCACATGGTTTTGCCCAACTGCTAACAAAGTTCCTGCTGCAATCAACTCAGAATTACCCCCATAGTACATTGTAGTGTATTCAAAATCGGATGTAATTCAAATAGCATACCCCACTTAGTCCAAATCGCTTACCACACATTGTATAGGCACAAATCACACCTAGCACAAATACAGTAGCACCGTGTGTGGGCACCATTAGTTTTAAATATGTACAATGTAGCAAATGAAGCACAACATGTTTTGGTTCTAATTTCATCCTCGTGTTTTGGTTTTGCAAAACTACTCTTTCGTGTTTTTGGTTTTGGATCTAGATATTTTTTTCATTTAAATAAAAAAAAAGGCTACAATCATGTAATTTTTGCAATCCAAAATCAGATTTCATTGTGTGGCTAGCCCTGTGTCTCTCCTGCGCTGGTTGAAAAAACAGTAGTGACAGGTGTGGTATATCCCTGCAAAAGTAGATCCAATCTCTCTCTTTTTTTCATCAGAATCTGTCTGTCTTCCCTGCACTCTCACTGATATGTTCACTGCTTTCAATAGCACACATATGAGATGCAGAAGTATGGCGGCAGATGTATAGATTCTGATATATAATTCTTAATATACTTACCATACACACATAATACTTATTGCTATTTATTGAGAGTAATACACTGATGATGGGTGTTTAAGAGTGAATTATACCTTATAAGAGATGTATGATGATTGCAGGGCATTATACTGTATGTTGCATTGCATTTAAAATACTACTCTGTTGCACCAATATACCTTATTTGTGCATGGTTAACACATGTACAAGCTTACCAGCATATGAATCACACCTAAAGGAATGCTACCTTACCAATGCTTCCAGGAGTAAATTTTGGAGATATTTCTCTGATCCATCAACTCATACGACTGTTTGATGTTATTGTTGATCTAGAATCTACAACTCATAATATAGTTTATCATCCATTGTTTCACATTGGTACTGATATAGGATTTGGAGAGTGAATACTTCTCTATTTATACTTAATGTTTACTTACAAGTACAAGAGAGATAAAATGTATATTTAAGTCTTACTGTAAAATTACATTTGAAATTGTTATTATTAAGAGTGTTCTTAGGAGGGGGGACAAAATGATAGTCTGAGACACAATATTTAAAGCCGTTATTAAGTTATGTATTAATATATACAGACACATTTAGAATTAAGAGAGCCCCAGAAAAGAGTCTTCTTCTCTCTTCTATTGTTTGTAGTACTGTATTCTGACTCCAAGGAGCACCACAAGCCAGATATGTTACCCACCCCCCATTAAATTAGGGGGCATATATGTAATTATGTTGGTTTCCTAAATACTAACTATGTGGCAATTAAAGTTTCTGTGCAGAATCTCCTTTGGTCTTGAAAGTAGATGGGCACCTCAAAACACACAGCAGCCAGAAAACAGCTTACCGGTCCAGGGTTTTTATGCAACCTAGCCATACCCAGCTTTATTGTGCAATACATAAAACACAAAACAACAAAAAAATTCCTATCCTATCTGGGCACTAACTACACAAACAGATTCCCTCTCTCAGAGTGTTAGGACCTAATTCTCCTACCACTAACATATGCATATGTACAGTACTCATGGTCAGTAAATCACAGTGTCTTATAAGAAGCCTGCTGCCTATTTCCCAAGGTAGTGAGACCCTGAGTAAATTCCTGACACATTTTAAATCAGACTCTTACAGGTGCAGGTACTAATAAGCCTGCTCACAAGCTGAAGACCTGAAATGGGCCTAATGGATGGAGCCTGACCTTTCTTTCCATCCATACCCCCAATAACCCTTAACCGGCTGTTACTAAAGTACAAAATATAACCAAGTCTGTATTGCAGAAACAGACATATTCCTGTGGGTTCAAATCATAAAGGTCAGAAATCTGAAACAAACATATCTTCTGTTTATAACTTTACCAGTGCTTTTATCACAAGTACATAGAAAAGTTTTTGTCATGCAACTCTTTTTAACAGGAACTGTTCTTTCTTTTTCTAACAGTAAGATTCACTATTACAATAAACACTATAAACAATCATTCCTTATTCTTTCCATCCTTTCACTAGATGTTCAGTCATATTTTTGTAAAATGACTTCATCCAATCAACTACAGTATACTCTACATTTCCTAGACTTGTAAAGATAATATAAATCACCAAAGGGTTCCATTAGCTGTATAAAAACTATCATTCTGTGGTCTTGCCTGTTGATTTTTAGCTATTTACAATTATTATTATTATTATTATTATTATTATTAATATTAGTAGTAGTAATAATAATAATAATATTTTAATTTGAGACTTTTCTTTGATTCTGATTTAAATGTAGGACTTAAAAATAAAAAGCTTCAAATTTATTTTACAGACTTGTAACACAGAAAATCAGAATCTCCACACAAGCTCTTAATTAGCTGCAGCTGTGCCTCTCCCAAGCAGCTAAACTCACCACCTCAGAAATGTGTACCAAGTATAAGAGATTGTCACAGCGGTGCTACTTAATGGGGGTCATTCCGAGTTGTTCGCTCTGTATTTTTTTCTCGCAACGGAGCGATTAGTCGCTAATGCGCATGCGCAATGTCCGCAGTGCGACTGCGCCAAGTAAATTTGCTATGTAGTTAGGTATTTTACTCACGGCATTACGAGGTTTTTTCTTCGTTCTGGTGATCGGAGTGTGATTGACAGGAAGTGGGTGTTTCTGGGCGGAAACAGGCCGTTTTATGGGTGTGTGCGAAAAAACGCTACCGTTTCTGGGAAAAACGCGGGAGTGGCTGAAGAAACGGAGGAGTGTCTGGGCGAACGCTGGGTGTGTTTGTGACGTCAAACCAGGAACGAAACTGACTGAACTGACCGCAGATGCCGAGTAAGTCTGGAGCTACTCAGAAACTGCTAAGAAGTGTCTATTCGCAATTCTGCTAATCTTTCGTTCACAATTTTGATAAGCTAAGATTCACTCCCAGTAGGCGGTGGCTTAGCGTGTGCAAAGCTGCTAAAAGCAGCTTGCGAGCGAACAACTCGGAATGACCCCCAATGTTCCCAGTTCTGGGAAACATTAATTAGGTTGACCATATTAGCCCTTTAAACTGGAACACTCATGAATGACACAGGTTCTGAGGCTGGCTGACTTCAAGCCTGCATGTCACCTGGTTTTAATCAGCCAGAGAACCTGTGTAATTCATGAGTATCCCAGTTAGGGTGGTCTTCAGTTTGCCGGCTGTCGGGATCCCGGTGCACAGTATACCGGCACCAGAATCCCGACAGCTGGCATACTGACACCTTTTCTCCCTCTTGGGGGTCCACGACTCCCCTGGAGGGAGAATAGATAGTGTGGCGAGCGCAGCAAGCCCGCAAGGGGCTCATTTGTGCTCCCCCAGCTGTCGTTATGCCAGCGGTCGGGATTCCGATGCCAGTATGCTGGCCGCCGGTAGCCCGGCCGCCGGCATACCCTACTACACCCTCCCAGTTTAAAGGGCTAATATGGTCAGTCTATATTAATAAAAGGTTAATAGCAACACTGTATCTAAACAATGGGTAGGATGTAATGAAGTCCGAGTTGGCCAGAGGTGCGGGTTCCCGGATGAACTTTGAAAATTTTTTAAAACGGGAAATCATTTACAAGGCATGGTTTTGCCCTGTACATGATTGTCGCTTTAAAAAGTCTGAGTTCAGCCAGGAACCCGCACATCCGGCCAACTCGAACTTCATTACATCCGGTCCAATGTCTCAAAATAAAAACTTATTCTATCTAATTAGTAATCCTCTGAGTAGTTCACCATACACAATGTTTATATACTCCTAAAAAAATTGAATACCAATAAAAAGTCATTAAAAAAGGCACAATGAAACCTCAGAGCACAAGACACAAAAAGTCTCCTTATGTCACATATACCAGGTTCCAGAAGCTTTCATAAAGAAGCTCACCAGACCTCTGGAAATACTATATATGCAGGGTTTACTATACTCTGCAGAAAAGTTGTTATCCCGGGGTTCCTGCTAATCTGCACCAATGGTTTTCTGGGTTTTCGGTTTTCAATGTATAGCCACACTTTAAAGTGCTCTCTCACAGCAGTGGAGGATATGACTGTCCTGCCAACAAATAGCTCCTTTTATTAAATCTGCTGGAAACCGGTATATGTGACATAAGGAGACCTTTTGTGTCTTGTGTTATGAGGTTTTTTTGTGCCTTTTTAATGACTTTCCAATGGAATTTTTTTTTATTTTTTTTAAGGTATATAAGCATTGTGTATTGTTAACTATTCAGTGGATTACTAATTAGAATAAGTGGTTATTTTGAGACATTATAAAAGATGGATAGAGATATTGTTTGGATACAGTGTTGCTATATGGATTTGAATTTGGAACATTAAGTAGCAGCGCTGTGAAAATCTCTTATACTTGTACTCATTTTACAGGCTGTGTTTGAAACATGACAGATAGAATCTGATTGGTTACTGCTTTGTCTTTTTACACTTTATCTCTCTCTCCATGTTTTGATAAATACCCCTCCTATTTAACTGTTCAGAGTAGCTTCAATATGGTACAGCAGCTGATACTTGACTCCAATGTTGTAAATGTTATGTGAAACCTGCAATGTACCATGATACATCATTTGATATCTATATAATACACTGTAGCAATGCAGCAGTGTTTGCAGCTTCACATAGATTTCATAGGATTAAGTCTAATAGACATATGGCATCTGTAGTATTATGGTAAACACAACAGGAGAATTGCAGATTACCGCATTGGAAGCTTCTCCTTCCTACAGACAGACTGACCCTCTGCTTATCCACCTGCTGACAAATGACTAAAACCTTCACTGCATAAACCAATAGGAGATACCTTGTTATCTTCATGTTAGGAAGTTAATGGCCTTTCAAGGTTTCTTAACATGCTTCCAACCATACGTTTAGTCTATTACAATGTGTTGAAAAAGAACAAATCATTTGACAAGCAAAGGACTTTGATGAGCACATTTTTGTCTTAAACAAGTAACTATTATAGAGAAGTAGTGTCAATCACAAAGTGCAGATTATGTATTTGTTTTCTTTATATGTTGCCTGTGCAAAATATATGATATGACAGAACAGTATAGGATATTCATCTGAAATTGAATCAACTACTTCATCAAAATAGTAAATGTGAATAATTCAAGTAAGTGGTGATAGCAGAGAATACACTGCAGACTGACTTTAGTGGAAGCACACTCATTGATAACAAATTATATTAGAGGCCAACTAAACCCCCCAAATAAAGTTATTTATCCATAGACCATGACATGTTATCTCATTGCATATTGATAAAAATAACACATGTGATTTGGAGATTTTCCACTCCTTCCAAGAGATCCATGCTTAAAATCTAACCAATCTGACTAGATTGCTTTGAAGTTAAGCACTGCTCTCTCCGTGTGTACCCCCCACAGCGATAGGGCCGCTCAACGCTATCGCTGGTGCTAGATTGGCCTGCATGCAGGCTCAATCTAGCACATCACACATTTCACCCGTTGGGTGAAATGAGCACCCCCCACTTCCCCCATGTGCACCCCCCCTTCGCTCAGCACACATTGCGCTGTGCTGAGCGCGAGGAGTGATGTGTGCTGAGTGGCTCGCTCAGCACACATTTCCCCCCACATCTCCCCCGTGAGTACGGCCCTTAACACACATCACACAGTTATAAGGCAACTGATAAAAGTAAAATTGGGCGATGAATGTCAGTTGTCACAATACAAAATAATGTGTGACACTACAAATTGCACATGGGTCATGCTTACTGTACATACTCTCTCATAAAGCCCCACTAGTCAACCAGGATCCCAGAAGAGTCTGTGGTCTTAATGCACCATGTCCACAAACTACTCAAGTGGCCAGGATGGGGAGAATATTGCCACAAATCACAGGTCTGTGCAAAGGGGGCATAGCCAAAAATGACATGTCTACGGGAATTATTCTGGACCCATCCCTCTTCATAGAACATTGGCCTAATGTCAAGAGACTCCCAGCAATGCCCCCATGAGCAACCACCTGCATTTACCCTCCAGGCTTCTTCTGGAGCAATGAAAGGTAGTGTGGTGTAGTATTGCTGGAGATATAGACAGCAGTGCCATTTGGAGCAAAGTACAGTAGTTCTTGCTTGAACCAAAGCCCAAAAAGTTGCTCCATGCAGCTACTGTATCTCTCCATGGGATCAAGAGTATACTTGTTGAGTTTCTTTACCTCCCTATGGGAGTGTACCAGTGGGGTAACCCTCTACGATGGGACTGGTGGTGAACCTTCCCAGAAACATAGCAAACACAGTATGTTCAAGGTTCACCATCTGGTGGACAGACCATAGCTGAGTAAAGGCCCCCATCCACTAGTCCGATTTGGGCAGTTTTCTTCAGATTTCGACACATCTGACCGTCATATCTGAAGAAAAGTGTCACATCGGATGGCTCTTCCGATCCGATGCGCACTCCCGTGTCAGATATATCTGAACTACAGATCTCTGAGGCTGCCCCAACTATTTATCTGAATCTGAAGAAAACAGGTGCACATCGGATTGTTTTTTTTACTTCAGATGTATCTGATCAGATTCATCTGAAGCGTCACTTGACTGGCATCTCCCTAGCCACTCCCACCCACCAAGAGGGTGAACAGCGGCAGCAGCAGCATCAGATCAATCGCATGTAGCATGTGTGCATCAGATATATCTGATGCGATCTGGCACATGATATATCGCATCAGATATATCTGAAGTGAATGTAATTAAAATTAAAGCCAGGGTCTGATCCAATTCCCGGGACGCTCCCGGGAGAGTTCAAGAGAAATCTGATGCTATCTGCAGTTCAGACAAGTCTGAGTAGTGGATGACCACCTTAACACTGGGGGGTTATGAACAGGTTACTAATGAGAACATTGTGGCATCTGATTTGTCCCTCTGCTCACACACATCAATTTTTTTAAAAGATGGTAATGCAACTTTAATGCAGTTTACATATTTAAAGCATAAGCAGTGCCAAGCGTATACCCTATCTATTGGGATGCCATTACACAACATGTGCTGAACATGCAAGTTTGAATTAGAAAAGCAGTAATTACAGATGGAAATACAAAAACAGAATTTGTGAATTTAACTCTAACTACATCAAGAGCATCTACAGCAGTAATTCTCAAACCTTTCCTGATGTGACACACTAAACAGTGACATCCACACCTGTGGGGCATTGTATCTGGCACTGTGGGGCATGTATCTTGGCACTGTGGGGCATGTAACTGGCACTGTGGGGCATGTAACTGGCACAGTGGGGCAATGTAACTGGCACTGTGGGGCATTGTATCTGGCACTGTGGGGCAATGTATCTGGTACTGTGGGGCATATATCTGGCACTGTGGGGCAATGTATCTGGCACTGTGGGGCATTGTATCTGGCACTGTGGGACATTGTATCTGGCACTGTGGGGCAATGTAACTGGCACTGTGGGGCATGTAACTGGCACTGTGGGGCATTTTCAGTGGCCACACCCCTTCTGGAGTGTGGCCACACCCCTTCTGGTGTGTGGCCATGCCCACTTTTTCGGGGTGCGCACATACTTCTTTTGGTGTTTTTATTTTCTTTTTCTTTTTTTTTTCTTTTTTCTTTTTTTTTGGGGGGGGGGGGGCGCCACTCTTCATCTTGCCCTGGGCTCTGAAAACCCTAGTTACGCCTCTGGGTATTAGAGATGTGCGGCAGGCACTTTTCGTGTTTTGTGCTTTGGTTTTGGATCTGGATCCTCGCTCGTGTTTTGAATCTGATTGGTTTTGCCAAAACCACCCTTTCAGGTTTTGGTTTTGGATCTGGATGATTTTTTTTTTAAAAACACCTAAAAATCACAGAATTTGATGGTAATTTTGATCCTACGATATTATTAACCTCAATAACATTCATTTCCACTAATTTCCAGTCTATTCTGAACACCTCACAATATTGTTTTTAGGCCTAAAAGTTGCACCAAGGTAGCTGTATGACTAAGCTAAGCAACACAAGTGTGTGGCACAAACACCTGGCCCATCTAAGAGTGGCACTGCAGTGGCAGTCAGGATGACACTTAAAATAAACCATTCCACAAACAGCACATCATGCAAAGAAGTAAAAGAGGTGCAATGAGGTAGCTGTATGAATAAGCTAAGCGACACAAGTGTGCGGCACAAACACCTGGCCAACCTAGGGTTGGCACTGAAGTTCCACTGCACTAATGGTGGATACCAGATGCACGTCTAACACCAACATACTGTACTGTAGCTGTCAAGGCCTCAGTTATCTGCTTTGCAACAGGATGACTGCTGTCATATTTTGGACTGTTGGACAGTCATTTGCTTAGTTGAAGTAGTACAAGCGGTCTTCCAACTTACCCTCTGGGATGACGATCGACTCCCAGTAGCAACAACAGCAGCGGCAGCAGTAGGAGGAAGTGGTTCTTGATCTTTCCCTATTTTATCCTCCAAATTTTTGTTCTCCATTATTTTTCTCGAGTTATATAACAAAATGCAGCATAGGAGAGCGTACCTCTACACCACACAGGGCAAACCCTGTAAAAAAAATTTGGAATGAATATTAATAACCCCTTTATTTGGAGTAAATCATAAACAGCACAGGACAGCACCACTGAACTTATATGGCAGCACCACTGGACTGGACTTATACGGCAGTATCACTGGACTTATACAGCAGTACCACTGGACTGGATTTATATGGCAGTACCACTGGACATATATGGCAGTATCACTGGACTTATTTGGCAGTATCACTGGACTGGATTTATATGGCAGTACCACTGGACATATACGGCAGTATCACTGGATTTATATGGCAGTACCCCTGGACTTATACAGCAGTGTCACTGGACTGGATCTATACGGCAGTACCACTGGATCTATACGGCAGTACCACTGGACATATACGGCAGTATCACTGGAATTATTTGGCAGTACCACTGGACATATATGGCAGTATCACTGGACTGGATTTATATGGCAGTATCACTGGACATATACGGCAGTATCACTGGATTTATACGGCAGTACCATTGGACATATACGGCAGTACCATTGGACATATGCGGCAGTATCATTGGACATATGCGGCAGTATCACTGGACTGGATTTATACGGCAGTACCACCTGATTTATACGGCAGTACCACTGGACATACAGTATACGGCAGTATCACTGGAATTATATGGCAGTACCACTGGACATATACGGCAGTACCACTGGATTTATACGGCAGTACCACCGGACATATACGGCAGTTTCACTGGAATTATACGGCAGTATCACTGGACTGGATTTATACAGCAGTACCACTGGACATATATGGAAGTATCACTGGACATATATGGCAGTATCACTGGACATATACGGCAGTACCACTGGATTTATACAGCAGCACAGGGACACCACCACTGGACTGATGCAGGATAACACAGCACTACTGCAATGGACTGGACTTATACAGCAGCACTGGACATATGGTAGCAGAGGACACCACCACTGTGACTGGACTGATGCAGCACAAGACACCACCACTGGACTAATGCAGCACAACACAGCACCACTGTAAGGGACTTATACAGCAGCACTGGACATATGGCAGCAGAGGACACCACCACTGTGACTGGACTGATGCAGCATAAGACACTACACTGGACTGAACAGCACAAGACAGCACTGGAATTGCTACCCCACTTTCCCTCCCGCACAGGCACTGAGGAAGGAGACACGTCCTCTCACTACACTATCCATTTCCGAAGGGAAAATGACGGCGACGGGCGTCTCCTTGTATGGAATCCAAAACCTGTGAGAATCCGACAGCGGGATTATGACGTTTTGCCTCGTTCCGGTTTCCAAGTCTTGTGGGAAGTACCGAGCCATACTCAGATCCAGGCTCGGGAGGTGAAGTTCGTGGGGGTTTGGATCTCTGAGAATCGAACCTGCTCATCTCTAGGTATTACTAGAGATGAGCGGGTTCGGTTTCTCTGAATCCGAACCCGCCAGAACTTCATGTTTTTTTTCACGGGTCCGAGCGACTCGGATCTTCCCGCCTTGCTCGGTTAACCCGAGCGCGCCCGAACGTCATCATGACGCTGTCGGATTCTCGCGAGGCTCGGATTCTATCGCGAGACTCGGATTCTATATAAGGAGCCGCGCGTCGCCGCCATTTTCACACGTGCATTGAGATTGATAGGGAGAGGACGTGGCTGGCGTCCTCTCCATTTAGATTATAAGAGACTGAGAGAGATTTACTGGAGCTGACTAGGAGGAGTACTGTTACTGTAGAAGTGTAGAGACTGAGTGGAGAGAGTTTACTAGTGAGGACAGTGCAGTTTACTTTATAATCCGTTCTCTGCCTGAAAAAAGCGATACACAGCACACAGTGACTCAGTCACATACCATATCTGTGTGCACTGCTCAGGCTCAGGCCAGTGTGCTGCATCATCTATTATCTATATATAATATTATATATATCTGTCTGACTGCTCAGCTCACACAGCTTATAATTGTGGGGGAGACTGGGGAGCACTACTGCAGTGCCAGTTATAGGTTATAGCAGGAGCCAGGAGTACATAATATATTATATAGTGAGTGACCACCAGACACACAGTGCAGTTTATTTAATATATCCGTTCTCTGCCTGAAAAAAGCGATACACACAGTGACTCAGTCAGTCACATACCATATCTGTGTGCACTGCTCAGGCTCAGGCCAGTGTGCTGCATCATCTATTATCTATATATAATATTATATATATCTGTCTGACTGCTCAGCTCACACAGCTTATAATTGTGGGGGAGACTGGGGAGCACTACTGCAGTGCCAGTTATAGGTTATAGCAGGAGCCAGGAGTACATAATATATTATATAGTGAGTGACCACCAGACACACAGTGCAGTTTATTTAATATATCCGTTCTCTGCCTGAAAAAAGCGATACACACAGTGACTCAGTCAGTCACATACCATATCTGTGTGCACTGCTCAGGCTCAGGCCAGTGTGCTGCATCATCTATTATCTATATATAATATTATATATATCTGTCTGACTGCTCAGCTCACACAGCTTATAATTGTGGGGGAGACTGGGGAGCACTACTGCAGTGCCAGTTATAGGTTATAGCAGGAGCCAGGAGTACACAGGGTCGGATCTAGACTTTTCTTTTAGGGGGGGCGGTTTACGGTTTAATCTTGACACCTCCCCTCTCCAGTCCCGACTCCTCCCCTCTCTCGTCTTGACTCCACCCCTCTCATCTTGACCCCTCCCCTCTCCCGTCCAAATTCCTCCATCACACAAATAGGTATAATTGCAGGTAAAGGATTTGTTAGTGGATGTTAGGTATAATAATCACTTCTACAACACATCAAAGCAAAGTTGCAAAATATGACATCTATCCAAATCCCTCCTTATGTTCATCATAATGTATGACACGTCACGTACAATTGTGATACCTACAGTATAAAAAGTTATAATCCCCTAATATTGGGGTATAGCAAAAGAAAATTAAATATAAACAAAATGTCTGGAGTAATTATTTGCAGCTATTTCTCATCTTAATATGAGGTACTGATATAGAGACAGTCAATCATCAAGGTTTATATGTCAACGTCGTTATGAAATACAGTATTATCATAAACCTTGATGATTGACTGAATCTATATAAGCACATTATATTAAAATGAGAAACAGTAACAATGTGATAATACCTATAATTCCTTTCTTTGGGATACTAGCAACTTTTATGGATACAAATGGTAACAACTGGCATATTATGTGTTACTGAACCAGGAAGGGAAGACACATTATAATACCCTGTTATATTATTATAATAAGGGGAACTGCTGAATAGTACCAAGGGGATTTTAGGCACAGAGTCTTGGGGGGTTAGACCAATTATTTGATAATCCCACACAGTACTCAACACTTGCCAACCCTAATAGATGAATTCCACATTTGTAATTGTCCAATAATGGAGTTTGAGACTAACCAAGATTAAGTGAGAGTACGTAATACTCGCAGGAGTTCACCTGTAGATTAAAATCCCTTTTGCATCTATGTGCCACATAGGTTTGGGAAATCCCCCCACCACCCTTTTTTTTCCAGAAAAATGTTGCAAGTATACCATAGATATCTGATTGATACAATTAATTTAAGGAATTATAGGTATTATCACATTGTTGTATAGAATTTAGCCAGTGCTACTGCATATGTAGGTTGTTCATAAATATACCACTTCAGATACAGCGGATGTCATACTTCTTATTAGGCTCATTCAGCTATCCCCAATGAAAGGGATAAGCAATTATAGTGAAGTACTGTTTAATAATTGTAAATTTTAGCCAAACCTGAGCCTGCACCAGTGGGAGAACCCAGGACTTGCACTGTTTCAAGTGCATTCTGAACTGCTTAAATAACAGTTCATGTCTAGCTGGAATTGTCAAAATTTGGCCACTTGGAAATACATGTGATCTGTGTGGAGTTTATATGTTTTTGTTTTTCTCATATTAAATCTTACAATTATTAAACAGTGTTTCACTATAATTGCTTATCTCTTACATTTTGGGTATATCTGAATGAGCCTAATAAGAAGTATACTGTGAGATATGACATCTGCTGTATCTGAAGTGGTATATTTATGAATGACCTACATACTGTATGCAGTAGCGCTGGATAACTTCTATTCAACCTTTTTTGGCACATATTTGGTGAAGATGTGAGGATACCTTTAAGTAAAATATTGAGCTCACCGAGCTGCTTTTTTTCTGCTTGTGCGCAGTGCTAGGATTGTCTATTTTATATATCTATTATCAGATTGTTAATGTTTCTCATGTTAATATGAGGTGCTGATATAGAATAAGTCAATCATAATTAATCCAGACATTCTGCTTTAATTTAATATTTTTTTGTTATACCCCAATATTAGGGAATTACAACTTTGTATACTGTAGGTATCACAACTGTACAGGACGTGTCATAAATTATGATGAACATATGGATGGTATAATAGAGGGCCATCAAAATACGGCATTTGTGGCAACAGTTGTGACAAGACATTTGGCATAATTCAAACTTGATCGTAGCCGTGCAGCTACGATCAGTTACTCAGACATGCGGGGGGGGGGGGGGACCCAGCACAAGGCTAGTCCGCCCCGCATGTCTGACTCCCCACCGTACAAGTTCAAAACCATCGCACAGCGGCAATGCTTTTGTACTTGATGAGTAGCTCCCTACCAGCGCTGCTCCTGGGCACAGGCAGGGAGCTACTAGTCACTGACCGGGTCACAGCGGCTGCGTGTGACGTCACGCAGCAGCCTGCCCCCCGCACGGTCCGGGCACACC